>NW_017617233.1:2742500-3062500 GCF_001879475.1 Ipomoea nil | reverse complement strand
CAAGCACATGGCACCTGGGTTGGACTCCCATATGGGAAGTTGCTAATTAACCTAATTACATAAAAGTAAAAAGAGTAAGGGTTTAATTGGAGCTTTTGTTAGTTTAAGGGGCTAATTGCACTTTGATCTATAGTTGAAGGGTCTATTTGTCCATTATCCCAAGAAAGTTTAACAAGTATACTCAATCAGATTTTACAATCATTATTGTGTGGACCATATTTTGTCTACTGTAAAATAATGTATATTCAGTACAAAAATAATGTACATTCAATACAAAAATAATGTACATTGTATTCAGGGAATGTACATTATTTTTGTTCTGAGTATATATTATATTGTATAATATACATTCAGTACAAAAATAATGTGCATTTAGTATATTAAAAATATACTTTTTATTATGGTCCACATAACATGGTCCACACAATAATTTGCCCAGATTTTAGGAGAATTTTCTATTCTAATTCAAGTAAGCCCGACAGTGGGTTAGGAAGGCCCAAATGAGTCAATTTAGACAGGCCCATGTTATGTCGTTTTGAATTACATTTTTTGTATGTGGTCTTTGGTAAATCAACAAGCCAACATATTTGTGATTCAGTCGTTATATCGTGGACCGCAGTGTACGTGCACTGCAGTCAAAATGACACTATTTATTTAAGTAAAGAAACGGAAACGTACATTTTTTTGTATGTTAATTACCAACTGACACTATAATATATCTAAACCGATACTGTCTCACGTATTATTTTTATATTATCAAATGAAACTGCAGTTATATCAAAATGGTACTGTAGTTGTAGTGATATGAAACTGTTGTGTATATAAAATGAAACTGAATAACATTTCACATATTTGAGTGTATATTGTACAATGAAGATGTAATTATATCAAAATGATCATGTAGTTGTGTTTTAATAAAATTATAGTGTATATAAAATAAAATTAAATAACATTTTCACATATTTGAGTCTATAAATATCGAATGAAACTGTAGTTATATCGAAATGAAACTGTAGTTGTGTTGAACCGAAACTGCAGTGTATACAAAATGAAACTGAATAACAGAGTTACTTTTTGTGGAAGGGTGCGGAACGACAGGAAACGGATGCCGTTTCTTTTCATTAAACAAAACGACGTCATTTTGATGCGTTACGCATAATCGATTACGCACCGCGGTGCACGATATAATTTGCCCCCGTGATTAAGTAATAATGTAATATTGGGAGAAGTAATAATGTAATATTCCTTTCAAAAAAAAAAAAAGTAATAATGTAATTTTGTACCATTTAATGCCTACCGGGTATACATACCAGGGGCTATCATTTTATAGGTTTGGAGAATAGGAGCATGTAAAAAAAAAAATTAAAAGAAAAAAAAAAGAAAAAAAAAAAGAAGCCATACTTAAACATATATTTTCATATTAAAAATTAAATTATATATAAAAAATTATTAATGTTAAATAACTTGAGATGAGATACACAAGTTTTTAACAATGTTATATACACAATAATAATCGTTAAAAAAATTCTAGGTGTTTTACTTAATGTAAAATAAGATAGATCATATCACTCATCATTTTTCAGGTGAGAGTATGTTCTCACTTAAACTCTTCCCTATATATAACTACTAGTTTTTTTATGCGCTGGGATAATGCCCAATAATGATTTTTAAATAAGTATTTCAAAGTATATATCAATATCAATACAATATTATATAGGAGATGTATGTTCATGCATAGGTAAATAAATGTTGAATTTGTTTATTTAAATAGGTAATTTAAAGTATATAAATGCAAGATAATATATGAAAGATTGATTATAATTGTCACTAAAATAAATGTTTGCAACTTTGTAATAACGCTAGTCTAAATACTTAGTCTAAATAAATACTACTTTTGATTTAAATTTCTCTAATTCTTCTTAATTCTCTTTTGGGTAACATTATCATTATCTTCATCTTCAGTACATGTCCTTTTTTTTGTTTTTTTTTTATTGGTAATGTGTCATGTGCAATTGGGTTACGGGTGGTAGCATAGACAATCGTTATGATGTGGAACCGTGTCCACCTTGCAACAAGGTGTACACGATTCTATGTTCATAATTATAAAGTTATATATTCATAATTTTTGAACTTCATATTCATAATTATTGAACTCTATATTCACAATTACAGAACTCTATGTTCATAATTACTTAATTATATGTTCATAATTATAAAGTTATATATTCATAATTTTGAACTTCATAGTCATAATTATTGAACTCTATATTTACAATTACATAACTCTATGTTCATAATTACTTAATTACATGTTCATAATTATAAAGCTATATATTCATAATTTTTGAACTTCATATTCACAATTATTGAATCTCTATATTCATAATTAAAGAATTATATGTTCATAATTGTGTTCACAACTCTTTGTTCATAATTATAGAATGAACTATATGTTCATAATTTTTGAACTATATATTCATAATTATGAACAGTTTTGGAACAGTGTCCACATTGCAATGTGGACACGGTTCCACAGCATAATTTGCCTAGCATAGATGGATAGATCGTGCAATGAGATTATAGTGTAGGAAGCTTTAGATTTGTCTTGCTGTATATATGACTGTGATCTTAGTTATACTATGAACTATTTATTTTACAAACACCTTTTGATATTTGGTAGTGGTAGTTTTTTCCCTACATGTTTCATGTGTTGTGAGATGTGTATCGTAGGTTATCATGTGAAAGTGCAAAAGCATTGAAATATTAAGTTTTGTTCTAAATAATCAAAAGAAGATTAATTAAACAAAAACAAAAAAAAAAAAAAAACAAAAAAAAAAAAAACAAACAAAATACAAAAAAAAAAAAAACAAAAAAAAAAAACTTAACCTAATTTTTTTTTTAAATGCAAGAAAATCAAATGATTTTTAAAGTTCCTGATTTATCATCTTTGATGCTGAACTTTGAATTCTATGTATTTAGTCGGGCTAATTATTTGACCAAAGTTTATGTTAAATTTTATATTATATTATATTTTATATATATATATATATATATATATATATATATATATATATATATATATATATATATATATATATATTTTTTAAATACGATTTAACATATTCATAGTATATGTTTAACAATTATGCCAACTCTAATTGAGATGTGATTCGAACCTAAGACCTTTTTATAGAAATTAATAAGTAAGTTTAGAATAATAAATAGTTATTAACAGAATATTTCGTTAATAAAGTTTATACTAACAGAATTTAAGTTTATTTAAGGGAAGAAAATAATATAATAGAGGGTAAATAAGTAAAATCATTAAATAATACTAAAATCAAAATAATATGAACCATTCATTTTTTTTTTTGGTGAGGATGAACCATTCATTTTAATAAACAATTACACCGACATTTTTTTGTTCCAGTTAATGGCCTAACATTATTGGCTCTTATTAGATTTGTATGTATTTGTAGATTGCAAGCTTTCAAGTTTGTAATATTTATAAAATTAATTTTGCCCATTTTCCTATTATTTTTCATCAACCCTCAACTTCAAGTCATCAACTGATTGCAGTTTATTTCTCAAACAAATAAATACCCGGAATATCGGGTTATCGATCCACAGGAAAGCGGTACGTATCAAGCACTAGTTACTAATTTATTCTCGTGAAGCTAATCCTAACGAAAATCATGGATGGTTGATTAAAGGTAGAACTAATTAAAAGAAAACAAAATAGCAGGTTGTTGAAAGCAATAGAGGAAGAATGAGATTCCTGAGATAATGCCAATCTTAATAACAATATTTAATTTGGGTTTAAACAAGTGTAAGGATGCAAACAAGGGAAGGACTACTCCCGTAACTCCAACCTAAAACAAGTGGATATCCGTTCCCACGATATAAACACTCAACAATTTAAGAACAAGCATTCAATATTAACCCTTAACTAATAACATCTCCCGATGTGCAATAGCTAAGAATTAACTCCCTAACATATATGTCCTCTCCCAAGGTGCAATTGTGGGTGCCCTAAAATATGCCCTAACTCCCGTTAAGACATAAAGATAGCTATGAAATGAGTAATTTTGTTCATTAATTACAAGCATCGACAATACAAATCACAATTGCAACACAAGTTATAACATCCAAATATAAATATATTAAAGAATATGAGAACTAGGCACATAGGTTCATAAACACTTTTACCCAATAATCTCTAAGATAACTTAGCCACACATGGCTAAAGCCTAAAATATTCATAGCAATAATATAAAAGAGTTTACAAGCAATCAAAAAAAGTAAAAGAATAGACCAAGAGATTCTCCCAAATCTTCCTAGCTTTTCTTGTTTCTTCCCTAGGCAACTTGTAACTCTTGATTTCCTCTTTCTTGTCTCCAAAAGACCAAAACGCAGCTTGATACCCTGGGGTTGAGGGAAGACGGGTTTTTTTATAGCGGGGCCAAACGCGGGCAAAACAGGAATTTTTCGCGCAAAACCACTTTTGCCTAAGTCGACGTCTCGAAGCGTCGAGTTTGACATCGTTGTTACAGGCTGCTCGTTGGAACTTTTCAACGCGTCAAGAAGTGACTCGACACGTCGAGTCTTCGACCTCAGGATTCTTACAGCATACTGGAATTATTCAACGCGTCGAGGTCTCGATCATCGACCAGCTCGTGCTCCTGGAAATTTTGGACGCGTCGAATCTTTTGTGTCAGCACCCTCGGTCTATTTTGGCTCCAAACTTGTCCTAGAACTTCCCTTGTCTTTACAATTGATCTACAATGGTCTCAAAACACTAACAAATACCGTAAAACATTCAAAACAAGTGTAAAACCATATCTTCATGAGAAAGCAAGGGAATATGCATTTAAAGTAATAGTTTAATGAACTTAAGCTCCACAAATAGATTCAAACTAACCAGAGAAACATGTACAATTAAACTCACATCATCAACCCTAGCCTCCCTTATATATATGGGATGGTTCACGTGCAAAGAAACTCTCAGGTGAAAAATAGAATGAGATCTAAGTCGTTAATATAATCTAGATCAACGACCCAGAATGAAGTTTTTTTAAAAATAAAAACTCGCTTCTTGAAGTTATCTGCATTTAGGCACCTAAAGATTAAAATGTATGCACTCGTCGTAGACTAAATTATATGCACCTTACAATGCAAACTTATGCACCTTATAGTGAAAATAATAATTATTTTTTAAAAAAATAATTAATAATTTGTTTCAATAATTATACATTAATATTTAATATTTAATCATTTTATTTCCTTTTCAGACATTCATTCTTCAATTCGTTCGTGAACTTTTGTTAATAGTCTTCAACGAAGTTGTGGAAAATCGTTAGCTTTGCCCCTATTTAGTCTGCATATCACCATCCATTCAAAGCCCTTGTCCTGCATATTCCAACAACATAACGGTCCCAGCACATCATTCACTACTGGAAATTCTGAAATTTCCGATCACCTGAAAGTGATCTTAAATCAAGTTGAAAGTCTTTTTCCGACCACTTTTGGTATCCGGAAAAACCTTTGTTGCTATTTCCGACCACTTTTTGGACTTTTTGGTATCAACTTAATTTAAGATCATTTTCTGGTGGTCGGAAATTTCAGAATTTCCAGTAGTGATTGGTTTTGTTATTTTTATTTATTTATTTATTTATTTTAAGGATTATATTAATATTAATAATTAATAATAATAATAATAATAATAATAATAATAATAATAATAATAACTATTTTTTGAGGATTAGATTTTGTCGGCCAATAAAAGGTAATTAGTGAATAAAATGTGAGCAAGCTGACCTGGGCACCACCTTTGTGACTTTAATTTTTCAATTTCACAGGCCAGTACTTTTCCTGCACCCCATCTCCCTACCTAATTTGCGCTGCACCCCCCAGCTTTAATTTATACATATCCACTACACTCCATCAATGTGAATTATCACTCATTGCTTATATTATTAGAGGGAGCATCCTTAAAGTTATAGTTTTTGAAGAGTTTAAACAGGTGTGACTAGGAAAGAGAATATGAGAGGAAAGAGAAAAAGGAAAAAAAAAAAAAAAAAAACAAAACAACACAAAGCTAAAGGAAAAAAGTGGCATTAACTTGCTCGGCTGGGTGGTGTGTTGTGCTTCACCTGATGAACAGGGCGCGATGTGATATATTAATTTCCTTGGTGGGTCTCACATTTCTGATAAAAATTGATGCTTTGCACTTGCAGGGTGATTTTTTTCTCTCTCATCCACATAAGCTTGTTTTCTTAAAAACCACACTAAAATGCATTGATGGTGATGCTCTTAGATTCAAACTACCTTTGCACCTTATCAAGCACTATTGAGAAGTCATTTCCTATCTCGTCCCTTTTGCTCTAGGGTAATTTGTCTTTTCTTCGTTTGGAATGTTAATAGTGATGCCATCAAACTACATAAAATATTTGACTGGTAGTCTTTTTTTAAGTAGCACTTTCCGACCATGTATCAGTCCCTCAAAAAAAAGTATCAATGATAGATACTCAAATTTAAGAGAAAAACCTATATCTAGTCTAATAGGTGAGGAATAGTATTTCTCAATCTCTTATAATGTCGGTAGAGATCGTATCAATTCGGTTTGATGATAGTTTGGGGAACAAAGTTCAGTTCCATATGAAATATACATTGTACAAATCAAATTTTAATATGGAATCATTATTTTACACACTTCAAATTTACAATTTGAAATGTCACACGTTCAATTCTTACCAACAACTTCTTGACTTGAACCTGTTACATGGAGTCTTGCTAGTATACTTTACCTACTTTATGTGATTTGCTGACTATTATATTCGTTGTTACACGATACACGCAATTTTCAAACCGTGGTCCTCTCCGTCTTCCATCAATATAGTGTTCTATGACGATTATGTTTTGATTTAGATTTGAAATGAGGAACACATTAAAGATGTGGGTTTCCTAGTAGGGAAGACCAAAAAACAGTAGTCCTAATGGTGTCACGCCCAGGAACAGCAAATGCGCTGTCGACTATACCCACAGGGCTTGAGGTGAAGTGACAAAAGTTGGACAATGATATGATGTTAACTCACCAATGAAATGGAAATGGAATTAATTGTTAATATCCCCCATGCATGCATCCATATATCTTCCTCTCCCAGCCCGCATAATCAGCTCAATTGGTTAGATAAGTGAAATTTAAGAACAATAACCTGTGATCGAGTTTTACCAACAGCAATGTAGAAACAACCTCTCAAAGTGAGACTCATTGTGCACAGTAAACAAAGGTCTAGCCTCTGTGTTTCGTTGAGTAATGCTTTATATCCTCCATGATATTCTGTCGGGTCGGATGTGAGATCCTTGAGATTGGGGATTCAACGTTCTTGGGAACAATATATCTTCCCCTTCCTCATTTAAGCCACAAAGATGATGGGCCCATATGTCTCTCAGTTTGGATGGGCCTATGTGACACCCAAGAGGCCCGTTTAAAACATCATTTGATCTCCCAAACAGTGTGTTGGTTTGTAGGTAGTCGTGTGGAGATCCGTGACAGCACCTATGTTTGAGTAATTGAGTTCTAATCTCATTGTCTTTGTTTGTTAGGTGAACAAGATCTCAAGATTCTACTCAAATTGCAAAACTTAAGGAAGCTTAGGATGTCGCGCAAAGGCTAAACTTAGAAACTAAAACAGGATAAACTTATAGATCAGAGTTCAGTTTTAAAAAAGTAAATATATAGATAATGGTATTTTGTTTTGTTTAATTAGAAAGAGGTTATTATAGAGTACGTGAAGCTTGAGAGCGATTTAATACTTGCTTTGAGAAAAATTAAACAAGCTAATAATTTACGAAATTCTCATTTACATCTCTTAGAAGTTAGGAGCAATTCGAGAGCTTATTTAGCAAGATTGGCATTGCTTAGTTAAGCATAACTATAAGGAGGCTAATGTATGTTGTTGATTTGATAACTACCCATCTATGCTTGGTTTACAAGTTTATAATCACTCTTTGGGGGGTTTGAACTCGATGATTTTTGTTGTTATTGTAGATGCTGTTTAGCTAAGATTTATGTAACTCTTATTTAGTAATTTTATTTTCTGCTCCCTGTTGAGAAAAAAAAAATCTTAATTTAAAAAAAAAAAAACTTTTTAACTTACATAATTTAAAAAAAAAAAAAAAAAAAAGATTTTAGACACCTCTAGATCATGAAGTCAATTTCTACTTTAAAACAATTTTTAGTATGGTATTTTAATTTTCCATATATATATATATATATATATATATATATATATATATATATATATATATATATATATACTATTCAACTTCTAATATTAAAAATTGAATGTTATGGCCTTATGGGGATTGGGTGGGTGCTACGAAATGAGAGAGGGGAGTTCGTGGATAGAACGGGAACACATTGGAAAGGGGTGTTTACACCCAAACAAGCGGAAGCCTTAAGCATCCAAGAGGCGTTGAGCTAGTTTAAAAATGAAGTTTTTGTTCTTTAAGTTATGCTAAGTATTTTCTGTTTATATATTATATTTTCTCATGTGTGCCCTGTACTCTTTTATATCTCCTTGGCATTGTGTCCCATTCATGCCAAAGTTTGGCGTTTGGTTCAGGTTATATAACATAACTAAGGGAATGTGACATTTCAAAGCTCAGATTCCTATATTTGGTTCACATTATCTCAGTGAATCTAACATTCTTGAGGAATGTCACATTCCCTCCACATAAGATTTTGAAGGGAATGTGATTCCCTTCAATTTCTAAGGTTATGTAAGATAATCTTGGTTATGTTAGTTTATTACACACACACATATATATATATAATTATTTTTGTAATTATATATTTTTTATTTTTATTATGTTAGGTTAACATATAAAATAATTTTGTTTCTCAAGTTCAATATTTTAATTAATATTTTAAAATCATGTAATTATATATGATACCGTTATCTTATTTATTTATTTTAATTTTTAAATTTATTAAAATATATGAAAATATGTTAAAGATATTATAGTGTGTAAATAAAAGATAACCCTAAACCAAACATGATTATATTACATACCCCAATTTTAACCAAACACAGGAATCTAACATTCCCAGTAATCTAACATTCCCAGCAATCTAACATTCCCGAAGGTAATCTGACATTCCGTAAACCAAACGACCCAAGTCTTAACAAAGCATTTTGTCTATTTGTTAAGGATGCATATATGTTGGTCAAAGGTTTATTATGTGACAAATAAACTAACACCAGACACATGTGAATATATAGTAAATAGCTAGAATATATATATATATATATATATATATATATATATATATATATATATATATATATATATATATAGGGAAGGGTTCAGGTGCGAGTATAGCTTCCCGTGCGGTTAAATTTGAGCAGTTGATCAAATTTATATCAAAGGCTCAAATCAATGAAAAAAAAAAAAAACGCGTGCCTGGAACAAAGAAGTATAAGCTAAGGTGCACCTTAAGTGTTAGATCTGAATCACAAACTCACGCACTTTAAGTACAAAACTCACACACATTAAGCACAACCTTACGCACATTAAGCACAAAACCCACGCACTTTAAATATTAATTCACATACTTCAAGTTTCAACAACTACTGACATTAAGTACAAAACTCACGCGCATTAAGTACAAAATCCACGCACATTAAGCACAAACATTACGCACATTAAGCACAAAACTCACGCACTTTAAGTATTCACTCACAGACTTTAAGTTTTAACAACTATTCACGTTAAGCACATCCCCACGCACATTAAGCACAAACCTCACGCACATTAAGCACAAAACACACGCACATTAAGCACAAAACTCACGCACATTAATCACAGATCCGCTCACCTTAATTTTGACCTAGATGCAAAAATTACAAAATTGCCACCGCATTTTTTTTAAAAACTTTGATAATCCTGGACGTTGATTAAAGCGAGATGGATGGCTCAGATTAAACCGCACAACCGCACCTGAAGCCCTCACCCGCACGAGAACATATATATATATATATATATATATATATATATATATATATATATATATATATATATATATATATATACATAGATTTTGGATCCGGTGAGGTTAGCATTGGCAGGTAAGGTGGTGAGGCTCAATCTTGTACATTTATTTTCATATTTTGACGTCTCAGATTTAATGTGGTATATTGCCTTTGTGCGCTGGTTTTTTGTACATGTAGGGTCATTAATGTCTTTTTCTTTGTATCTTTATTAGGCAGTATTAATTATTTACCTGATTTTATGGGCTTGTGCAAGTTAATTATGGTTCAAATCGGATGTTTTATTTTATTGCACTTTTAATTGCCGTCTATTCAACTTCTTGGCGTTGCATATTGCGTATCTTCTCCGGTAGTCTCTTCGTTTCCTGCGATCTCTTCCGCGGCTGTGTCTTCTCCGCCCGGCCACTTTTTTCTAGCGCCAACGTTGTTCATCTTTGCCTGTGCCATTCTGTCAATCTTTGTCTGTGCCGTTCTGTCAGAGGTGATGGCCGGTTCTACCAACCGTCAGTCCAAGCGTCAGAGGGGTGCGTCTTCCGATAGCATTCCAGGTATTCCGGTCGCCGCGTTTATGATGTTTCGTTTTCTTTCGCGTGTGTGGGTTTGTGCTGGTCTTGCATGTGTATGTCGGCTAGACGAATGTGGGGATGGTTTTGGTCAGTTTACTTGGAGTGTAGCCGGGGTGTTAGGGTTTACTTGTGGGGCTTCTCGTCCATCTGTTTGCTTGGCGTTTTTTTTGTTTTTGGTGTTTGTTTTCCGGGTAATGGCGGGTTCCGGCGTCTAAGGACTGTGCATGGTTGTGTGGTCGGCGGGTTTAGGGGGGAGGGGTTTTGGGGGGCTTTTTGGGGGTGTTTGGCGGTGGGTTGGTTAGCGTTTCGGCAAGGGAGGTGTTAGTTCATGGAGTTGTTTTGATTTTTTTTTTAAGTTTTTTTTTTTTTTTGTGTTTTGGATGGCTGGGGAATGGTTTCTGTTCTTTTTTTTTTTTTTTTTTTGGGTGTTTTTTTAAGGACTGTATGTTAGGCGGGGGTGTGTATTTGCCGTAATGTTTAGTAAGCGGTGGGTGCGTTTTAGAATTTCGGCATGTGCGATCTGGGTTTATTGTTCGGGGTTTCTTCCGTATTATGCTGCGCTAGTTTTGTTTTGTTTGTTTTTTTTTGTTTTGTTTGTTGGGTTACGGCGTTTTTCGGGCGCTAAGTTGTTTGCATGTCGTTGTATTTGGCGTTTTAGGGGGGGAGGGGGGGGGGGGGTTTGGTGTGGCTGTGGTGATTTTCGATGGGGTGGGTGGTGTACGGCAAGGGAAGGGTGAGTTGTTGCTTTAATTGTAGTTAGTTTTTTTTTTTTTTTTTTTTTTTTTTTTTTTTTCTTTTTTTTTTTAATGTTTTGGGGTCGTTTTCTTGCATTTGGTGCGTTGGTTGCGAATACGGCCTCATGTATGTGTCGAAATAGTTTTGCATTGCAGTATGTTCTTAAGTTGGTGAATTTCATAGTTTAAGTTAGTGCGTTATTAGTTATTGTGTGTGCAACTACACTGGTGCTGTGAAATGGTCATGTTTTTTTTTTTCACGGTGCAGTGAAGGTATAACTACCCAGAAGTGAATCAAGATATGTTGGTGTGTGCGGGTGTGGTTATATGCAGTTGCATTACGTTAAATTGTAGCATTTAATTTATCACTACGTAACATATGTACCGCGTGTGTTTAATTTTGCTTTTGTAGGCAACCCGGCCTGTGTTTTCTTATGGTGGTGGGTTGTTTTGGTCCCTTCATTTTTTTAAAAAAGAATAATTTATTTTTAGTCCAGCGTGATGTGTCTGTTGGTCGTTATGATAGGGGGTGGTGGTTGCGTATTAGGATTTCAGCGTGTGCAAATTCAATTGCTGTGTGCATTTTATTTTTTATGGTGGGTGCAACTGTGTATTGAAGTGTAGGGTATGGGAATTAATTCGTACACTTGTTTGCACAAGCCATGTTAATTTATTATGTGCGTTATAAGTTCGATTTCGTTATAAATATGTTTTTGATTTTCATTTGCATTTTGGTCTTTGGGTTTGAGTTTATTTTTATTTATTTTTTTTTTTAAATCAACTATTAGTGGTGTGTGCGCTTCGCGGATATGGTGGGTGCGGATTAATCAATTTGATTAATTTTGTAACATTTCGGTCTTCTATCTATCTATTTTATCTGTCAATAGCATTTTCTTGTTTTATTTTTCTAAATCGTTTTTGGTTGTGGAGTATTCAATACGAACTCTGTGCAATAGTTTGGCTAGGGTTGTTCTTTTCTATTTTCTGCCGTGCAAGGCATTGTTATGGCACGTGCGAATTACATTGGTGGTGAGTTTGTTTCATTTATTATTTTTTTATGGATGGAAAGTTATTTTGTTTGGTTGTCTTTCGTGTAGAGAACAATTCGGAGTTGTTTGCAGCACCTCCTGGTGTGGGTTTGCCTACTGCCCAAGTTGTTCCACCAGTCCCTCCTGCCGAGGTGTCTACCCCTGCTCAAACGACATCATTCAAACTACGGACCCATTATTCTTTATGTGCTTTAATAATAACATGTAATTAGCTATAAAAAAAAATATAATTAGCTACAACTTCTCATCTATCATTGTACTCCGGGAAACAGTTACACATTACAAACGGATATACACGTTCTCAATTTCACCAAGTGATTGGTTCATTACACATATATTGCAAATTACAATTCGTTCATAACTTTAAGCTAATCAGCAACTTGCACATGCATAATAACACCGGTGCATACATCTCCTATCATCTAACATTTTTCCACTCCCATATGAAAGCTAGACCCATTCACCAACTTGTCCTATATTCTGTATTATCAAATGTAAAATGCAAAAACTTCATTTCGCACAGACTGCAACACATACGTCAAAGTAGAGGTTGCGGTGCATGCATAGTGGGTTCAAACGCACGCCATAGCTATGTTACGTAATGCTGGTTATAAAGCTTCGATTTCCCGTTTTGCTACCACTTCTAACAATTCGCACACACACCCACATAGCCCTTTACGCAAACATATACCGTTTGAACTGAAATCGATTATCGCCGACACATGGAGTTGCACACACATGCACTGTCGGTCGCACACACTTCACCATACCAACTGCACACACGTCTACACAAAGACCAATACAAACCCAGTTCAAATGCACATACCTGTAGCCGTATTAGCCATTTCCGCCACAGAAATTAGTACACCTTCGATATCTTCTTGCTCACCACGTTTTAATCACACCATTTAACATAATATTACTGCAATCTACTACCATTAATATTACATATATTCATATGGTAAATATTCCGTTTAATTTGTAACCATAAATAATTACACTATTAAAATTACTTCTTCACCCTTATGGTTAAAATACTACCTTAATTACATTACAATCTCTTTCAATCTCAGCCTTCTATTAATATTGATTTAATGGATGGGATGGGATCTCATGATCACATCCATCTATGTGACCTCATGGGATCCGGAGCCTATATACATATATATATATATATATATATATATATATATATATATATATATATATATATATATTTAGGTCATATGAGAACCTATATTAACATATAAATCTGAGAACAAATCTAGGCTCTTTTATCTAGATTAGTGGACGGTGTATGTCATCTATAACATAATGCACACACACAATACATTGCAAACACAATGCACAAATATTGTGCATCGCGTTCTGAGTTGACTTTTTCCATGCACCATGTTTTTTACCGTTGGATGATGCAACATCAAAAGTGTTCATAGGTTTTAAGGTTCACACGATAAGGTAGGTTCACACACACACATATATATATACACACACATACATATATTGCCAACTCCAATCAAATTGGTCGAGTAGTTAATTTGGTAACCACAATATTCTAAATTTGACATTTTGTGAGACCTACCTATTGGCCTTCTCAATTTATGCAAGTCAAGTATGGACAATTTTGGCTTCCGACTAGGATCTATCACAAGAACATTTTCGAGTAACGGCAACTATTAAGACTCTATATTTTCTTGTTACACTAGAATTCCTTCTCCCTCTATCATAATTATTGTTCAATTCTCATATGGTATTAGTAGATTAAACAATTTATCGATGCAAACCCTACTAGCATTGTCGTCGCCACCAACCCAGACGTCGCGTCACCACAACCTCCTCCTCTCGCACCGTCTCAGATATTGCCACTCACAAATACCTTAACCCTAATAAATATTCTACAGATAGTTCTATCACTTTATTTTCATTAAACTTAACTCCTCAAACTATTTATTCTGAAAAACTCAACTCATTATTTTTCTGTTGTCAACATTTCAATAGATATGTTGATGTGATGTTACCGTGTCTCGTAAATCAAAGAATATATATAATATCCGATTTGATCAATTAGTAGTGATCCGATGCAAATTAGGATTCGTGCATTGACCGCTGGCATGCCGCATGCGCATTTGTTTGTAAGTTTAGTCATAGGAAATTAGGAATGAATCATTAATCATATTGTATTATTACGACCAACTCCACCTTCATTCTTCTTTTAATTTTTAATATTTGTTGGTTGTTTCATTTCCACTACTTTTCTGGGTGTTATTCTTCATCATCTTCTTAAGTTGTTCACAAAGTCGCCATCAACGTCATCATTGTAGACTCTTATTCGTCACCAGAAAACTTTTCATCTCTATCTAAATCAAATATTAAGAGTATTGAACCCCACCTTCATCTTCGATTAGGATGCAAATTAAAGAATGTGAGGTACAGTTTTATTTTAATTTTTAAAAATTGTTGTCACAAAATCAAAAAGAAATCATGTCACGGCCACTTCAAAAGAAAATTTTGTGCCTAAAAGGACATCTCGGTGGCAACGGTTACTAATTTTAACTGAAAGGTAACTAGTTAAAAAGTAATTATTGCACTATCTTTGATTAAAGTTCACATGTTATCGAATTGGTGGTGCATGACTCTCATACCTAAATGTCACTAGTTCAAACACTCTCTCGATTGAACTTGTCGCACATAATTTTTCTAATGAGGTTGCACACTCCATGAGTAATGAGTGTGAATTTTCCTCATAAATAATCAAAGTTCATATCTCTTGTTGTGATTTTTATTTTTTTAAAAAATTTTAAACTTCATGCAATGTTAAATTATATTATAGCCCTATTTGGTAAAATAGTTGGCATATATGTCACTTTTGGCTTATTTGACCACTATTAGTTGTTTGACTTGGTTTAAAAATCAATATAAATGTTGATTAATTAGCTTTTTGTACTCTAAAATGCTAAAATTCAAAAAGCTACTCAAAACAACTTTTTCAATTAGCTTGTTGAGAAAAGAAATTATATCAAACAGTTATCAGCTAACAGCTAATTTACCAAACACATTTTTACAATAAGATAATATTATCAACTAGTTATACCCTCTAATTAACCTAATCAACTAACCGCTACCGCTATCAGCCAACCGTCATTTACCAGGCCTTGTAAATTTTTATCGTTATCATTTGGTCCTTATTTTTAGCATTAACAACGGTCAACGGTGCAATTATTGACCTACTATATAGCAAGCCTTACCAACTTTATTTTCACTTGGCAAAAGCGAGCCAACAGGTGAGGTAAGAGTATAAAGTACTATCAACCTTTAACGTGTCGACTTTCCATTTTTGCGCCGCAAGTAAATCTTAATCTCTTTACGACTTTCTTGGTCCTAAGCAACTTAGGTTATCTCATCCTAAAACATTCTTTCACTTTTAAGAATAAATCCTACCTTCGCAAATTAAAATTACATGAACTAAAATTTTATCAATTTTGTTTTAACATCTGCAATGATTATGAGTTATCATAAATAACTGACATCACTTATATTTTTT
The DNA here is from genome assembly GCF_001879475.1 of Ipomoea nil. Classification (NCBI taxonomy): domain Eukaryota; kingdom Viridiplantae; phylum Streptophyta; class Magnoliopsida; order Solanales; family Convolvulaceae; genus Ipomoea; species Ipomoea nil. The sequence goes on along the minus strand of NW_017617233.1, from coordinate 3,046,555 downwards.
TTTTAAAAAGAAATACGTATATTGACATATTGTCATATTAAATGGTGAAAAATATTAGTAAAATATACAATGATATAGTATAACAAAGTCAAGATAGTCAAGTACAAGAATAATACTCAACCACTTGGTTATTGCTTCCCCAGCATTCAACAACTTTTGATCAATGGATATAAATATTTAATTGTTACATTCAAACAATTTGGGGATCAAATTGGTTGAAATTAAAAACTAGGGAATTCATTGACAGTTGGAAAACAATTGATGGACTAAAATGTTAATTTCCCCTAAGTTATTATATTACACGCAAGTGTTCTTATCTATCCATTATATATGAGAATCAGATCAATTTATTTTTTTGACCACATTAAAGTAATTGCATTTTCAAATCTCAATGCTCGAAAATGAGACATGGTCAATACAATTATAGGTAAACCTACAATAATTCTATTGTTAATTGTAGGATGTCAATATATAGATAGTTGCAATAAATTTTGGCAGTAGAATATTTATACCTGATAACGGAAATACGACTAGTATGAAAATCTGAACTAGTATAGTAGCTGCTCCATAGAATTCTTTATTTTCACACTTAACTTGTGACAAGAACTACACCCTACAATCTAGTAAAAGTGTAAAACTACTATTTTATCTCTATATTCTTGCCCACTTCATTCATATCTTCTACCTTCTAGTTCCCATAGAAATGCACATCTTTACTACTAGCAATTTGTGCACATCTTTGCTACAAGCAATTCACAACCTTTACTCTGGGGTACACAAAGGTGTCCTACGATGCATCTCCCTCCTAAAATCACAGATTTATCAACAAACCTAATCAAAAGTATACTCCAATGAACCACAAAAAAAAAAAAAAAAAAAAAAAAAAAAAAAAAAAACAAAACAAAACAAAACAAAACAAAAAACAAAAAAACAAACAAACAAAATAAACAAACAAACAAAAAAAACTAAAACTAAAAAAAAAAAAAAAACATGAAGCTATGCCGAGCAGTCACCATCGACGCAAAAAAAAAAAAAACGAAAGAAGAACAAAGGAAAATGACCAGAAAAATCTCTAAAGTCATTATTATAATTCCTCAAAATCACATAGCATAATCTAGAGAAAATTACCGATTTGGTCTCTCAACTATGAGGATTTCACCAATTTGGTCATCGACTACCAAAATTACTCAATTTGATCCTCGACTATGACATTTTTACCTGATTTGGTCCTAAGTGTTATTTGCAGGTCAAACCTAAAAGGCATTTTTGGGATTTAAAAAAAAAAGTATCTTCCTTCTTATTCCCTAAATCTAAGTCGTTTGTTTTTATATAGATAGGTTATTTGTTTTCGATAGCAGTCGCAGCTTCAATATGCAATCAAAGTGCAGTGAATCATCTTCATCCAGCTATAAGAATCGAATGATGTTCGAAAATGGAGATGCTTATAGCTGGATGAAAATGATGTTGGCACAAGGCAACAAATTTTTAAACATCATTCGATTATTATAGCTAGATGAAGATGATTCACGGCACTTTGGTTGCATATTGAAGCTGCGACGCTATAGAAAACAAATAACCTATCTATATAAAACAAACGACTTAGATTTAGGGAAGAAGAATGAAGGTACTTTTTTTAAATCTCAAAATTGCCCTTTAGGTTTGACTTGCAAATAACACTTAGGACCAAATCAGGTAAAAATGTCATAGTCGAGGACCAAATTGAGTAATTTTGATAATCGAGGACTAAATTAGTGACATCCTCATAGTCGAGGGACCAAATCGGTAATTTTCTCGCATAATCTATTAGGAAACTGCTTGCAATGAAACTACGTGGAAAACTACATAAATACATGCCCCTAACGCAATAAATAACTAAATAAATAAGGGTTTAAAATACCCATAAAACCATATCCATCATATCTTGTCAAATGAAGAGTTCAGATTATATCACAAGTTCTCACATGGGGAATAGTTTTCATATGAACGCGACTATATATATATAGGCCTAGTAGTCCACCGCCAATTGTTCTACAACATGTGCATTTTAGATTTGGGATGCACATGTTAAAAGCGCAGTCAACAAATGGTCAAATAGACAAAGGACCAAATTGTGTTAAAATTGTAAAGTTAAAAACTTAATTGGTTGAAATTAAAAGTCGATGACCAATTTATAAATTTAGCTATAGTCGATAGACCATTTTAGGTATTTACTCTAAATTTAATTATTCTTGCTTTAACTAATACCATAAATTCTTGTCAAAAAAAAAATAATAATAAAAAAACTAATACCATAAATTAAAGGACCTTAGAAACAGATATTCTCACGGAAAAGGAAATAACCATTTTCATGAAATTTTATTCTGTAATTTTAAAAATAAACCAAATGACATAATAGACATTTCATAAAATACTATTCCATTTTCAGTTTATTCCACAAACTAAACACTGCCTAATTATATTTGCATGGTATGCAAAGTTTTGAATTATAATTATTTCAAACACTAATTATAAGATGTTTATTACAGATAAAAAAAAAAAACATAGAATCAAATATTATATGGAAAAATATTGTCATGTATAACCTAACTAGTGTCTCTGAAAATGAGAGAAATGACAAAATTAATAATTACGATTCATTTTATAGTTGACAATTGTTATATGATTAAGTATTATTGCTATATTTCCATTTATTATGGGTAATTAGCATTTTCCTTTATTATTGTGAAGATCTTGTTTATATTTCCTTTCCAAAAAAAAAAAAAAAAAAAAAACTTGTTTTTATAACCAAGAAATGCAATAATTGATAAATGACATTAAACCATATAATTAGGCATAGTGTGGATGCATTATAAAACGTGGAGTCACTTATAGTTCTAGGCTAGTTTACTTTTTCTTTTTGTAATTTATTATTGATTATGGTTTTAAAACGGAGTTTATGAAGCGTAAACTTTCAAGTAGTTGTGAGTTTTTACGTAAATCAAAGAAGTAGCTAATAGTTGTGAATTGTGATAATGCATTAGAGTGTGTTTGGTTCGCACATAGGAATCGGAATCGGAATAGGTATCAAATACTTAGTAATGGTAATGGGTTTTGGTGAAAGTATTTAATATGTTTGGTAGTAGGGTGGAATGTGAATGGTTACTAATAGTAGTGCTTGATAATGAATAAGGGAATGAAACCCTTATTGTATTTGGGTATAGGTTTTTCAATTGATGGAGTATTCGAAACTCATAGTAGTGTTCTAAAAACCTATCAACCAAACAACAACAATCACTTTCATACCCATTCCTATGGGTAAAACCCACCAACCGAACACACCCTAAGTATTGATAATTAAAACATGTTTCCGTCTTAACTAAAATATTAAGTTAATCGTGAGGTTATATATATATGTTCAAGTTTTCGTGCGGACAGTGCTTTTCGTGCGACGGTGCAGCCACTCACTATTAGGTATGCATAAATGCACCACAAAATGTTCGGAAATGCACCATTAGGTATAATGCATTAGTGTATTTCATTGTGGTACATTTTCAAACACTGTGTATCCTATTTTTGCATACCTAATGGTAAATTCGCACCGATCGCACGGGAAGTATTGTCCGCATTTGAATCAGTGTATATATATATATATATATATATATATATATATATATATATATATATATATATATATATATATATATATATAGAGAGAGAGAGAGAGAGAGAGAGAGTGAGTGAGTGATGTTCCTATGAACCTCCTCAATGAATACATGAGAACCAATATGGTGCATTAAGAAAATAGATCTATGAATGATATCTTTTGTATATGTTATAGTAGAAAAAGTAAATTCCCACATGTTTAGTTCACTATTCAGTAAACAGTATCTAGATAAAGAGATCAAACTAGATTCAAAACTGGACAGTTGCACTGTGTGAATTATATCCAAAGTGGAAACTCCGAACGCTATCAATTAAACCAAAATAAGCTAACATTTCTCGACTTATCTCCATCATTAAGTTTTCAAACAAAATTGAAGCAATGGAAGTAGTCGGAGTTGGAGTTGAAACAAGAAGCCAACATATGCTTTTCTAGTTAAGGTTTGTGCTTTCATTTTCACAAAGCCCACATTTGGTTGTTTTGTTTGGGTGGGCAAAGCACACATCTCCCCAGCCCCACTCCTCTCTTTTCTTCTTCTTCTTCTTCTCTCTCTCTCTCTCTCTCTCTCTCTTTCTCTGCCAGCTGACTGTCTTCCCATATGCCCCAAACCCATTCACGCTGAAAGATCCTTCGCCTTAACACCTACCCTCTTATTTAACCACTCCCACTGTTCAACCGGAGACACAACAATAACTGTTTCCCTGTTTTTCTCTCTCCCCTTTTTTCCGCCTTCATTCATTTCCACTGTTTTCTCCGTGACGTGAAGAGTTGCCTGCCTGACAGCGGTTTCAGAAACGGCAGAGGTGAAATAGTTTTAGTTTCCTCGGATCTTTGGTTGTTACTGTTGGGAGATCAGGTTTGGGATACATGGTTGGTGGCGGCGGGATTTGGCGGCGGGTGTTGGTGGTGGTGTTTGTGGCATGCGCCGCCGGGATGGGGGCGGCGGATCCCAACGACGAGCAGTGTTTGACTCATCTCAGTGAGTCGTTGGAGGATCCGATGAAGAATCTGCAGAACTGGACGAAAGACAGGTTCGCGAATCCTTGTACAGGATTCACCTCGTACTTGCAGGGCGCGACTTGCAACAATGGCCGAATCTATAAGCTTTCGCTTAATAATCTCTCCCTCCGAGGCTCCATTTCGCCGTATCTCTCAAATTGCACTAATCTCCAGGCGTTAGACCTTTCTTCTAACTCCCTCTCTGGGCCCATCCCGCCGGAGCTTCAGTTCCTCGTTAACCTCGCCGTCCTTAACCTCTCCGACAACGACCTCTCCGGCGCAATCCCGCAGCAGCTCGCCCTCTGCGCCTACCTCAACGTCATCGATCTCCACGACAACCAGCTCTCCGGCCTCATCCCGCCGCAGCTGGGGCTTTTAGTCCGGTTATCCGTCTTCGACGTCTCCAACAACCGGCTGTCCGGCCCGATTCCGGCGTCGCTGGGGAACCGGAGCGGCAACCTGCGGCAGTTCAATGCGAGCTCGTACGAGGGGAATAAGGATCTGTACGGGTACCCATTACCGAACAAGAAAAACAATGGGCTCTCCATTTTAGCCATTGTGGGGATCGGGTTGGGGAGTGGGCTCTTGAGCTTGGTGCTCAGCTTCACCGCCGTCTGTATGTGGTTGAGAGCCACCGAGCAAAAAATGGCCGCCGAAGAAGGCAAAATCGGCCATCTCATGCCTGATTATTAGATTAAATTAAGCAAAAAAGAAAAAAAAAAAAACTGTATTTACAGGTATGCTAGCCTAGCCAGTACTTCTTGATGATCAAGATCTTTTTTTTTTTTTTTTTTGTTGTTGTTAATTTTTTACTTTAGTTTTTCCCCATTCCTTATTGGTTGGATTTTGGGGTAGGGTGGCAGGGGGTTTTCTTCCTTGATCAATTGCTCTTGTCCTTTTATTGATCACTGGAATTTTACCCTTTTCCTGTTTTTGGTTTCTTTCATTTTCTTCCCCTCTTTGCAGTCTTGGTTGAAAGACCAGTTTTGGTCCCCCTTTTTTCCCCTTAACAAATTGACAATGTATAAAGAATTTGAATGCACTTAAACCCCACTAGATTGCTGCACAACTTTACTTCTTTCTTGATTCAATCCCCATTTCCATTCAAGAATTGGTGTGTTAATAGAAACAAAATAACCAGCTCAGTTGGTCACTCAGCGAACTTTGGAAACAATGACCCGATATCGAGTCTCATTAGCCATCAGTGAGAGCAGTTGGTCATAGGGTGAAGTTCGGAAACAGTGACCCGATATTGAGTCTCATCAGTCACCGGTGAGAGCAATCTCTCAAAGTGAGGTGTTTTTTATGCGCAGTAAGCAAATGTCTAGCTTCTGTGTTCACCTGAATTATCATGATTTATATCCTCCTATAAATGCTTATTTTATGAACATTTGAAGTAAAATTACACCGAGCTACTTACTCATCTTTACATCATTTTGTTTGAGGTGGTGGAAGGCCATTTCCAAGAACACCACAGCCACACATATTCTTGCATTATTGTTTAGCAGTAGACAGTAGTATATTCCAATTTCCAAGCACTTGGCTCTAGGTATCAAACAAGGTTTCTCATTTCTCCCCCTATTTAAATCTAAGCACAATATGATCCTATAATTAATTACATTATATTTCAATTAACATTGTAATATATGCAAGGTTTTTAAGAAAAGAATTCTTTATATGACTCACATGTCATTAATGTTTATTTTAAGGAATGATAACCAAGTATGATGACTAGGGTCCAAAAATGATACTGTTTACAATGTTAAACAAATAAAATAATAAAGTTGATAAACAGGGATTGCAGGTTTGACAGGAATGGCCCTTAAATTAGCACTATGATTGAAGATGGTGGATTGAGTGGTTGACATCATAATCCATTGTGGACTTGTTAACATTCTACCTTTCTACTGTTCTGTCTTTATTACTTTAAGCATTCCTTTATTTTATACTTATTACTTCAAAGTTCAGCAACTTATTATTAGGCTATTAGAACAAAATGGATCATACTTGAAAATAAAAATGAAATTTTACAATACCCAAGAAAATGTGGTTACTACTATAGTTTGATAAAGACAGACATAATGACATTTTTATAAGTTTTAGTGTAATACTGAATATTAGATTATAATCCAATAAATTTAGCACATTTGGTCTAAGTAGAAGTATATTAGACATGCATGTCAAACATCATTAATCTCATTTAATGCTCACGTGTGGAGCTGTTGTCATAACAAAACAAGCCGGCGGACGTTACTTGTGAGTCCTCAACTGATAATTATATATGCCGGATGCTTAGAATTATGGGAAAACCTTAGTGTAAATAGTAAGTTTTCACATGATATTTAGATCCCACTGGTATCATTTGGTATTGTTACCATGTTACCTTCTTAATAGATGATTGTATTCAGATTACTTCTTAAACACTGAGTTAATACTATTTGTTATCCATATATACATGATTACATAGTATTCACCCGCATGAGCAGCTCAACTGGTCATAGAGGTGAAACTTTGGAAGAATGACCAGGGATCAAGTCTCACCAGCGGTAGTAGAGGTTCCTTGTGCGCGGTGAGCACCGGTTTAACCTTTGTGGTTCATGTTCAGTTCAGTTACCAGGATGTACCATGATTTCCATCCTCAGGTTGGGGTTCTCCCTTTTGAAGAATGAAACTCATTAAACGTTTATGGTGATCTATTTTACGTACTAAAAGTAGTAACTAGAGTTAATTAATTAAATCCGTCAAAAGTAACTATCATTTTATTTATAAAGAGGTAATATTTTCTTTTTAATTTATGAAAAAGTCTGCAATCGCTACCTGAAGTTGTACTTGTGGGTGAAGTTCGTATTGTAATCCTAACCGTCAAATGATCATAACGAGATAAATCAGTTTGAGTTGCTCATAACTAACTTGCTCAAATCAAAGAAAAGTACGGAGTAATAAACAACTTTTTTAAAAAATAAAATCAAACTTGGATATAATTTCTTTTGTTTATATTAAACTTATGCGATGGGTTGAGTGTTTAGAGACAAATGGCCCAATACACCGAAAGCAAAGAGGGGCAGTCAAACCAAAGCTTTTGATTCCCCTCATTGATGAGAGCTCCAAGAATAGCATGCATGCCATTATTTCAGTGGGGGCCAAATTGCCAAATATCCAGTGATTCTATTTACTTTTTAGAGGTAAAAAGGAAAATGGATTAATGAAAATTTAGGGATTGTTTGGTTCAAGTTATATAACATAATTAAGTGTATGTGACATTACAAAGTTTACATTTTCGTATTTAATTCATATTATATTACTTCTCAAGGGAATATAACATTTCTCAACGAATGTAACTGATGGATTTAATTAACCAAGTGGCCCCAAATTATTAAATCCGGATAAGAATGTAAATAATAAAAGGATGAAAATATGTCGTAAAGGTCGCGGAGACCGTATATTATATTGAAGTGTCGTAAATAGGCTATTAAGATGATTCGCTAGGACAAAGTGTGTAAGATAATGAAAATGTGTCTTAAAGAGACAAGGTGGTGGTTGTTATACAACCCCCATCCCTAACCGCCACCCCCTAAAGGCGGGGGCGGGGGGTTGGATCCAAGTTGACCGCGCCCGGCTGACTGGTTCCCAGGTCGGACCGGTTTATGGCCGACCCCTTTGGGGTTGGCACCTACTCCTAGCCGAGGACCTATGGGTCGAGGCCTCATAGGCTGAGCACGGGCCTTAACCCCCGGGGCCCCAGATCTTGCTCCACTTCTACGGGTCGATTTGCTCCTATCGTAATATATCCATCAGTAACATATTCGAAAAATGTGAAAGTTATCTAAGATTACCATGGATATTTATAGATTTGGTCATTTTAATTCTAATTATTATAAAATATATATTTTATATTAATGTATTATATGTATCATATTTAATTATTTTTGTAATTATATATTCTATTTTATTTTTTATTACATCATGTTGCTTATGAAATAATATTGTTTTTCAAGTCTAAGTTTTTAGTTAATTATGATTTTTTATTTTAATCTACATATTTGTATTTTTATTTTATATTGTAATGTATTTGTTTATGACAAATAATATTTGTTATTAAATGTTCTTTAATTTTATTTTATATATAATTATTAATAAAATAAATTCATGTGCTCAACAATTATTTTATCAAACCAACTAACAAGTGGAACTGGACAAGGATAGTCACAGGCAAAACGGGTCGGGTAAGACTTCGGGTTTTGACTCTAAAATTGAATCTTTAATCCTTATGCCAATTTGCCTACTGCAAAACTGAAACCCTAAACCCTTGGCGCCTATCCTTTCTCATTCAGTCGCTCTCCGTCTCTTCCAGCACTCTGCCATGGCGAAGAAGGAGAAATCACGAATTCACAAGGAAAAAGAAGAGGAGCCAAACGAAGAACAACATCCCGAAGAAGAGCAGCCAAATGCGGAGTCGTCAGATGGTGAAGAAGAAGAGCAGACGTTCGAAGAATTAGGTCTGGACCCTCGACTTGTCCGTGCTCTTAGCAAGAAAAGCATTGAGAAACCAACTCCCATCCAGCGCGTTGCTATCCCTCTTATCCTTGTACGCCATTCTCCTATCATCTTCAGTCATTAGATACCCTACTTGTCAGCTGACCTACAGTTTGATGGTTTTTACAGGAAGGTAAAGATGTGGTTGCGCGAGCAAAGACTGGTTCTGGAAAGACCTTCGCCTACCTCCTTCCTTTGCTTCAGAAGCTTTTCTCCAATTCGCCTTCCAAGAACAATTCTGCTCCCTCTGCCTTCATTCTCGTTCCTACTCGTGAACTCTGCCAGCAAGTATGAATTTTATTCCACTGTTTGAAATTTTAAGCTTAGGGTCAATTGAAATTTTATTTTAATAAATTTTGAACTTTTTGTATTTTGCTACTACTAATACTATTTTTTCAGGTTTATTTGGAAGCTATGTCCTTACTTGAGTTGTGTAGAGTGCAATTAAAAGTTGTTCAATTTACAAGTACCATGTCAATTTCTGACCTTGTAGGTTAAGTACTTAAGTTCACTAATTGCCTGCCTGCAGATGTTAGTATACTTAATTTGATGATGCAATATTAACAGAGGTGACTGCCTGAACTTTAATATGCAGAGAACCACATTTGCTGGGTCTCCTGAAATTCTTGTATCTACACCAGCTTGCATTCAGACGTGCTTATCAAATAGTGTTCTTCAAGCAGAAGCTCTTCAAAATTCCCTCTCAATTATTGTGCTAGATGAGGTGGGTGAAATTTGCTTTTTTTTTTTTTTTTTGCTTTATGTAATTGGACAAATGTTGTTATGCATTTCTTGGTGAACTAGTACAACCTTTCTGAAAGGTTAATTAGATTGTTGCTTACATTACCTTTCCTAATTTGAATAGTTGAAATTTATATTTTTACTGCATGGATGTTTTAACTTTTAATGTGCACGAGTTTGATATTTTGTGTTTTTTTAGGCCGACCTTCTTTTGTCATATGGTTACGAAGATGATCTAAAAGCTCTTACATCTCACATACCTAAGCGCTGCCAGTGCCTTCTCATGTCAGCTACTTCAAGGTCTGATCTGCCGTTTGCTCTGGATGTTCTGCATGTTCACTTTTGAATTTCATCACATTGCTATTTGTTTAATCTCTCATATATGAAAGAGAGTGATAGTGTTCTTGAATTTATCCCTTCTCTGGAACACATTTGCTCTTATATATTTCTTCTAAATTTTATATGGAATAGATTGTTAAAATTTGTGCACAGGCACATAAATTTAAATATTAGATTTTATTTTATCCATCTCCAGATTTCAAAAGATTGGTGTTAATCTGTTTTTTCATGTAAATATCATTGCAGTGATGATGTTGAGAAGCTGAAGAAGCTTATATTACATAATCCCTACATCTTAACTTTACCCGAAGTGGGTGATGTTAAGGATGACATAATTCCCAAGAATGTCCAGCAATTTTATGTAAGAGCTTTTGTGCCTTATAACTAAAATACCTGATTTAATATCATTTTGACTTATGACGGTGTGAGCTTTTATTACCATTTTTTTTTCTCGTGTGTTTAGATTTCTTGCAGTTCCAATGACAAGCTTGTACATATCCTCGCCCTCCTGAAGCTTGAGTTGGTTCAGAAGAGAGTCCTCATATTTACAAATTCTATTGACATGAGTTTTAGACTGAAATTATTTTTTGAACAGGTAGCTTTTCCACTTGTATAGTTTTAAGCATCTGGAGGTGCCTTATCCTCTAGAGTTTCCTATATTGTTGGGTTTACAAGGTCATGAGTTAGACTAGCTAATTGATTGGATTCAATTTTTAGTGTGGTTTGGCCCAGGTGCATTATAGCCTAGTTGAGTGACCTTGGCCAATCTTAGAATATAACAGAAGCAATTGAAGTTCTTAAGTTTAATCTTTTTTGTTGAAAATCTTACTGACAGTTCGGGATTAAGGCTGCCGTTTTAAATGCTGAGCTTCCACAGAATTCACGTCTGCACATTCTGGAGGTGTAATGCCTGTGCTATAATCTTATGAAAATTTGAATTTTATTTGCCTTCAGGTATATATATTTTTATCCTTTGTATATCTTGTCAGACTGATCGCTTGTGTTACTGCTTCTAAATTAGGAATTCAATGCTGGCCTATTTGATTACTTGATTGCAACTGATGACAGCCATTCAGAAGGAAAAGAGCAGATTGATGGTAGAAGCCGCAAGGAACAGAAAAAATCTAAAAGGCATCCAAAGCAGAAATTGGACTCTGAATTTGGGGTTGTGAGAGGAATAGACTTCAAAAATGTGCACACTGTAAGCTTATGTTATTGCAAGCATCTTTTCTGGAGTGTTCCCAATTTGAAATCACTTTTTAATTTTAGGTTGTCTCATATTTTTATCTACTTGTTCTTGGAACTAATTGTAGGAATCTATTTATTCTACATTTTAACAGGTAATCAATTTTGACATGCCTCAAACAGCTGCAGGCTATGTTCATCGCATTGGACGTACTGGTAGAGCATATAATACGGGTGCATCTGTCTCCCTTGTAAGTATTTGAGGAGATATGTAAAATGCATGTGTGTGCATAATGGAATTTTTTGCTTTTCTTATGATTTTTTTTTTTTTAAATAAAATAAAATTACAATTTCAATATCTTGGGACCAGGTTAGCTGCAGTTCAATGTATCAATTGTATTTCATAAATTCTATATTTTCCATTGCCATAGTATAGTTGGAAAGGTGAACATTTTTTTCTATCCAGAGATTTTAAAATCTTATGATTGTGTTTAAACAGGTTTCTCCAGAAGAAGCTGAAATTATTCAAGAGGTCAAATCTTTATTAGGAGAAAATGATGGCAATGAATCAAATTTTATTGCTCCCTTTCCATTGCTCACTAAGAATGCAGTAGAGTCTTTGAGATATAGAGCTGAGGTAATAATATATATCTGTTGTTTGAAACTATTTCATAAAGCTTTTCGAATGATATTAACCAGAAAATGCTCTTTTGACAAGATAATATTTTTGCTCTGCTTGATAATTGTACATTTTTTTTCCCGACAACATCCATGCACATATCTCAACTCTCAAGGATGCAATATACTTTGGTGCAGTCTAATGAGCATGTGAACCCTCTTATGTCCTTATTGAAAGAGATTTTCTCCCAAGTGTAAAAAAGCTGTGAGAGATTGATAATTGTTCAAATGTGTGATTTTCTGTATTGCTATTGATATCTTTAAAAATTACAACATTACAGGATGTGGCAAGGAGCGTTACCAAAGTTGCTGTAAGAGAATCACGTGCTCAGGATCTGAGAAATGAAATTCTCAATTCTCAAAAGTAAGTTCACAGAGATTCTTATTTTTATTTCCTTATTGTTCTTTCTTTTTAGGGATACTCGCAAACACACAGACAGCTTCCTCTTTCTCTCCTGTTCACCCCAACCCCACTTTCTTTTTGAAACATGTTTGGGATCTCTTCTTTACTCCCATGTCACCCACTTGTACCATTCAATAATTTGGTGGATGCTTATTCTGTTCAGGTTGAAGGCTCATTTTCAAGATAATCCTCGGGATTTAGGTATTAAAGCTATACTTTTTTTTTTTGAAATTTTGCGAAACTTTTAAGCATGATACTTACACGTATCTTTTATGGTATGGAAAGATCTTTTGAAACATGACAAAACCCTTAGTAAGAAGGCTCCTGCTCCACACCTGCGCGATGTGCCTGACTACCTTCTGGACCCAACAACACAGGAAGCTAGCAAGATTGTAAAACTTGCTAGAGCAGCAATGGGAAACGAGAATGCTCCTCGCCGCAAAGGGGGGTTGAAGGGAAAATTTAAAAGATCTAGAGATCCTCTTAAAACATTCTCGGCAGAGGTATAGTAACAAACTCTCATTCACTATTATTGTTTTCCTTTGATTACATGACCTGCCAGAACCTCTTTTGTTTCCCAAATTAGGTCCCTATCAAAGAGAAATCTGGCCGCCATCTTTTGGTTATTATTTTACCTCACCTTATCGACTATGATCCACTACACATTCTTATTTTTGGCAACCCGAACGGGCTTCTATTCTGTAACTGGTAGTGTGAACTTGTTTCTGCTTGATTAGATGTATCTATCATCTTTGACCTCAGGCACCAAAAAGAGCTTCTAAAGGTGGGATGAAGAGGAAGTCAAAAGATGCAGATGCTGATGCTGGGCATAAACACAAAAAGAGGTAGAGTGTACTAATATCATTCAAGTAATTGCAACTGTCCTTGACAGCTTATGCATACAAATTTTGTAAACTGTTTAGAATCATAGATTCAAAGTTTTGGTCATTGTAGTTCATTTCCAAAATGGGTGCTTTAAATTTTTATTTCTATGAGAGTAATATTATGGGCCCTCCAGCTTTATGGTTAGTGATGATTGGTCTAAATGGCCCATTTAGGGTTCTGTAATTTGACAATCAATTAATTATAATGCCAAGTTGAGTGGTATGTATTGATTGCATTTTTACTAGTAACTAATTTTTCCTTTTTCAAAAAGAAGTATTTTAGTGTCACTCTTACCAGGAAAATTAGAAAAATGATTGAAAATGGGGAATTCTTATAATCATACATGTAATAGGCAAAAATTTGTGTGAGACCGTCTCACCGTGAGACGGGTTGGAATGTAATACTGATATGCACAAATGACCTTATATGCTCAAATGTAATATTAATTTGGAATAAAATTTGTGTTATTGGTAAATGTAATACTTTTACATTTCGATTTAAAAGTATTACATTTTTTCTCAAATTATTATATTTTGCCTTATAAGGGGCACTTACTTATTATAAAAAATGTAATATTTTTACATCAAATATAAAAGTATTACATTTTTTCTTATAAATGACAAATTTTTTTATTCTTGATTAGTATTACGTTTGAACATATAAATGTGACATTTGTGCATATAAGCATGACATTTGTATGCTGATTCGACCCGATCTAACCTATCTCACGAATAAAGATCCACGGTTTTACATAAGTGTGACCAATGATAATATATGCTAATGAAAAAGGGTCATTTTAAAAAGTTTATAACACAAAAAAAAAAAAAAAAAAAAAAAAAAACAAGAAAACGTGCAAGAAATTAGTTAAAATGATAATATATATTGTACGTCGATTTCGAGATGCCATTCCAAACAAAATATGGACAGTTGATTCCTTTGTCTTCAATCTAACGAGAATATGATTCTCATATGCATTCCGATAAATATGCAGCTTTCTTCTTTCATGGCTTTATCTTGCCTGATTAGTCGCATTCCATGCGTATTTGTTTTTGCATATCCGAGGAGGATACTCATACTTCACTGCTACTAAAGTATTAGTTTAATAGTAGCTTTAGCTGAGTTGGTCAAACAGTTATTTTGGAAATTTGATTCTTTATTGGAGTTAATTTGATTTGCTATTGGAGTTGCTTACTGGGTATTGACGTTTTTAGTTTAAGTTCTTTAGTTATGGACAACTTAACTTACAATGACATACAAATTTATTTTTAGTATACTGCATGCTCAATTTTAGTATATAATCTAAAAGTGAACTTATAGTACATTAAAAATGAACCATCAGTATATTTGTCAACCTATATTAATGTTGGTAGTGCCCTATTAGTCCAATTCACATTTTAGAATGTTGGTTGAGTTCAGTCTATTATAGTTTATTTAAAACTTTAAATTAATGAATTTTAAAAATTGTTTAAAATTTATAAAATATAATTTATATTTTTAAAATTTTGATTTTGATTATAATTATACAATTTTAATTTTATTACATATTTCTATAATTATTAAATTATATACTTTTTGATACATTTATAAAGTTAAAATTTATATTTTTTTTTTCAAGTATTACTAATACAGAGTAGTATTTGAAGCACAGAGTCAATGTTCCCATTAGGGTAAATAAACTTTATAAACTAAAACTTACAAATTTTGTAAATAAAATTAATACAAGTTACCAATATTCAAGTTACAAATTATAATGAATAAATCTATCACACATTGGTTGTGCTTAGGGCCACCCATATAGGCTTAGTGTATCATCCATCCAACAAAAGGAAGAAGGTGGTAAACAACTAATTGGGTCCAACGGGTCACTTTTATCAAGTTCCCTTTCCTTAGGTCCTGCCATCCTGCACATTCCTTAGCCGTAGGGAGGTCCTTCTTGATTACCGGGGCACTCTTGCTAATGTTGAAGGGCTGATCAGTAGACGCACTTACGTAGATTGCATGGGTTGACTATCGTGGGTCTCTTGCGAAATGAATACTTTGATGGTTGACCCATTTTGTTGGTCTCTTGCGGGCTGACCCGCGACCCCTTGAATACTTTGATTTATTTATGTGCTAGTAATCTCTGGTTGACCCATTTTGTTGGTCTCTTGCGGGCTGACCCGCGACCCCTTGAATACTTTGATTTATTTATGTGCTAGTAATCTCAAGTTCGATAGCTATTGGTGTAGTTGGACGCGTGGCTCTTGATTGGTTTGTCCAAGTTTGATCCCTCTTGAGGAGACATGTTTTGCTTATATTGGACCGGGTTGCCCCGTCCTCTTGTGGGCTGACCCGGAACATGGTTACATTGACTTATGAATTATTTATGAGATGAAGATGTCAAGTTCGTTAGCTGCTGGGGTGGTTTGGACGCGTGACTCATGACCAGGTGGCTCGATTTCGTTCTTTCATGCTAGCTAGCTTTACCTTTCTATTGATTATTTTGCTTTCTTGTTATCGTAACTAGACTAGGTTCACATTTAAATTTCTCATTTAAATTGTCGTAGTTTTGGTTACTTGACATCATCTTTTGTACTCGTTCTTTTGTTGTTTAGAATGGAATAGTATTGATCACGAGTTGAATGAAATTTATGTGAATATTATGCTTATAAATCATTGTTCTGAAACTTGTGATAAATTGTGTAATGATTTGTGTGTTGATAATTTGAAATTGTTTGGTGAAATTAAGTAGCTAATGACATCTCATGCGACAATGTGAAATTGTTTGGTGAAATTAAGTAGCTAACAACGTCTTTCTCTCGTAATAGCTAAGTCAGACTCGTAAGTGAGTAAGGCAAAAATCTCGCAATTGAAAGCTTTGTAAGGAACTTATATTAGTTGAACTCTTTGATGGTTACAAATGAGGACCTTGAGGGGTATTTATAGCCATTCCACCTCTCAATGGATGGTGGAGATCTACTTAATCCTACGTCTAGTATTTACTCTCTAGAATCATTCCAAAATTTCTATACAAGCATGAAGATTTTTAAGGTTCTAGAATGTTCTAATCATCTCTTGCAACTTCTAGTTGTTATGTACATGCCTCTAGACTATTCTACAAACTATGAAATGCTATGTACAAATGTTAAAAAGTTGTAGAGCGATAGCAAATCTCATAAATGTGTAGCAAAGTTCAATGGACGCTACATTACTCTACTTTGTCATCACTAAATGAATTCAACCAATTTATTAAGACTATTATATCATTAATCAATAGATTTAAAAAAAAATTCTTATAATATAACATCATGTTATTTAAAAATAATTTTTTTTTATAATATCAAGTCTGAGAGTATTGTCTATTAAAAATGAGAAAGTTGCATAAGTAGTATCGCAAGGTGGAAGGGCACGCATCTTTTCAACGACTTTATTGATCGGATTCTCAATCTTCCCTAAAATATTCCGGCTAGAACTAACAAATACATATTCCCTATTTTCATATTACCCTTTTGTTCTCTTCACTCTCCCTTCAAAAAATATTCGTGACACAATGATACTAATAGAGACTCTTTAGTAACAGATCAGCGTTTTATACACAATAACAATAACAAAATTGTAATATTTCTTGTCAAAAATACTGAATGAGAAGAATTTTGAAGAAAATCTAACTTTACATATTTAGACTTGATTGGAAATTTAACCAATATATTGGTTGGTTTCCTTTTTTCAAATTGAAGCCAAGACTTTATAATGAGCAGACAAAAATGAATGCATTATGCATATGCGTTGTTGCTTCTTTTGTTAAGCCACAGCATTGACAACTGTCGTGTGCGGCCCTGCGCGACTCTCCCCCCAAACGCCACTCGACCCCACTGCTATCCTTTTCAATCGTAGTCAAATTAACTTCTTTTATTAATTTTTTTTTTTAATACTACTAATTCATGTACTACATAGTATTTATTCATACTTTTTTAATCGAAACATAAATAGTCAATATTTTTACCAGAGTTTGAACCTGTGACCTCCTATTTAGAAAAGTTATAGGGATACCATAGAGATACAAGTAACTTGGCCTTAGACAATTGACTTAATAATTATAAAAATTTTAATTTAATTTTATTGACTTTTTTTTATTTGAACAAATACTCATGAAAACTTAGACTGATTTAACTTGTGGTCCTTTGTTAGTTAATATATTTTGCTCATAATGTATCTTTCGAGTGACTGCAAACTTTTTGATAAATAACAAATAAATTTTCTCCCGAAACTTAGTGGTTTGTCGCTTAACTTAGAGGTATCATTGAAGGCGACAGTATGAGAAAATTAGAATTTGACATGTGACTTAATTGTGTGACTCGTAATTTACTTGAACTCTAGAGACAAAATCATGTGTATAGTAAATAAATAAATCTATAGTATATATGATATTCTGATCACTATTCCAATTTCCAAATGGTGGTCATATGTGTATAGTATTTCAATCATGATTTACGGTATAATTTGGACTGTCGTTTTTGTGTTCTGCCAAAAATGAAAGCGATGTTTCTAAGCTCACCAATCCCGAATGTTGGCTATAAAAAGAGACCCACCATCCCGCCGGTGTCTCTCGTCCTCCGCAAAGATTCACGACGAAAGGGAACCCCGTCCGCTCTGAACATTTATTATAAAGAAGCCTTAACCGGAGGGACTCAAGTTCCAATCCTGAAGGGGGAGAGGGCGAGTGAGATGACGCTCATGGATAACTACATTGCGGGAACATTCATGGTTTCTCTTTTAGGGTTTGTTCTTTTCTATGTCATGCGCCTTGGGACCTCGAGTTTCAAGAAAAAAGGCAGTGAAACCCGCCGGAATGGCGCCGGAACGCGAACTTGTAAGGATAACGGCGAATGTGGGACCCGCAAGGAGTCCGATGCCGATGTCATTGTCGTCGGAGCTGGTGTCGCCGGTGCTGCTCTCGCTCACACCCTTGGCAAGGTCAGATTTCTTCTTCCTTTGCATTTACAGTAACATTATTTTAATCCTGGGGGATTGATTACTTCCTGCTTTAAATCTGTTTCTTGAATGTCAATCGAATTTCCCTTGCATTTCATTGTTTGCCGGCCTAAATCTTCCCCGCCACCATTGCAGGATGGACGAAGGGTTCATGTGATTGAAAGAGATTTAACAGAACCTGACCGGATTGTTGGGGAATTGCTCCAACCTGGTGGTTATCTTAAATTAATTGAGCTTGGCCTTCAAGGTATTCAATTCTATGAAAGTCATTTAAAGATTTAGTCCTAAATGACTTTTTATGCTTAATTTGGTTTTTAGACTTTGATAGTTTTTAACTAATTGAGTCATTGTTAAGATAGTTTGGTAATTTCTCATCTATTAATACCCAAATTAGTAATCGACTATAGTGATTTTACTCAATTTAGTCATCGACTGTAGTGTTTTTCTTGATTTAATCCTTGATTCCAACAGCCAACAGAGGTAGAGGACTAAATTCGGTAAAACCATCGAACTAGAGGACCCAATTAAGTACAAAAAGTCAGGATTAAATCGAGAAAAACCACTATAGTCGAGGACTAAAAATTGGTTATTAACTCCTATAAAAGTCTTTGGAATGACATTAAACTGTTGCATACTCTACATTTCCAGCCTCTGTTATTTTCTTCTTGATTCTCGGTGAACTGTAATCTGTAACTTGTTCTGCAGATTGTGTTGATAAAATTGATGCTCAGCGTGTTGTTGGCTATGCACTTTTCAAAGATGGAAAGAACACTAAAGTGTCTTATCCTCTAGAAAATTTCAGTTCTGATGTGTCTGGCAGAAGCTTTCATAACGGGCGGTTCATACAGAGGATGAGAGAAAAAGCCGCCTCCCTTCCCAAGTACAGTTTCAATTGTGTTTTGCAGTTTTAACTTCGTTTCTCAGATAGTTCATTCCAAATTATCGTTTTCTTAGATAATAACCCCATTTGATTGTTTCCTTCAATTTACTTAATCGTGTGCAGTGTTCAATTGGAGCAAGGTAGTGTAACATCGTTGCTTGAAGAAAATGGAACTATAAAAGGTGTTCAGTACAAAACTAAAGATGGTCAAGAACATAAAGCTTATGCTCCTCTTACAATAGTTTGTGATGGTTGCTTTTCAAACTTACGACGCTCTCTCTGCAACCCCCAGGTATAGCTTCGAAACTGTCTATGAACTTAAGATAGTCTGTGATGGTGTAAAAAAAAATTGTCTTTTTTATTTCTTATTCTTGCTACATGTAAAATTCAGGAGTTCTGGAGTTTAGCACATTTATGTTCTTGAAGTATTTCTACAAGCTGATTTAGTTGAACTTTCTCTAGGTTGAAAATCCATCTCACTTTGTTGGTTTGGTTCTGGAGAATTGTCAACTTCCATACGCGAATCATGGGCATGTTATTTTGGCAGATCCTTCGCCCATCTTGTTTTACCCAATTAGTAGCACAGAGATTCGTTGCTTAGTTGACATACCTGGCCAAAAGCTTCCTTCGATTGCTAATGGTGAAATGGCGAAATATTTGAAGACTGTGGTGGCTCCTCAGGTACTCTGCTCTCATCATAATCGCCCATTTCAGGTACTTTTTGTATTTAGTATTCAATCGCTTTTTTTATTCAGGTTCCACCCGAGCTCCATGATGCCTTTACATCTGCTGTGGATAATGGAAACATTAGAACAATGCCGAATAGAACTATGCCTGCTGCACCCTATCCCACTCCTGGAGCCGTTTTACTGGGCGATGCTTTCAACATGCGCCATCCTTTAACGGGTGGAGGAATGACTGTAGCGCTCTCGGACATTGTAGTGCTAAGGGACCTTCTTAGGCCGTTGCAGAACCTGAATGATGCCGATGCATTGTGCAGATACCTTGAGTCGTTTTATACCTTGCGTAAGGTAATGCTACATTATTGAACAATTGAAGTGATTCTCTGTTTGGTAAAATGGCTGTTAGCTGATTGTGTTAATTAGAGGGTATAAATAGTTGATAATATTAGCTGATTGTAGAAAAGTGTTTGGTAAATTAGCTGTTAGCTGATAGCTGTTTGGTATAATTTCTTTTCTCAAAAAGCTAATTGAAAAAGTTACTTGGAGTAGCTTTTTGAATTTTAGCCTTATTGAAGTTGCAAAAATCTAATTAACCAACATTTATATTGATATTTTAACTAAATCAAACAATTAATAGTGGTCAAATAAGCCAAAATTGGCCTATAGGCCAATTTTTTACCAAACAGGGCCATTGACTTTTTGTATGGATTGGTTCTTGAATATACAGCCAGTGGCATCTACAATCAATACTTTGGCTGGAGCCCTGTACAAAGTGTTCTGTGCTTCTCCTGACCAAGCGAGGAAGGAAATGCGGCAAGCATGTTTCGACTATTTGAGCCTCGGAGGTACTTGCTCAACGGGACCTGTGGCTCTGCTATCTGGGCTTAACCCGCGCCCATTGAGCTTAGTCATGCACTTCTTCGCGGTGGCCATATATGGAGTTGGTCGTCTGCTAATACCGTTTCCTTCTCCCAAGCGATTATGGATTGGAGCTAGATTAATCTCGGTATGAAGCTCATTCCCTTTTCTTCTCTTATTCAGTTGTATCCTTCAAAGTCGTATTCTAAATACATTTACTTTCAGGCTGCATCTGGGATCATATTTCCCATCATAAAGGCAGAAGGGGTGAGGCAAATGTTCTTTCCTGCAACAGTACCAGCTTATTTTAGAGCTCCTCGTGTTTAACTAAATCCTCATTTAGCTATGGCTGATCAAGAATCTTGAACTGGAAAAACCAAACCATCTGGGATCATCATAATCCATTCTTTCTGTTCGGTCTTCCCTTGCTCAAAACAAGATATGTGTACATGTTCAACCATTTCGGAGGAGTTAACTAGCGAGGTAGGGAATGTAAAATTCATTGTGCATGATTAACAAACTTCAAACTGTAGAAAAGAGACCATCAAGCTTAACCATGTTGTATTACAATCAAGATGTGCTTTGTTCTTTCTGCATTTTCCAATCAAGTCTCTTCATTTATTTGTCTATGCAGATGTTCATATGTATTTCTTTCCATGCTCGCTAGCCCAGCAATCATAGCATTGTGAGTTATTTGATCAACCACTTGATCATCTGCATCTTCAAAAACCCAACATGCATCCGCACCAGATTTACAGTTAAAGTACATTGTCACCAAAGCATTGATAACAGAAGTTGTAGCCAACAACCCAGTTTTGACTACCATTGAATGCACTTGCCTCCCCAAACCCCATAGCTCCAAGGAGCAGAGACTCAAGACACTGGCAAAAGTGTAATTATCGTGTGAAACACCCAAAGGATGCATTTTCTGAAACAAATTCAACGCAACCTCATCATCGCCGTTGTCTGCATAACCGCATTCCACACAGCAACATCTCTCCGCGGCATTTCATCAAATACCTGGAGAGCATACTCCACTTCACCAAGCTTTGTACAGCGCCGAAGACGACGGCGCGTTGGATGTTGGCGCAGGCAGTGAGGGCGGCGGAAAGTCTGGTCTGAGAAGGTGGAAGGAGTGAATATGGTGAAAGAGGCGGAGAGCACGGTAGAATTGGCGGTAACGAGTGAAGTCAGCAAGAAGACAATTGAGTTTGATGAGGTTTTCTGGGATGCCCATTAACACAAAACAATATGGTATGGACTACTTGCAATCGTTATGCTGTGCATCCGTATGCACTATGCATGGTGCATACGGATGCCAAAACGACATCGTTTTATTAAAAAATTCGCGTCTCCCCTTTAAAAAAAAATTCAGATTCGATTCCCAGCAACAACATTATATTGTTCATTCATTCTGGAATTTTAGTTCATAGATTATGGAATTATAGTTCATTGATTATGGAATTATAGTTCATCGATTATGGAATTGTAGTTCATCGATTCTGAAATTTTAGTTTATAGATTATGGAATTTTAGTTCATTCATTCTGGAATTTTTAGTTCATAGATTAGATTATGGAATTATAGTTCATCGATTATGGAATTATAGTTCATTGATTATGGAATTTTAGTTCATATGTTGTTGCTGAGAATCGAACCTGATTTTTTTTTTTTTTAAGGAGAGACGCGCGTTTTATTAAAATGACGTCGTTTTTGCATCCGTATACACCATGCATGGTGCATACGGATGCATAGCATAATTTGCCGACTACTTGTATCCGACATGGATGTTGGATTTCCGGCGCCATAGAAGTGTCCATTGGGCTTTGAGATTTTGGATCCATAAACTAATTACTCACACATATTAAACATACATAAACATAGCAAATGGAAATGTAACTTATCTATTGAAATGGGTATGAAATGATGAAATCCAAGCTTCAAATTCAATTTTACAAGCTTTCAAAAATGTTTAAAAAACCTAAATCTAACCTAAAAATATAAAAGAAAATGAAGGAGAGCAATTAGGGTTCAACCATGGATCAAAATTGAATAGGAATAGATTAAATTGGGCTTAAATAGTAAACAGAGTGCTCAGAAACTGTCTCGGGCATGACCGTGGCAAATTATGGTCCACACAATGTTATTTGGATCATAATAAAAAATACATTTTTAATATACTAAATGTACATTATTTTTGTATTGAATATACATTATACAATATAATGTACACTCAGAACAAAAATAATGTACATCCTCTGAATTACAATGTACATTAATTTTGCATTGAATGTACAATATTTTTGTACTGAATATACATTATTTTACAGTAGACAAAATAGGTCCACACAATAATGATTGATATGACTGTGCATCAGGCCATGTGTGCCTAGGCAGAATGCAGAAGAACTTGAAGAAATAGAGTGTCAAGGTACGGCCTCAAGCACGACCGTGCATCAGGTACAAGACTTCTTCATTGTTGTTTTTAACCTTTTTAGCATTCCAATTAGGCTCACTAGTTTTCATAAAAGTTGTAGCCCTTTGTTGGCTTTGCAATGATGCAAGAATCACTTGATTTGGACATTCTTACATTGAGATATAGTCAAAATACTAAGCAATAGACAAGTTGTGCGAGAATTGCAACTCCTTGATCATTTGCTCCACTTTTACCTTAATTGGTTTGTCCATGTATGTGATCAAAACCATTGAAAATACCATTCTTTGGCTCTCATTAACTCAACATTCATCCAAAATTGAGCAATAAATGTTTAATTCTCTCCAAATCATAAATATATGTATCTACATTCTAAAGATGTAAACAATGGAATTAAGGTACATATTGCATGAAATCTAAATATTTATCAATTAAAAAGGGTCCAAGTAAGGGTTGAAAACACAGGCAGTACAAATTCACAATCATTTCGAAATAGATCAAGAGTTTCATACATTGTAGTATCTGTGCGTCTCCACTAACGTTCGATCTCATAACTGACCATGTAAGAGAGATCACTACATATTATCTAAGCACAAGGTACGTGCTTGACAAAAATATTTAGAAGTACACCCATTTGATATGTACCTCTTGCCCCAAAATTTGCTCTTCCAAATGATATTGACCAAGAATCAGGCCATGCATTACACTTGTTATATCCCATCAGATTATCCAAAGAAAGGTTTGCTTGAAGTACTACCCAAGATACTCATCAGCCCATCAGATTTTTCACTGGGTGTAATTGTTTCAACGCATCCTTTCAATTATATATTATTAGTACATCCCAATTATTAATATTTGAGGATGCATATATGCATATATGACAACTGTACTGTAGAGTTGGTTAGGTCCTAGCTCATCGTTTTCCTCTCCAAGAGAAGCATATGAACACAGGTATAGGGAGCACCAGCTGTCTTCTGGTTTCACCATTTTTATGATAATAATGCAAACAATCACCATAATCTATAAACATTATGTGCAAGTCAGATAATGAATACTAAAAAATTAATAACAATCAACATTTAAAAGTTTTTGTATATAATAATAATAATCAACGTTATAATGGAATAATACACATTTGTTTCAATTCCTAACTCAACAAGTCAGCAGGTAGATATGCTTTGGTTCGCTCGCAGGTGGTCGGAATGTAGAGTGCGACCAGTAATGGACCCTTGAATTAGCTGTCAACTGAACGATATATAGCTATAACATGTATGTATGTATATTCACTAAAAGACATGGCCGCTCGCTCCCACCATTAATTCATTTCACATTCTTTGTTGCAAGAAAAACATTGCACGATCGATTTGGTTGAAAGTTTTATATTAATCATGAAAATATCACTAGAAAGTTGCGAAGATTAGGGTTACGTTGCGGGTCAATTGTGTGTAGCTATGACTTGGTTAATGAGTTGATACAAATTAAAGGTCAAGGGATTTAAGGCTAGGCTAATGAGTAGTAGTTTTCTGGGATGTTAAGAAAGTCTGAGAAAATTTAATTTCCATAACCTCATAGAAGCTAAGGAAAGACCAAACATTCATTTAAGTGCATTCCAACAAAGTTATCGTTATCAGGCTAGCTGGAAAGATCAGATCACATTATTTGGCTGGGACACTATCACTGAGTTTGACTACGTCGTTTCAACAAGTTTCACTGCAAATCCATGCGTAGTTATAAACAGTTAACAGAACAACCGTCGGGCCACCTAAGTATAGTGATGATGACAACGTTTGAAATACAAGCTAATTAAGGTTCAATAAAACAACGGTCGGCCCACCGATGTTTAGGACTTGGAGAGAAAGAAAGAAACATGTAGGACATGGACCAGATTGCATGCATGGGCCTCAGGTCTGATGATTGATGAATAAGTATTTATGAACAAAACTTGATTTAGTCTAATTAGGAATGCTATAGGTGTTGGCAAATTATCAATTATTGTTATGGTATGGACTAGGTGGACCTTGCATTATAGATAATTCTTTGTTAACAAATTATTATGTGCATGTAGTTAACATGTTATGTGTTTGTAGTTAACAAATTATGAGCCTTCATTTTATTTACAAGCACATAATCTATTAACTAAAAGCATATAATACGTTAACTGCAAACACAAAATTTGAATGTCATTTTCGAGCAGGGTCCACATACAATGCAAGATGGACGACATTATTGTATAAATTGCCGGCGAATTAAATTATACAATGGACTAACGTCCACCTTGCATTGTCTAAAATAATAACATTCAATTTATGTGTTTGTAGTTAAAGATATAATGTGTTTTCAATTAACAGATCAAGTGGAGTCATCATATATGGAGAGTCATTTTCCAAGGAAATAATGTATCTGTCTGGCTTCGCTGCCACGAACCATCAACCTGCATGCAAATGCAGCTTCAAGTAATGGTGAGTGGTCCTGCAGGGTACATAGAGTTATGGGCCGTAGTATTAATAATAGCTTTCACATCCCCACTCATACGAAAATGTCAACAAATAATCTGACTATCAGTTTAAACTTCACGTTAAAAAGATCATGTCATTTAGTTACAGGCCACCAAGAAATTAAAGTCAACACATGATCTGTTGTCTAACACGGCATAAATTATAAATGTGGAATATTATATGACGCAAAGTTTAACACGGCACAAGTTAAAACATTATAGCATGTTGGCATGGATATATAGTACGGTATTTGACTACTGATGACACATGCATGTAGTTGGGTCAGTTTTAAGGATGTGTTTGTGGAGAAAAATAAATATGTGACATATTCCATTAGCACTTATCCATTCTTTTAATTATCACATTTTTATTATTTCATCTTCAGTCCACACACGTTCCAAGATTTTCACATGCATACCATTTTCTTTTTCATATCATAATTCTTTCCAACGCAAGAAAATTTTGATCTTCATACAAGTCGACGGTACTGGTTTAATTTTACATCTTGTGATCTAGTGACATTAATTGTCTCTCTCGAATGGAAAGTCATGGACTCATGGATTCGATCTCCATGACAGTATTAACTCTTTGTGCTTCAATAGGTTACAATATTACATATAAGTCAATCATATATATATATATATATATATATATATATATCTTGACCTTTGATAGAGCACAAACTTGCGTAATCCATTTCAACCCAAACACTATACACGTGATGGAAGTCGGTATATGTAACTTTCATAGCTGACCTTCAACTCTACAAGGCTTCAAACTACTCCTAAGCAGGGAAATTGCCAAAATTTTTAGACATTATTAGTATTAAATTTTTATAGTAAGTAGTCACTCGATTATTACACCATTGATATAACTACATAGACATGCACATTTATCGTGATATTTATATGCTAAACTTATGATTGATATATATATCTAACTCTATTAGTCACAAACTTGATTTAAATCACTTCCTTTGTATATATACCTTTCAAGGAATGCATGCACCAAAATGTGTTTACACACTATTACAATCCAAGAATTTTGTAATACTAATCGACTCTGTAAACTTATATTGGAATCGATCAACTCTGCATTGAAGTATGCATGTGCTTCGGCTTTGGATTCAAAATGGTAGAAATATGTGTACACACATATTTTTATAAATTAAATGTCCCAAACATGAATTCATGGTTTTTTTTTTTTGGTACGACATGAATTCATGGTTTTACTAAGCAAATGGTGCATACATGGGTAGTGTGTCTCCTAGGAAGTGAGTGTGCGAGGGATGGAGTTGAATAGAATGTGATTTGTCATGTTACTTGTCACCACCATTGTGGGCATGTCTACAGTCTACAACTTTAATATATATATATATATATATATATATATATATATATATATATATATATATATATATATATATATATATATATATATATATAGCTTAGCTTGGTCCCCTCACGATCATTTGTTCCTTAACATGCACTAGGGTACGTTATGGTGAGGCATCTTAAACAAGGGTTCCACATGCCCTTATTTTCCTTCAACAATCCATGCACTCTTCTCCCCACTCTATCGTAAAATTAAAGTTCATAAATCCAATTTTCGACTTAATCCAATAAAATTAAAGTTCATAAAGTTCCATCTTAATCAACACTCTCAGCTATAATAATACATATTTTCGACTATCTAAAAAATGGACAATTTTTTTCAATCACGGTCACAGTGATTTAAAAAAAAAAAAAAAAAAGTCCAGCTACCAATAGTGATATGAGGTGGCCTGAAAATTCTTTGCCTTAAATATAAAAAAAACCTAATTTTTGTCTATTTTTTTCTATGAAGATAAGGCCGGGTTGATCCCGAGAAGTAGCACGCCTTAGGTTCTCGTTGTCAACATCCTTCAGTAGTTGAAAAGGACCTTGACTTTATCTTCCTAAATGATCTCCTTGAGAAAATCGAAGGGCAATCCAAAGTCAACGTGTCACGTTTGCGGGTGAGAGATGAGCAAGCAAATATGTCTACCAGACTGCCACTCTATTCTATTATATAGGAAGACATGTTTGATAATAATTTTCATCTACAGTAGTTGTTCATAATTCTTACTCTTGATGAACATATATATAATTTATAAATGTAAATACGCAATCACACCATCCGTTAAGACAAAACACATCCTTCAATTTCATATAGTATTGAGCCAAACCCGGCCATACAAAATAATGTCATGAGTTCACGTGTTTCTTAGCTTAGAGCCTATAGAAAAAAAGTACAGTTTGCACACGTAAAAGAGTGTGTGTAGTCTTTCTATCAATTTAAACTTTTAGTTCATATTTAGTCAAGACCAAACATATCTTCCAGTCGCACTAATTCGTTGCGTGCTTCTTAGTAATCAACTAATTTGACGTGTGGAGAAATTAAATGAGAGTATGGTTGGATAGTAAATAATAAGAATACATATATAGGTATGTTGGCATAATAATAAAGCTAAGCTAGAAATTCCACTTTGTGGTCGTGTATTAGTGTCATTTCCTGTCTCCAAATCAAGCTTTGATGCAAGAGTAGAATGAATCAATCAATCATAGGAGTGAAGAGTCCCACAAATATGAAGACCGAGTCTGCCTCATGGTTGGCTAGAACCACAACACCCATTCACCAAAACTCGTCCTTTCACGACACTCTTAGCCCCAACTGTACTCTAATCTTAGTTGGATTATCATCCTTAATCCATCACCAAATGACACTATGTCCAAATTCATTATTTTCTTATAATTTCTATTAGCATGATTGCATGTCATACAAGATTAATTATATTGTTCTTGAATCTTGATAGGGTTAATTAAGTTATTGTTAGTGTAAATACCTTGTGTTTTAACTTTTCTGTTTACTATGAATTCGACAAATTAAATTAAACTGTAATTACTTGAAATTTAGTTCATTTAAGAAGAGGCGATTTACATTAATTATTTGTACTAAAATATAGTACAAGTTGATATGAGCTAAAAAACAACTGTTTACTCACTTACCAAAGTACTTCACAAACATTTTTTTTTTTTCAAAATCGACTGCTGATAATTTCAGAATGTTAGAAAACATCACATTACTAATTTGAAATTTCATTAGGTGACGTTATTATTTTCTGACACTAAGTTTTATCCAAACAAAACCTCAATACCGGCCGTTTGACCAAAAACAAAAATTTAATGTTCTTTACATATCACCGGAATACGAATATGTTGAAAAATCATATATATATATATATATATATATATATATATATATATATATATATATATATATATATATATATATATATATATATATATATATAGAGGGTTGCACTCAGGTTAAGTGCCCAGCAAGGAATATGAGAACAAATCAGTGCGCGGCACGTGTCCAGATCTAATAGATTAAAAAAAAACGCAATGGTATTTTCGTAAATAATTGAACATCGAAGTGCAAGTAAAATTATTTACAAGTGCACCTACTTTCACCTATAAGTGCATGTAATTTTGCCTTGTTAGCATTCACTTTCCGCAAACATTCATGCACATGGGTGTACTTATAACTATAGGTGCAACTATTTATAACTATAGGGGCAACTATTAAAACTATAGGTGCACCTACTTTCACCTATAAGTGCATGTAATTTTGACTTGTTAACATTCATTGATCTGAGTTCAGCGGGTAGTAATACCCCTGAAAACCACCCGCAAACATTCATGCACCTAGGTGCAACTACTTATAACTATGTGTGCAACTACTTAGAACTATAGGTGCAACTACTTATAACTATAGGTGCACTTAGTATTGATGCCCAGTGTAAATTTTTACTTGCACCTATAATACATTTTACATGCACTTGTAATACATTTTACTTGCACTTCGATGTTCAATTATTTACGAAAATGCCACCGCGCTTTTTTAAAAAATCAGTGTTTCTCATCCATTAGATCTGGACACGTGAACGAACAGAATCTATTCCTATTTCGCTCCTGTGTGAAGCATTCGCATGTAAGTGCGATTTTATATATATATATATATATATATATATATATATATATATATATATATATATATATATATATATATATATATATATATATATATATATATATATATAGTCTTCTCGTATGGTTGATGCACCTTAAGTATTAACATCGCGCACCTTCAGTTTATAACAATGGCGTACCTTAAGTGATACAAAGATGTATCATAAGTGTAAACGCTCCTTGTGTCAAAATGGCGCACCTTAAGTTTTGTTCTTGATGGTATGAGCTAGGGGTCTGGCAGACCCTTTAGTTAAAAAAGTTTGTTCTTGAGGGGCTGAGCTAGCTAGGGGTCTTGCCTTAGTTCAAAAGTTTTGTTCTTGAGCGTTTGAGCTAGGGGCTGGGAGACCCGTGACTCAGACCCCTTAGTTCAAAAGGGAAAAGGGTGGCGGGCAAGGAGTGCCCGTTACCCTCTGCTGCCTTCTGTTCTGTTTCAGATTTGAAGAAGAAACACCATGCACCTTAAGCATCTTAAACACAAAACTCTACACACCTTAAGAAGGAAAACAACGTACGCAACTTATATATAAAGCGGACTGCTAGAAAATTTTCTAGTAGATATGGCCCCTATTTATTGGGAATAAATCTTCTATTTCTGGGTTCAAACAAAGTTAACAAACCACCTAGAAAAAGAAGAAAAACAAATGTTGCAGCTTCTTCTTGTGCCCTTATCTCTTTGTCTTCTTCTTGCTTCCTTCTCTCTTTTTTCTTCTCGTATGTTCTGATGCCACCTTCTCTTTTTGTTAAAACGTAACTATTATTGTTTAATATCTTAAGTTTTACAATTTTTCAATTTATCAAGCTTCATTATATATTGCCAATAATATTTTTCAATTGTTGTCAATTTTTTTAAATATTCACCTATTTACGAGCAAGAGTGCGCACTACAATTCATCCTACAGTAGTTTTAGAATATGTAACTAGAGACTTTTAACCACATAACACCACAATATAATCAAAACGAACCAACAATTTTAACAAGGTAGAGTGTTATCTATAAATGAATTAGACAAAGTTATACAAAATAAAATGGAACTCAAAATGAACAACTTTTACAAATGCCAAAAGTCGTTTGCTTTATAGATGTCAATCAATAAAGGCAAGATTGGACAGCAAAAGGAACAAGGATAACATGTCGTTGGTCTTAAGGTAGGCTACGTACAAAGGAGGCTCATATATATTTGCGAGTTTAAGCTGGAGATTTGGTATTATTAGTATGAAACATCAAGAAATGTCCCCTTACATACGAGAATTAGGAGGTTGATTTGTCTAATTAATTAATTAAATTAAAACATGTGGCAATGCTATCATGAGCTGTCCCTCACTTCTTTTCAGAGTTTGAAAATGTCTGGTAACAACACCAAAAAGTTAGAGCGAAATCTGGGAGCGGTACCGTCACCTACCGCACATACCATATGTACTATTCTATTATGTCCTCTCCCACTATGAAACTAAGATTTTTTTGCTCTTCAGATCATAATTACTCTAACACTTGACTTTTTGCCTTTCTGCTACTTACCTAAAAATTGGGCTTTCCACTGCCTTAATATCATGTTTGTTCATACATAAACAAAACTTTATATACCATCAAGTTGGTTGTAATTTAATTCTTTTCTTCTTCTTTTTTTTTTTTTTTTTTTTGAAAAAAAAAAAATGACTCTCCTGGCTTAAATAAGGTCTCGATCAAGTTCTTTAGTCCTTATGTTATTGCTCGCATGGGCAGCTCAGTTGGTTACAATGGTGAAGTTTGGGAACAATGACCCAGGATCGAGTTGCGGGCAGCTCAGTTGGTCATGAGTGAAGTTTGGGAACAATGACTCGGGATCGAGTTGCGGGCAGCTCAGTTGGTCATGGGTGAAGTTTGGGAACAATGACTCGGGATCGAGTCGCACCAGCGGCAGTGTGGGAGCAACCTCTCAAAGTGAGGGGCTTCTTGTACGCAGTAAACAAATGTCTAGCTACTGTGTTCAGCTGAGTTACCATAATTTACTACATCATTCCAGATGTTCTGTCGGATCGGGACGTGAGGGCCTTGAGGTTAGAGGTCAAGCTGAGTTACCATAATTTACATCATTCCAGATGTTCTGTCGGATCGGGACGTGAGGGCCTTGAGGTTAGAGGTCAACCTTAGCTTTTGGGAACAATGTTTTTATAGGGGAATAGCATCTCAACTAAAAGCTGATAGTTGGATACAACTTAATAGTTGAGATTCGAACCCATGACCTTTGGTCTGGCTCTGATACCAAATTGAAGCATGTGCTCCATCTCAACTAAAAGCTTAAGCTGATAATTGGATACACATTAATGGATATATGCTCACAGACTCAACATTTAAGTTATCAATTTAATCACTTTTAGTTCTTGTTGGAGTTAAAAGTACCATTTTGAGAAAAACTCAATGACTAAAAGTGACTACACCAATAACTTAATGACATAGTTATTTCAGCGGCAATCCCTAACTAAGTTGGTTGACGGTAATCATAAAATTTTAAGTTTGACTTCCCTTACGTGGGAGCTACGTTACTTATTATTATTATTATTATTATTATTATTATTATTATTATTATTATTATTATTATTATTATTTGGTTTGAGTCGGTCAATTATAAACAACCTAAGTTGATTTATCTTCTTGTGATTTTTTGCTGGTTAAGGTTATAAGGCGCGCAGATGATTTATCCAAAGAGCACATTTAATTAAGTAGTAGAGGTTATGAGTTTTTCTGTAAATAAAAAAAAGTCAGCTATTTCCTTACAATATAAAGAATTAAAACTTTCATTTTGTTTTTCAAGATTTTATGGACAATTTATGAGTTCATTATTAGATCTTGTTTTAGGCACCCAAAAAAAAAAAAAAAAAAATGGCAACGTGGTATAACAAGTGGACTGGCTAGGTAGATGGGAGTCTTTTATTTAAAATCGGTTGGCTAATTGGCATTTGGCAATAAAGTGGAGGGTTTGATTGATTTTGGTATGTTGAATAACAAATCAATTTTATCATTATTTTCTTTCTATCTTTATAAATTTCTTACTTAAAAAACTCTCTCAGGTGGTTTTGATCTTTTTCATGTAATGGAAGGTGCAAAACAAAGATTACTTAAACTTTGGACATACACAAGACAAAGTTTCAGAGTGTATTCGATAGTAATGCACTCAAGTCGAAGCACCTTACTATATCAGTATATGAATTATGAAGCTTTGCTCGTGCATGCCTAGAGTTTGCAATAATTTCAAAAATATTATTGCATAGCTTATTTTGAATCGTTCATCATTCCAAATTGATATAACTAGCGATATATTATAGACTTGTGTTCAAATGAAAACACTTCATTAGGTGAAAACGTACAAACAAGCATGAGTGCATACAATCTACCTCAAAGTCTTCACCGTTATCCATGAGCGTACACAATCTACCACATATATATATATATATATATATATATATATATATATATATATATATATATATATATATATATATATATATATATATATATATATATATAGTTGTGCTTAAATGAAAACCGTAAGAACTGCATGAGTGTACACAATCTACCACATAAATACATACCAATTACGCCCAAGATTTCCACCCTCATCCGCATGCAATGCCTTGTAGTAGTTAATGTGCATTTATGTAATAAGATATCTGTGCTTATGTTGTACGTGTTGCACGGTGTCAAGTTAAGTAAGTTTTCACCTGAACGCAAGCCTATATATATATATATATATATATATATATATATATATATATATATATATATATATATATATATATATATATATATATATATATTGTAGAAATTTTAGTTTTCATATAATCTTAATTTGGATATTGAGAAATTGTGGGATAAGAATATGTTGACGACATTTGGGTCAAAAACTTGAGAAGAAATATATAATGTGAAAATGGCTGATTGAACTTTGAATTGGTATGTAATTAATACTTTAGAAGATTGCAGATCAGAGTTAATGTATAGTATGTGCTGTCAAGCACGAGAGTATGGATATGCTTTCTCTCGACTGCGCAGTGCAAACATTACTTGACGGCAGAGGTTGACTTCAAATCAAAATGTTTGGTAATTTCCCATCATATAATTACACAAAACATCATTTCAATGACATTTTTGACGTTGATCACCCTTCTAATTACCTTATCTATAAATTATTACTCCATAATTTCTCTACCCAAAAAATTAATTATATTATGAGGACATGCAACTTCAACTAAGTTGGTCAAATAGTTGGTTTGATAATTATAAGATTTTAAATTTGACTTCATTATCATGTGAGTTGTTTATTATCTTCTTGATTTTAACCGGTCAACTATGAAAAACATAGGCTGGTTTAATTTATCCTATTGTGGTCCGATCTTTTGTTAGTTAGAGTATTGAGACACACTTCACCAAAAACGTATACCCATATAGTGATTATGGACTTTTCAATAAATATAAAAATTATATTAATGAAATTATGACCAATAATTTTCACCTAAAACATTTCCACCAACCACATAAGAATTTAAGATTTATTCAAAAAGGTTCATATTTTTTCACATAAGATAATACTTAGTCCACTCTTATATTAGGACTCCATGTAATGTCCACCCCTATAAGTCTATAACTCGTGTTTTCACATTATAGACTTCTTGGCCTCAATATTCTCTAATGTTGTTCAAACTTCGATAAGTAAAAAAGGTATTAGTCTTTTTATTACTCCGTATTTATTATTATTATTATTATTATTATTATTATTATTATTACCTGCTCTAATTTCATTAAAAACTAAATAAAATTTTATACTATTTTAAAATTTACTAAAAAATCCACAATCGCTACTCAAATATACTCTCTAAGTTAAACACACATCGTGTCCCTAGATGGCAAAGGACCACAAAGAGGTAAACCATTCTAGGTTGTCCATAATTGACCGATTTAAACCAAGAAGTCAATAAATAACTTTTGCATGAAGTTAAATTTGGAACCTTGTGGATACCAAGCCAACTATCTTACAAATCAATCAATAATTGTTATGTAAGTACAAACTAAAATAATAATACTCTACACATCCTATGAAAAAAATTAATCTGGCTAGCACTTTGCCTTTAATTGGATCGAAGATTAGTCTAAGTATGATACGAGCTTAAATGTATCTCCTACAGTTAGGATCTGCTCAGGACACCTTATGGTCTGATAAAAAAATAATACTAGACATAGATATAATAATAATAATAATAATAATAATAATAATAATAATAATAATAACAACAACAACAACAACAACAACAACAACAACAACAACAACAACAACAACAACAACAACAACAACAACAGCAGCAGCAACAACAACAACAACAACAACAACAACAACAACAATCTTTTTTTAGGTAACCGGAAACCCGCGATCATTATTATTTGACAACGTAGAATGAATAAAATCTAATCCTGTGTAATAGTTTGATATATAATATGTAACGTTTATCCGTTACTATTATTATAACATTAGGATAAGTTATGATAATATTCAGTATTTGATATGTGGTGCAACACTAATAACCTAATAACTAGACTACCATTATGATTAGGAGTCTAGTTAGGGTTTAGGAGACCTAAAGAAAATCAACCACAATGATGGCCAGTGGTTATATAAGGTCACTAGTCCTCTCACTGCTCACATGACATACCTTATACACCATCTAGAGAGAGCTGAGTAAAGTGAGAGACAAAATACTCGTTATCTCTGCAGCAGTCCGGATCGCTCAACCGTAAGAAGAACTATGGCTGGAGGTTAGTACGATCCTATTATCACATATAAGATTATGCATGTGATATTTTAGTCTAACATAATATACAATGAGTAAAATATGATCTCGTCTAATAACCTGTAAATAATATTTCAGAAGAAGTAAGGTATGATTTTAAATTTTTAATAAAATCATAACATATGATGTGAATTTTACGAGTATAACACTAGTTGCATGAGGAATTGGGGGCCACCGTGAAGAGTGGCCGACATGAATTCAGGGATGGGCCAAGGCAGGCAGCCGGCGGGGAACAAATATGGACCGACGCACGGTTACTGTCCAAATTTTGCTTGGGCTCACCCTCTGCTCTACCCATTGTCTTTCAGATTTGCTGTCGGTATGGTACACACTGCCCAGAATTTCTTTTTTTTTTTTTTTTTTTTTTTTGGTTCTGATATGATCATAATTTATGTTTGTGTCGAGCCTCCTTAACAAACTGCTAAAATTTCCACAGCTTAATCTTAATCATCAACTGTACTGTTACCACTATTATGATCTTCTAGCGCAGCTAGGATGCCTTTCTATGTCTCCGACATAGATGCTGACATTTCTATCTCTCTCTCTCATCTTCTCTCACGGTAAAGCCTAACAAATTGCTGCAAATTAAATCTTAATTAAATTATTCTTCCACACTGGAAAACCGCGTTGAATTGGACTATATATCCATTAAATTAAATAATTATCACATATTAAATACTGACTTCTATCTTAATCAACTGAGTAAATAAAGTGGGAATCATGGGTTCAACTGTTGAATCCCTCTATTTTGATCAAAAAAATACGGAGTAAATAAAGTTTTTGGCAGACGAATGATCTTCTGATCTAGTAACACGAAGTGATTTTTTCAAATAGGGGATCATGGTTCAATCTCCAGTAGAGACGTTATGAGAAAGTAGTTATGAACAGATACTACATTATAATTGAATCAGTAGTATTCGAAAAAGTCCGATGATGTTATTTTAAAAGTCAAATACATGTGACCCGTCACGTGATAGGGTGAATGTTTAGAAAATTTTGAAGGGGATTGGAAATTATTCTTTTAAAAATATATTTAATAATATTTTATTATAAAAAATGCAAAAGCTACCTGCCATGTCATATGTGAAGTCCTATATATAGTCTTGCGGTATCCCAGCGGATGGCAACACAACATCCTATTCACTCCATTCCATCATATCATTCTCAATATCCTACGAACTCTCGATCGGTTCGGATTAAGGAATTCTTTCTCTTTTTGTGTTTTTTTTTTTTGTTCCTCTCTTCTTCAAGTTTCTTTCTTATCCACATTCATCTGTGCAATATATCGTCAAGAACAAAAAAAGATGGAGAAAATGGAGCTTCTCTCCGAGAAAGTCACGTGCAACTCACACGGACAAGATTCCTCATACTTCCTGGGTTGGGAGGAGTACGAGAAGAATCCATACGATGAGGTCAAGAATCCCAATGGAATGATCCAAATGGGTCTTGCAGAGAATCAGGTTAGTTTAATACAATCAAACTGGTCGGATAATTGTCTTCATAACTTCAAAGTTATGAGTTCTCGTTCTGATCGAGAACAGTTTATTGACTTTCTTGATTTAAAGTCGTCAAGTTCATTATCATCGGGGTTTTCTAAAGTTAAGGTTTGTTGCTATTTGTGCAGCTGTCTTTTGATCAGCTGGAAACGTGGTTGGCTCAGAACCCAGACGCAGCGGCGATGAGGAAAGACGGAGAATCCATTTTCAGACAGCTTGCGCTGTTTCAAGATTACCACGGCCTTCCTTCTTTCAAGAATGTACGTATCCACTACCCACGAATAATAATATTGGATGATGCCATATTTAGGAATACGTAAAAAACACACCATCTTACGTTGTTGTTGTTGCTATCCTACGCAGGCCTTGGTTCAATTCATGTCAGAAATCCGTGGAAACAAAGTCACCTTTGACTCCAACAAGCTAGTCCTCACCGCCGGCGCAACTTCCGCTAACGAGACTCTCATGTTTTGCCTCGCCGACCGCGGCGACGCTTTCCTCCTTCCCACTCCATACTATCCTGGGTAAGTTAGTTCTTTCAATTTAATTAATCAATTCCACGTTACACTATCCAGTCTAAGTTGTTCATAGCTCATCAGCTCGGACCAAGAAGGATAATAGACTACTTCTGTCGGGAGTTTAGCTTGTAATCTTGTAATTACCAAGTGAACAGTCTCAGTCTAAGTTGTTCATAGCTGATCAGCTCGGACCAAACTGTTTGAGATTATCAAATGAACAGTCTGACCAACTTAATTAAGGATTTCCCGCTATTTGTTAATGCAATTAAGTTTACTTACATCATATATGTTCACATTATAACAGATTTGACAGAGATCTGAAATGGAGGACCGGAGCTGAGATTGTGCCAATACAGTGCTGGAGTTCAAACGGGTTCAGGATCACAGAATCCGCCATTGAAGAGGCTTACCAAGAAGCACAAAAGCGAAACCTTAAAGTGAAAGGGGTGTTAGTAACGAACCCGTCGAATCCTCTGGGAACAACGTTAACCCGACAGGAGCTGAATCTCCTCCTCACCTTCATCGACGAGAAGCGCATCCATCTCATCAGCGACGAGATCTACTCCGGCACCGTCTTCGACTCGCCGGGATTCGTCAGCGCGATGGAAGTCCTCACGGAGAGAGGCTACGCCAAAACCGACGACGTTTGGAACCGCGTCCACATCGTCTACAGCCTCTCCAAAGACCTCGGACTCCCGGGGTTCCGGGTCGGCGCCATTTACTCCAACGACCAAACGGTGGTCGCCGCCGCCACCAAGATGTCGAGCTTCGGGCTGGTCTCGTCGCAGACGCAGTACCTCCTCTCCGCCATGCTTTCCGACAAAAAGTTCACGAAAAAATACGTCGCGAAAAACCAGAAGAGACTCAAGAAACGGCACGACATGTTGGTTAACGGCCTCGGGGGCGCCGGGATAAGGTGCCTGGAAAGCAATGCCGGATTGTTCTGCTGGGTAGACATGAGACATCTTCTAAGCTCCAACACTTTCGAAGCAGAAATGGAGCTATGGAAGAAAATAGTGTACCAAGTGGGTCTAAACATCTCGCCCGGTTCGTCGTGCCACTGCACCGAACCGGGGTGGTTCAGGGCATGCTTCGCCAACATGTCGGAAGACACTCTAAATCTGGCAATGCAACGCATCAAGGCATTCGTCGTCAAATCGAATTCCGGCGACCATGGAATCCTCCATAGCCCCAAACATCATTCGACCAAGAACTCAAAGAGGAAAGGGTTTTCAAAGTGGGTTTTTCGGCTGTCGTTCAACGACCGTCAAAGAGAACGATAGATCACTAAGTTTCAACCAATTTTTTTTTTTTACTCAAGACTTAGGTGTTGATTTTTACATAGTACTTAGGTGTTGAGTTACGTAAGATACCATTTTTTGGTTGTCTGTGTAGAGAAAGCATGCACTCGGTCCATGTTGTGAGGACGAGAAGTGTCCAGCTTTTACCGCATCTGTAAACTTCCCAGTCCTCTGTTAAAAGGTCAAAAGAGTCAAGACAAATAAGAATATTATTTATGTAATCTTGATTCTTGATTGTATTTATTACTTTACATCATAAATGTTTTATTGAAACAAAGTTGTATTGAGGTAAATTGGAATGTGTTTCAACTACATAAACTATAAAACATAACTCAACCGTATTTGTACGTAGTGCGGGCCCACAACATTTATGCCAGTTTCATACACCTCAATAAGAATCAAACCCTATGTGCTACTGCTACGACACTCGGCATTCGGCGAAACAATGATATTAATTCTCCAATTCTTCTAATGACATGATGTAATGAAAATAATAATACACATAACATTTTCCATGAGGAATGTTCATTATTTGATGTCACATGATCGTGGTCCCAATAAGATTGAGCTCGAAAATGTTATATGATTGAATTTTAGATTGTTAAAATCAATAATTAATTGAACAATAATAATAGTACTAATAATTAATGTGCGTGTTCGATCGGAATGGAACTTATAAAAATCGAATTGCAGCGGCGAGATTCACGGCTAGAGATCTCCTGGTTGTGTGGCGACGACGCCACCGTTGGACGTTGGCCGGTTTTGCTAACTACTAAAAAAGTATATTTGTCGACCGACTTTCATTGTGTGTCAACAATTATTTTTATTTATATAGTATGTATACAACGTTGTTTAAGCCGTGGAAGCAGCTTGCTACTTAGTGGGTTAATTAAAGGCCCCCCCAAAATTAAGTCAAAAGTAGTACAATTATGTCTTGTATTTGCATTTTCCTCAGGCTTTCCAAACTTAGTAACTCTACTATTTCTTACGAGATTGTGAGATCGAGCCTCTCTTTATGTTTCAATAGGTTGAGAAAATAGTTATGAACAAATACTGCATTGTAATAAAGTCGATCAGTAGTATTTAACAAAAAAAATATACTTCGATTACCACGTAAATCCTAGCCATTCAATTCCCATCATTTTTAAACAATAATTATTTCTTTAACGCATTTTACTATTTAAAGTTCCGACATAATGAAAAGTTGGGAATTTGAAAAGAATCGGATTGTGAACCTTTTTATTCAGGAGAAAATAAAGACACAAAGTTAATGGTAGATGACGTCACTCACTACGTTGATGGGTAGCTAGAGTTACTTGCAAGAAATCTATACTATACGCACAGCTTCAACACTTTTGAACATTCTATCCAATTCTTCATCGATCTAGTGTTTTTAGTCTTTAGTTCTTATCTTCCAATCGTTTTAAAAATTCATTTTTAATTAAATTATGTGGTCTGGTACCCGGGTTAGACTTCCAGATTGTGAGTTCAAGCCTCAGTGAAGGCGTTATTGGTTCTTTGTGTTTCAGCAGGTTGAGAAAGTATATGAATAGATACTACATTGTAATAAAGCCAGTAGCTTTCAAAAAAAAATTCTATTTTAAATAAAAGTTTAAATTGATAGATAAACTACACATTCATATTTTATTATTTTATATATTATATGATCAACATAACCCTCACACATGCAATAGTTATTCCAACGTCTACCAAGCATATTGCAAACGATGTTCAGATTATGTATTTATAGTTAATATATTATGTACATTCAGTTAACAAATTATGTACATGTTGCAGTTAATGTATTATGTATATGTAGTTAACATATTATGTACATGTAATTTATCTATAAAGACATAATTTGTTAATTGAAGGTACATAATTTAAACCAAGGTTCACAATGAACATGGTGAATCCTAATCTATAATATAATTTGCGCCCCTCATGTGTGTGCTTGTTTGATATATATAGGCCACACGCAACATGTGGGCAATTATATTTTATATATTATATGTTCAACATATCTTTTTATATAGATTTGATTTTGATGTCAAATTGAAATATGTGTTCTGTCATAACTAAAAGTCTAAAGCTAATAAGGGACTAAATATTTATATTTTATATGTTGTAATT
Source organism: Ipomoea nil (assembly GCF_001879475.1). NCBI lineage: Eukaryota > Viridiplantae > Streptophyta > Magnoliopsida > Solanales > Convolvulaceae > Ipomoea > Ipomoea nil. The sequence goes on along the minus strand of NW_017617233.1, from coordinate 3,005,515 downwards.
AATTTTCATCAATTAAGTAGCAATAAAACAATAATTTATTTATTTACAACAAAGTCTGTAGTTGGTAATCGAAGGTACGCCCCGAGTGAAATCCTCGTGATATTAACTAACAAAGAATCATAAAGAGGTAGACCAACTTAGGTGTCTATAGCACCAGCTCAAACAAAAAAGATCAATAAAATAACTCTTACAAAAAATTAAATTTAAAATATTATGATTATCAAGCCAACTGTGTGACTAACTAGCGAACAATAAACTCCTCTAAATAGGAAAAGAATATATATACATATGTGATTTTTACCACATTTTTCTAGACATTCTACTACATACTTTTTTCTTTTTTCTTTTTAATATCTAGAATTTCTGGGGATTGGATATATGATGAGTGCTTCAAAGATAACAATAGGGCCACTTGTACCTTTTTTTTTTTTTTTTTTTTTTTTGATGAAGGCCACTTGTACCTATTACTGACCAAATTAAAGATGGGTGTGGAGTCTGATCTGGGTTTGCTTCTACTTTCTGGGGAGACAAATTTTCACTGGAAAAAATAAAATGTTGTTGGATTATATTACTGTGGTCGTAGATATGGTTCGGATTTTCTGTTTTGTCCTTTTTTTGCTTACGTTAATGGTCAGCCGTTCACACTATCATAAATTCAATTATTCACCATTTTTAAATTAATTTTTCAAAATTATTTGTCAGTTATATGATGAAAATATTATGAACTAATTCAACCACCACATAATTGCAGATCCTGTGACGGTTAGCGGCAGCCGGCAGGTGGTAAGACTTCAACCCCCTATATCTCAATATCTCATTATTATTATTATTATTATTATTATTATTATTATTATTATTATTATTATTATTAAATATCACATGACTATAGCTTATATTTGGTTTCAGAAAATCTTGTTGATATTAGTGGGCCTATTAGCCTATAGCAAGGCCTGAGCATGTCATGTTCAATTCCAATAAATTTATTTCATTAACATATGTATCATCAACTACCATAATCAATAATTAATGGGATATAAATATTTCATCATATCATAGTATAATTACCAAAAAAAGAGAGATCATTATTCATCAATAATGAATTAATCATATGAAATGATTTTTTTTATATGTTCTCCATCGTACATATATATATACGCGGCCAATAATCGTTGTTGGACCTTCATGTTCTTAGTTAATCACGACACATTTTTCTTTTATTGGTAGGGTTAAATCGCATATAGAATTTGATTTGAGCAACATTATTATTATTATTCAAATAAGTAAATAGCACCGAAAGAAGTGGTCAAGCTAGTGAAATATAATTCTCGTACCAAAAGGCCACAAAGTTCAATTTTTGCCAACACTTTCTCAGTCTAGCTTGTTGCTGCATATAATCTTTTTTTTAGTGCGATTTACTTTCTCTTATGTGATTTGCGGGTTATTACACATGAATTTGATCAAATTTATTCAGTGCACACCCAAATAGTGATCGTAAATTTTTCTTCACTAAAATAATAAACAAATAGTACATCCAACAACTCAGCAATAAACAATTGGGGAAGGTATTTTTGGGGTATTCCCATGTTCTGTTGACCACTTGCATGTGCCATATATCTATGTTTGTATTCCTTTGCATACATATATTTTGCATTATTATTATTATCCACTGGACGTATATATAATTGTATGGATCTCAAAGTTGACGAAATAACTGTAGAAATGATTCATTCAACATCGTTGAGATTCTGGCTGGCAATTATATATTCATTTTCACATAAATAAACTACGCCTTGGAGTAATTAATGAACTGATTAATTATTTAGCAAATTAATTATTAGCTTTCATCTCTAATACTATATTCTAATTAGTAATTAATAATGAAAATTAAAAGGTAACTTTTAATTATCTAAAAACATAATAAGTGTTAGGGAATGTTATACCATTTATTTATGTCCTTTTTTCCGTTAAGTTTTTTTATACATTATGTTATAAAAGTTGTACTTTACAATATTTTGGACAAACATACCCCTATCGTTATAATTTCGTTATCTTTTTCCACTATCCACTACTGGAAATTCTGAAATTTCCGACCACCTGAAAATGATCTTAAATTAAGTTGATACCAAAAAGTCCAAAATGTGGTCGGAAATAGCAACAAAGGTTTTTCCGGATATCAAAAGTGGTCGGAACAAGACTTTCAACTTAATTTATGATCACTTTCAGGTGGTCGGAAATTTCAGAATTTCCAGTAGTGATCGTTATCATGCACATCAGCACATCCATCCACCATATATTTTATTATCTTCTTCAATATAATAATAATATGTAGGAGTTATTTGTTAGTTATTTCCTAATATAAATATCAAATTTATAAAAATGTTTTACATTATTATTATTTACAATAATTTAAATAAATTAAAATTTAAATATAAAGTACTAATATTGACAACTAATTTTTGCAGATCACGCATAAAAAATACTAGTAATAATAATAATAATCTTTAATTCATTGGTTAAATTAAAATTAAGCCTCTTTCAATTCAGCGAGACCCATCAACACCATTAATCATGCATGTTCATATTAATCCCTATTGGGAGATGGACATTAATAGCGCCTAGGACCTAAAATGGGTGGTAAAACACTTCCTCGTGAGTTGATGATACATATATATAAATATTAAGTGGGCCTAAGATCTTAAAGGGTGACAAAACATCTTCTCATAAAATTTTTAGTTAAGTCGAAAAAGACTCACATCATTTCATCTATATCTTGGGTAGCATCAAATTCTTTAAAATGAAGGAAAATAAATCAGGTTTAGAGGTGGTAGGATTAATTTTCCTAGATCACTAGGAAACTATAAAATTTATTTAATTATATATTTACCATTTTGTTGTTAGGATTAACAAAAAAATTGTATTTGTATCTTTAATTAATTAATTACTTTTTTAACTTAGGTGATCCCAACTTCGTCGGACTAATCCTATTAGCCCACCGGCCAGAATCTAGTTTTCATGTATGCACAAATGATCGAATTCAAACCTTCTAGGTTTATCTTTAGGTCATTTTCCCATACATGCTTCCACTGGGAGTCGAACCCTCACACTGCTGCCTCCGGCTATAACCTTTAAGTCAGACAACGAACCAGCTACGTCCTAGTAATGTATTTGAAAAACGGTAACACTTCAACATTGAAGAGAAGACCTCAACTCATTATAGAAGATTGCAACTAATTGAAATACTATTTGTAATTAATTCATGGATGGTGTAGCATTAAGCATTGTATTTATACATGCTAAGGGCATATTAGAGAATAATTAAAGACACAACTTTATTTTTTGTATTCTTATTTAATACTCCCTCCGTCCCATTTTATGTGTCTTACTTTCCTTTTTAGTTTGTCCCAAAATAGTGTCATCTTTTCAAAATTGAACATAACTATCACTATACATTTTCCAATTTACCCTTTTGACTTTTCAAATTTTTAGAGATAAGTACAATTGTACTTTGCACAAATAACACCTACTTTTGAGGGGCAAAATTGGAAATTAGTACCATTTGTTATGTTGTATTAAAAACCATGTAAAAAGCAAATGAGACAATCAATTAAGGACAGAGGGAATAATTATCAACATATTTCAATGACAGGATGTTAAATTTGACCCTCTAAGCCACCAGTCGAATAACACCATTAAAGCAAAAGACTTAACTTTTGGGGGACAAAAAACAGTAAGGGCCCTCATGTTGGGGTTGAACATTTACTATTGAAAAACTTGACGAGCAACAAACTAAGAAAGGTAAAAAGAGGCACCATTAAATTCCACGAAGGAAGCTTCGTAGCGTTGATCTTTAATCTTTATGATCATCAATTCCAACTTTTTTGTTTCATTAACTAAACAAGATTATGAACATAGTACAAAAAATGTATTGAGTAGAACCAACTTTTAGTCAACAAGCATGCTTAAGAATTGGCTTTGCATGGAGACATATTCAAGACATGAGACAAGAAAACCTGAGATTAATGGAATTGTTCTTTGTCACGACATGAATTCTCAGCTCACCTTCAATTCACCATAGTCTTCGAAGGAGGTTAAAAAACAACATTAAATCTGACAACTCCGCTCTCATGCATATATTAAATAATATAGATAATCTGCATATATTTTCTGGTTATATAGATAATTCATTTTTGTTATTTTTTTTTTCTTTTTCTCCCAACAAAAAATGATTGAGAGGTATGGAGTGTCATGTGGGATTCACATGACTCAGTCCATGCAAGCACATGCAAACATAGAAACATCTGCACATAATCTTCCTAGATAGTATGAGGTGGAGCTTACGTTTATTAACTGCGATATGATATGATGAACCATAATTCACTATATATATATATGATCAATATGTAATTATTTGTATATATATTATCGTTTGTATGAACCTGGTAATTAAAATGGCATGGTCCACGGACGACAAGGATGGGCCAATGGAACGTGACAGTTTGTCCACAACGTTACATAATTAAAATAATTACCATGCATGAACCTATAGCTACTCCCCATACCTTCATACTTAATTACCATTACTGATTGCATTTACAATCTAAAGAAATACTCTATTAAAATTTCCTCTTTTTTTTTTTTTTTTTTTTTTTTTTTTCTTACTAACTCAAGTTTCCCTAGGTTCATGACAGGAATCGAACTTGAATCTTACCAGGCCACTGGAAACAAGTCTTAAGTGGGACTTCTTCTTTACCAACATGAACATGTTGGTTTCCCACGTATTCAACAAGCAAAATGAGGAAACACTAGCTCACATGATGGCTACAATGGCTTTCCGTCCACGCAGGAGCGAGCGCTGTCAGTTGCACTGAGAGTTATACTCAATATGGTTATAGCTCCTTGTTTCTTTGAATAACTAGGAGTTGTTAGTCAATCAGAGTTTGTGTCTAATATAAATTAAAGTCTATATTGATGGAATATAAGAGGTACATTATATAGTACTTAAAGTTATGGTCTCAGAATAATCCCAATAAACCATCTAGGTTCTGAACTAAGGGACAAAACGGCTAACATTATTTGTACAAGTGAGACGTCTTTGTCCCTCCATGAGTATTAAATTTAAAAGGAAAAACAAAAATAAAAAATGTGTTTATTTGTACATTTCTCCAACTTCAAAATTGAGAATAAAAAAATGAAGAAATAAAAAAAAATAAAGTGGGATTATTAAAGTAAATTAAACAAAGAAAATATCCAAGATTAAAATTTAAAGTGCATTACCATAGTCTCTTATTATATAAATTGTTATGAATTAAACGGAGTAATATTTTAATTATCATATGGACCAAGAAATATAATACTTTTAACTTAGAAAATGTATTTTATTACGGAGTATTTATTTCAATTCCTAGCTATATATAGCACAGTAGTATATAATCTTTGCATGACGTAAATTGTATATTTTCTGGAAAAGAAAAACAAAGGAACGAGAAAAAGAAGAATAAGTTAACTGTGGGCGATGCGGAGAATATGCCAAATGTTGAAGATCAGACTTGAAGGCAAATGTGAAGGCCGGCTGATATGTTGTTTGACTTTGAATAGGTTGTCTGGTGCTTATACCTTAGTTTTCAAAGACAATATAGGACACGCCAATGTGTTTTTTTTCCTAAAACTAACGAGTACTCTCATCTCATCTTTTTAATTCTTAGCTACTTTAGTTAACTCTTTCAGCGACCATATCCCCCATATATATTCTGGTCAATTCACAACTGCGCATGCATTTATTTTGGGGTTGGGGTTACGGGTATTTATGACTTCGATCACATCAGTAAATTTTGACTCTTACTCAATGAAAACATGGGAAATGAGAAATTTTGTTAAAAGTTCCTTATAAGGTTTTGGTTCTGATATCTCTTATACGTTCGGAACTATCAGTTTAGAATGTGAAATGACCAAAAATCAAATCGGAGTCGCATTTATTAACAATTCACTTAATATATAGTTGTCTCAAACTGTCGGATTATTTTTTTGTTTAATTTGTTACACATATATATGTAACTTAAGACTAGGTTTCACGGTGAATTGATATTAAAGAAGAGAAGTTTGAAGAGTGAATATGGGCGTGCGTGCTTGACCACCTTAGCTTGTTGTAACCCATGAAAAGGTTTAATTTTGACGTAGAAATGTTCGTGGTTGACGCTAAAAGCACCGACCACGACGACTTACATCAACGTAAATTGAACCACGTTTTCTTCCTCTGATCTGATCTGCCGAGATTGAGTGCATGTAGTGCCTCCATCTGATCTTGTCGGAAACTCCTTGCTATACTTAGCTTTCTCACACAATTTCTCAGAAGTTACACCTTCATCCACATGTATTCCAGTTTGGTGAGGTTTGACTTTGACATACTCTTTACTGCTACAGTAAAAATCCCACCGTGGGTCCCTCATTTTGCATCCCTAATTCCATTCGTGTGGCCCAAGTTTTGACATCAAAATTATATTCCATCTGCAATATGTAGTAGTGGGTTAGTTAGATTGTAATTTTGGTCTGTTTGGTAACATATATACTTTATAGCCAATTTTAGCTTGTTTGATACCACTATTAGCTGTTTGACTTGGTTAATACGTCAATATATATGAGTGTTTGATAGTTTTTTGTATAGTAGTTGCTCCAAAACACTAAAATTCAAAAAAACGGCTCAAAGCAGTTTTTTCAATCAGGTTTTTGAGAAAATAAATTATACCCTTAAAGATCATTTTGCATGTAATCAACTATCAACTAACAGCTAATTTACCAAACATTTTTTTACAACCAGTTAATGTTATCAACTAGTCAATCGTGCTAAGGCTCATAAATAAACTTGTCATCCACCAACTACTATAATCTTTTCTTATATTGTCAATAACTATGATAGTGATACCTTAATAGTTCACTTATGAAAAGGCAATTCAAGAAACCTCATGGGATTTACTTCACTTCGCATCAAAATGGGTGCAACTAGTATTTGCAGAGTGAGGGAATGAGACTAGTCTCCCCTCGAGGTCCTCCCCTCCAACTTCATCCAAATTATATTTTGTGGTTCCTAAGTCAATTTTTTGATCAATTTGACTTGTGAAGATGTTTTAATTCTTTATTTTAGCAGCTATTTTTTTTTTAACCTAATCTTTTCATTAAAAAAAAAAAAAAAAAACAGTTTAAAACATTGACAGTGTGGAATCAATAAAACACAAAACAAAGCCCTAAGAAATGGGGCTTTTGTGAAGTTTGGTCTGCTCCACCCAATCAAAAAAGTACAGAATATATTTCATGAGCAGCCCAATATCAAGTCATGATCCAAGAAATTAGGCCATGTTGAATAAAAAAGAAATAGTTATGCCATGGACTCGGTCCACCTTGCAAGGTGGATCCAAGTCAAAATACACAATTTATACTTAATGTTCACAATTTGAATTATGAATATTCAATATGTAAATTGTGAACATTCAATATGTAAATTGTGAGCATTTAGTATGTAAATTGTGAACATTTAATATGTAAATTGTGAGCATGCAGTATGTAAATTGTGAACATTCAGTATGTAAATTGTGAACATGATTTAGTATATGATTTAGTATATAAAAATTGAGAACATTCAATATGTAAATTGTGAATATTATTTAGTATATAAAAATTGAGAACATTCAATATGTAAATTGTGAATATTATTTAGTATATAAAAATTGAGAACATTCAATATGTAAATTGTGAACATTCAGTATATAAATTGTGTATTTTTAGACCCGGATTTATCTTGCAAGGTAGACTCGGGTCCACATAATAATTTGCCAATAAAAAGGATATACCTGTCCAAAGTGTTAAGAGGAGAGAAAGAGTTGAGTTTTCTTTTTAGGGAAAAGTGTTAAAAAGTAATATAATGCAGTTTGAGCGGAAGGTTACATGTTCGAGTTTTATTTCAATCAAGAATGTTAGCATAATCATGTTCAGCAGCCTATACTATTTATAGGGATAGATTATAGTCATCCATTTGAGTTAAAAATATTTCAATCTCGACTCTCAATTCCCAACTAATATGGTAGAGGAAAAAACTACTTCAGCACATACTATGTAAGCAATAATATGATAAAATTTTATATCACAAAATTTTTAAAAAATGTCTCAATTGGTACAGGTAATAATCAAGCTGATGCTACTGATTTATTTCTTAGGCAAATAAGAAAGCTATAAATAACTCACACAATATATGTTGGTGTGGTTATTAGGCAATGTGTTGATATTGCCAGGGATATTGGGGATGTTTCAGTCCGCCATATCTTAAGGTCAGCGAATCATGTAGCTCACGTGTTAGCACGAGCGACTGATTCTATGTCTGTCCTAGGTGTTTGGGACACAGTCCCTCTACTTTGTATTTCGTCGTTGTTTTAATGAAGTTATTTGTGTTTGGTTTTCAAAAAAAAAAAAAAAAATGAGGAACCACATTCTAAAGTTTCTAGATTTAATTAGGAAAAAATTGAACTCCAAACTTAAGGGTCAATGTAAATCACCTAGTGCTTAAACAAAACCAAATTCATGAACAAAGCTAATTAAATCTTTACCTCCCTATTTTGTACCAAGTGACTGTTAACAAACCAAAACATATGAACTTAGTTTAAGTTATGTTAGTTGACCAGTTAAACTATGCCCAACGAGGCAGAATGTTATTAAAAATCAAGCCTATATTAAAGGTTAAATAAGCTAAGTTAGAATGTTCACCATTTAACTATAACATAAGATTTAATTATGAAATAATTGAAATTGGTAGTGATAGTACTAATTTAAGTACAATCATGTATACACTACTGGAAATTATGGAATTTTCGACCACCTGAAAATGATCTTAAATCAAATCGAAAGCAAAAAGTGGTCGGAAATAGCTATAAAGGTTTTTTCGGACACCAAAAGTGGTCGGAACAAGGCTTTCAACTTATTTAATATCATTTTCAGGTGGTCGGAAATTCCATAATTTTCAGTAGTGATATACGGAGTACTATTTTTTGTTATATTGAATATTACCAACAGTAATACCAATAATAGTACTCAATAGAATAAAGTATATCATACATGATTGTACTTGATACTGTTGACATCAATTATTTTAATGAGTGCAAACCAACTAGTCTTGATTTCCCATATACTACATAATGCTGCTTCTGACGTAAACAATAATTTAAATTGCTAAAAAGAATTAGAAATCATTTAATTTAAAGCAAGTAGTAAGTACATAAATTAAACAAGAGTTTTTGAAGTTTGAACATAGAGAAAAGAACAAAAGTGAAGAAAAAGGTTAGCTGAAAGGAGATTTAAAAACAGAATAGAAATCTCTTGACCGGGTAAAAAAGTTAAAGTGAACAATATTATTTGGTATCAAAGTGCAAAACAGCTTTACATGCACCTTTTTATGCTCTAGCTAGCTAGCCAGTAGTAGTTCATAATCAAAAGCTGATCGATTATATGCGTATGAAAAAGTGCAACAGTTTACCTATGCTAGCTAGCTTCATTAATTATTATTGGATACATCCACGCACCACTATACAAATGAATGGGTTTTAATGTAAGACCTAGTCTATCTTCTTAGTACTATACGTTAGTTGTTGTGGCATGTATGATGGATGGATAAACTATAGGAAAATATTACTCCTTATACTCTCAAGTTCTACTCTATGAACGGGCTGAGAGATACAACATAACCACACACGATATATAATGGCATCAAGTTGCTCTCTCATATTGGAGATCGTGGGTTCAAGCGTCAGTGTCAGTAGAGATGGTATTGACTCTTTGTGCTTCAGTACTAGATTGAGAAAGTAGTTATGAACAGATACTACATTATAACAATCAGTAGTACTCAAATATATATATATATATATATATATATATATATATATATATATATATATATATATATATATATATATAAAATAGAGGGACTACTAAATAGTTGCTTGAGCATATAGTTGATATTTCTAATCTCTCCCATCAACTTTAATTGATCCTAAAGAATAGAGGCAAGTGTCATTATTAGTTAATTCATAGTTAAATTGGTCAATTCACATGTAACAATGGATATGAATGCATGATTATAATATTTGACATAGCCGCTTCGTTCTATGTCATCAAATGATATAAAGTTTGACATGCATACACAATAATTTTGTAGAAGTAGCATGTCAATTCCTTTGCCATATGTTGTTTTCCACTTCTGCTAATTAATGCATGTTATCCTTAATGAATGGTTGGATATGGGATTGGAGTTGCCTAAGCTTTGACAAATGTGACCAATACCTTTATGATACTAGGGTTAAAAAATGAATGGCTTCTTGATCTGGAAACTTCTAATTGATTACGGGTTTAAATTTTATTATTAAATGAAATTAAGTATGTATCAATAATGAGGGCACCCCAAGTTGAATTGATCGATCAGTTTGGCTCAACTCTTTGAATCAGTTAGTCACCAAAATTATCTTGACGAGTTTACTTTCTTGTAATCTTTTGCAGTTTAGGGTCACAAGGATTTGATCTCCTTCATCCAGAATGCGCCTTTGAATAGAGGTTGCAAGATATGTGTCAATAATAATATATATTTATCTTTCTCATCAAACTAAGTAATCAAAGAGACATCCGACAATATTGTATCCCTACAGTGTTGTTGTGATCAATTGGATTTAGGAACATGGCATGTACTTAAAATATTCTGTCCACCACCTATGTTGCTAAAAAATATATTGATTACATTCATGAAGAAAAACCTAAGAGGAAGCTGCCATTTCTTGATACCCCTCCATGCAAAATCCTATCAAGTTGTTGCCAAAACGTCAGAACACCTTTCCAACTTTGGGTTTGCTTTTTTATTTTATTTTATTTTATTTTTAATCCAAGTACAGTACTAGGTCATGATATGATACAAATAATCAATAAATTAAAATATACAAAGAACAATAAAAAGTTTTTATTTTATTTTCTTTGACACAAGATTTTAAAGATCGAATATGATCGCCAATCAATATGAAATGAAAATGATAGTGCAATAATAATAATAATATTATTAATAATAATCGTACACCCATATATATTTCCTGATTCATTCACTGAAAGCTAAGTTCACTGGGATTAACAAAATGTGGGTTCGGAGATCCTGTCATCGAAATGTGGCGCTGACTGCTATGCAAGTTTAATAAAATAAAATTGCACATTCGCTACTAACTATAACTTTTGCCATAGTGGTATCTTGATAATTGGTATCAGAGCATGTTATGGTTTGAATCCCATTGAAAACATGGTGGGAGGACAAACCTCATCAAGATGATGATTGGTGGACACCATTTTTGGCGGTGGATAAACCAGAGAGCTTATATCTTCCCAGTTACTACTTGTGCCTTCTGAAGAAGAAGCAGAAGTTATAGTACTGCTATTCACCATTTCCACCCCAGAAAGGCTCTCAAATCTGTCTGCTAGCTGCTGCTGCGGCGGCGGCGAATTGTAACCGTACAGAAAGTCGTGGTGGTTGAGCGCAGTCGTTGGGAAACTGAAAGCTGGTCGGAAAACATCATTTGTAGCTATGACATCACTCATGACGAGGGGTGAATAGTTGTTAGTCGCGAAAGACGACGATGAATAACTGTTGGTTATGCAATCCATGGTCGTGTACATAGGATATTCGCATAGAACTTCCGGTGCCGGAAACGCTACCGGCGGCGGGCATACATTATTCATCGCCGCCGTCTGATCAGCCTGCAACTTGTCCCTTTCCTTGCTTGACATCATCTCCTGCGAATGATCCCTTCTCTGCTTGATACCTAGGAGCTTTTTCTTCAGCTTTGTGTTCCAGTAGTTCTTGATGTCATTATCTGTTCTCCCAGGTAACTGTGCCGCTATAATGGACCACCTTAAAACATTCAAATCAAGTATAAATGTCAAATCAAACACTCACAACTTTATTTCATTCTACTTAGGTAACAGTCAGCACCAGCAGATTGCTGAATTCGACTCGATTCTCTAAGCTGTCGCCTAACAATAATAAACTAACATATAATAGCAAACACTTATTAACCCTAGCTATATACACACACATATATATATACCTGCTACCGATGCTTAGGTAGAGAGCGCAGATAATGTTGTCTTCTTCCCTAGTAAACTCTCCATGTTTGATGTTTGGTCGGAGATAGTTCAACCATCTTAATCGACAACTCTTCCCACATCTCTTTAGGCCTGACTTAAATTAAATCGCCATCAAGAAATCAAAACACTACAAAGACTCAAACATATAATATATATAAATAATAAACGTTCAGTCTTATTATCAGCTTAAACTTTCAGTCGGGCCGGGATACCTATTTTCTGGGGAAGGGCGATCCAATTGCCGCCGGTTCCGTGTTGGTGGATATAGGCCTTAAGCTTGGCATCTTCGTCGGGAGACCATGGCCCTTTCTTGACGTTGGCTTTGTCACAACAAGGAGCTCTACCCATGTTCTCTGCTATCTAGCAATAATAATAAGTTTAGGAACTAATGTTGTTGATCTGATGATGTTTTTCTGTCACATATATATATATAACTCAATCTCTATATATACAGGAGAGGCAGGAGATGAAGAGTATAATAGCTGGAGATTGAAGAAGCGACATGGGATGGATTGTTATTTCAAAAAGTGGGATAGGAAAAAGATGCATTTTTTTTTATATAAATAAAAATAAAAAATAAAAAGTATGTGAATAAATAATGAGGCAATTTGAATGACAGAGGTGGCCAGTCTATCTAATGTTTTGTGGTTGTCTTTCCTTGTTATTCTGGAATCTACTATATCCTCACTATCTCATACAATTCATCATCAGCATCGTCACCTTTCTCTCTCTCTATATCTCTATCTCTCTCTGTGAGTGTCACAAAAAACACACACCAACTACCTATACTATCAACATCTGATCTGAATACAAAGTTACATCCGGCCTGTCGTAGCTCAACATTATATTCATCATTCATTAGATGTTTGTGTTTGGTTTTGTATGTTAGTTACAGTTCTTATTTTGTTGTTGAATGTTTGATTAGAGTTTGTTCCACTGTACTTATATTTTTTAAGATTGACATGTCTCAAAACATTATTTTTACTTTATTATAATAAATATACTATAAACCCATTGATTTGTTACCCAGTGTACATTCTCGACTGTTGATTTTTCTCGTTACCCAAATACACAAAAGCGCGCGCGCGCACACACACACACACACACACACACACACACACACACACACACACATATATATATATATATATATATATATATATATCCTTGTGCTTGGTATAAAACAATTGGTTGCGTAACCACAAAGTTTCAACTCTTTGTGAAAATTGTCTATTAGTATTCTTAGTTTGAGTCGATCAGCTATGAGTGTCATTCTAAGCTGATTTACCTTCTTGTGATTCTTAACCGGCTAGAGTCACAAGGTCAAATTCACTCAGAATACATAAAAAATCTTTTGATTGACTTTGTATATGTGCGCGAGGTTAATAAGGAGTTCAAGATCAAACTCTTCTCAAATAAAAATAGTTAAAGGTATATAGTCCCTTATTATATTGTAAACAATGAGTCTTGGAACTAGTTAAAGATTCCCTTCTTCCTCCCTCACTTGTACTTTGACAACATAATAATGGAACCCTTTAATTTGCCTTGACAAAAAGAAAAGTACACGCTATGGGTATATATATTATTAGTCCATCTAGACTTATATTAGAAAGAGATTTAATAGTATAATTCATAGCTAAGTTGATCGGATAATTAACTTAGCAATCATAATATTTAAAATGTTTGACTTTTATGATTGACTTAAACAATCATAAAAAAATTAAATTGGTTTACCTCTTTATGGTCTTTTATGTCGATTAAGGTCGCAAAACATTTTTGGTTGGGAGATGTGTGACATTATTTGATTAATATATATATATATATATATATATATATATTTAATTACTATGTGAACTCTTGTATTTTTTACTCATGATCATGTTAATCATAGCAATCTATAAATATGTAATTAAAATAATAAAGAGTTTTGTCACATTAGAAAGCAACTTTAAATAGAAAAAAAAAACATTAAAAATTGAGACTCTTGTCGTATGGTTCATATTTTTTCATTAGAAAAATAAAGATATTTATTGGTCGTTAGTGGGGTTTTCCTACCATTTTTTTCCTACGCGGAACTGGAGTAGAAAATAATCATCTTATTATCTTAAAATAATGAGAAATAATTTGTAGATTTCCTCATTAATTACTTACATCTCCATTGTCTTGGCTGTTGAGGTTTTCTTTAATTTTTCAATCCTGACGATTAGAAAATTTTAAAAACCAATTAAAATTGTATGTCGGTGCATATATGAACCGTCTTCCATCATGTCCATTCATTTCATGTATGTTTTTTTTTTTTTTTTTTTTTTGTATTGCCATATAATATATAGTAAATAATAAATAGATAGTCGGACGTAAAAGTTAGGAGTTCGATTCTTATTTACGCTCTTTCAAGTGAATTTGTAGTAAAAAAAAAAAAAATTAGAATGGTTTTCCACTATTATGTGATTTATGAAAATATGAAATATTAAACAGGAGCGGAGTTTACTCAACACATACTATTAGGTAGTGGTCGCGAATTTTCTTGAGTGGAAAATAGAGTAAATTATGTGAAATTACTCGATTACTTTGATAAATTTGTGTAATATAATATTTTCGGTCAAATATGATGATTTTGTGAATGGTTCAATTAAAACTGCCATTTTTCATCCTTAACTTACAAATTTGTTTCAATTTTACATTTTTTCTGTATGATATTTGACTAATAATTATTAAACAAATGTGAATTTAACCTAACAGTGAGGTTTCAGACTCACAAAACACTTTCAAGGCCTACTCCGAAGAAAACAACAACGTAGAAAACACACAGAAAGTTATTAGCTCACAAAAGATGTGTGAACGTCGAGAGAAATCAAAAGCAAATGAAAGTAAGACTGACTTTTGGGTTTCCACAAAGAATTTTGGGTGGAACAAGTCAAAGGTTGTTTTTAAAAAATGCCAAAATGATTGTTGAATTTCACAGCCCTGTGATCTTTTTAATTGGTTAGTTACCAATTTTGATAAATCTAACGATATATCATAGATTAATGATCATAAAGGAGCACCATATTTTGAGGTAGGCCACCACCATAAATTATCTCCCTATCTCTCATATATATATATATATTAGACCGTTTAGGTGAGAACATGTTCTCATATAAAAAGTGATGATTGATTAGAATTGAAAAAGCACGTGAGTTTTGAATGCAAGATTTATCTGTAAGCACTTTAAGTTTATTTCAATTATAAAGCTGGACTAGATGCAAACATACTCCAGATATAAGAATGAACATAAAATAAATAGCAGTAAAAGAAAGCATGCACCAGGATATGTTCACGCAGTTCGGAACCTCACTCCTACGTCTGCGGGACCACTCACATCAACCCAAATCCACTATGATAAAAACGGAGTACACGAGGAGAGTTAATTACACACTAAAGTATAACCTATAACTACTCCAGAACCTACTCCAGTGGATCCGATGTGCAGGCGATCTTCATTTTTTCATGATCTGATTACGAGCCTTTCTTCACACTCAACAGTACAGTATAGATTTGGTATAGATGCACCAAGATTTTCAGAGTAAAGCTATGTGAAAAGAGTGCGTGATCGAATGCTAATTAAGGTAGCATTATATATAGGTTGTAAATGATGTTTTGATCTTCAAAACATGCACTCTTCTCTTCCTTGATTTCGGCTGCTCCATTAGATTTAGATCTCCCTATTGATAGGGTCTTGAATAAATACTTTGAAGAAGCTTCATACCTCCTGGATTACTTTATCGCGCTGATCCAGTCAACTACTCCAGACGACGTGACTAATCCAGGACTACTTTGACAACTAATCTAAGCCAATAATAAAGAGGTTATATTTACACTTACAAAAATCACCATCTGCGTAGATCAACGATGGAGGGTTGATGAAAATAAAGTGAAAAAAGATAGGTTCTTTTTTATATATATATATAAATATTGTAAATTTAAAAAGTTTACAATAATTATAAAAATAACTCTATTTTTTTTTATTAAAACCCTCAGATGAAATCAATTGTTACTTTCTTTTTACGGGAGGAAGTTTTATATATATATATATATATATATATATATATATATATATATATATATATATATATATATGAGTATGTGACAGTGTGAACATTCTGATCTCATCCACTGTCTCTCTCATTGAATACTTCTAAGATGGATTTTCCATTTTGTAATCCTGTGGGTTATATATGTTGGGTCAATGGGTCATGGTTGCATACTTGCATGTGCTCTTTGTTTTTTCCTTTTTTATGTTGATTGGAATATTCAATAGTCATGTTAAATTATAATTCATTTGTTTGAGTGTATGTCCTTAAATTCGAATCTTAATTTATATATAGGGAAAATGGCACTTTTTCCCCCTATGTTATATACTTAAAGCACTTTTTCCCCCTCAATTATTTATGTAAGCACATTAGTCCCCTCAATTATTTTAAAAGTGGTGGTTTTCCCCCCTAATATATTAAATTGACATTTCTACCCTTAAAGTAAACATTTTATTTATTTTACTTCTCCAACAAATTATTGCGTATATGTAGCGATTACCACGGTTCGGTTCGAACTGAACCAGACACTATAGCAATCGAATTAAAAGTTTTCAGTTATGATTCAGATCTAGAACCCAATATTTGGATTTCAATTTATTAAATTTAAGAATAAAAAAAAAAACTGGATCATGAACCGGCGGTTCCGGATCCCGTTCGCGATTTTGAACCATCTTTATTTTAAAATTTTATTTTTTATTTTAAAATAGTTTAAATTCAACAATAAATGTATTTTATTTTTCAGTTCGGAACATGAACCGGCCATTCCAATTCGCGATTTTAATAAACTCTAAATATCGCATTTTGATTATAAATTGTAATTGAAATATTTTGGTTTGGTTACTATAGTATCTGGTTTGAACCAAATTATAGTAATAATTTATTGGAGAATAAAAATAAATGAAATATTTATTTTAAGGGTAAATATGTCCATTTAACATTTCAGGGGGAAAAAGAGCCACTTAAATAATTAAGGGGGAAAAAGTGCTATAAATATATAACATAGGGGGAAAAAATGCCATTTTCCCTTTATATATATGTAGAAAAAAATTAGATATTGTATAAAAAAGTCACGAATTTAAATTATGTCGTCTTTTGATCAATTTGTTACATTATATTTTTCTAGTGTAGTTTACATCTTTTGTATGGTTTGTGAATTATTACACATGAATGAGAATGTACCTAGTTGGGGAGTGAGGAGGATGGCACCATAGTCGGAGAATTTGTGCTTTGGAGATTTTGGATGAGATTTCAAGAAGGAAATGGAGTTGATTGTGAGAAAAGAATTTGAAAAATATCTTCTGAATAAAAATTTTAAAAACTAATTTTCTTTAAAATATGTCCTTTTTTTGTTTGACTAACAATATAAAAATAATTTTTAAGTCATTTTTGAATTTTCAAACGTCCATCAATTTTTTTTTTTTTTTTTTGAATTTTCAAACAGATCTTAAAGTTGAATTCCTATAGAAGTTTATTTAAAAGGCTATCTCAATATGTTTGTTCTCTTTGTTTTTTTTTTTTTTTTTTTTTTTTTTTTCCTGTAGTTTATTGGAGTATGCTTTTGATTAAATTTGTTGAAGAATCTGTGATTTTAAGAAGGTATGCATCTTAGGCCGTTGAGCTGTGCAATTGTGTTGCTAGATGTGGTGCAACATAGGACTGTGGGTTGTGCATTGGTGGGAGGATGTCAGGTATCGTTGTTGGCGTGAGGTTATGCACTTGGGGATTATTTATTTATTTATTTATTTTTGTAGCTGGGGGATATTTGTCGGGATGGTGCATCATAAAATGTGGGATGTGCAATGGTGCACTTAGTCAAGTCCATCGTAGGACGTTGAAATATACATCGGTTGTCCACTGTGAAGTTAATTTTGTGAGGTTTAAGGTTTAGGGGTGCACTTACAAAATATTGTACACCTTTGTACATGCACTCCCAAAGTAAAAGTTGTGTACTGTTAGTAGTAAATATGTGCATTTTGTGAGGTAGTGTTGTGCATTCTATGTTAGTATGGTTGAGCCTTGATCAAGTTATCATATACTCCATAATGCTTAATGCTTAATAAGGAATTTTAATATATATGACAATTGAAGGAGGCCAGATTGGGCAAAATTTGTGGTTTCGATCTCACAAGTCTTAACAGCTAAAATCCTGCCACTTTCCTCTCCAGGCACTTGTTTGCTCTTAGCGTTTATCGTTGACGTCAAAGTACAAATCACTCATTATTTTCAACCAATACAACACTGAACATGTGATCAGTGGATTGATGGCTACAAAAGGCCCTACATAGTTGTTAGACCTACTTTAATAACTAAAATAAATTAATATAAAAAAAATGTCTTTAATATACTTTTGCATCTATTCAATCTGATATTGTTGTTTATTTGCTCTCAGAACATTTCCCCTCCTTTTATGGAGAATCATGTTTGAACATGTTTAACTAAAGATGCAGCAGAAGCAACCAATTGAGAAGAAACATTTTTTTGTTCTATATATTTTTGCATGCATGAGAGGCTTATTTGCTAGGGTTGCACTCATATTTGTACCGAGCGCTAACGTGATGAGATAAAGATTGATTCCGTCAACTTTTGAGAAGTTGTGACGACCAGTTCTGTCCCATCGTGTTAGTATTCAGTACAAATTTGAGTCGTCTATGCGATGTATGTATCGTATAGATCACTCTAGTACTCTCGACGTTTAAAAGAAAAGGGCAGATCGAGCTTAGCTTGTATCTTATGAGTGTGAGCTCGCTCTTACTTCAGTTCAACAATCCATCCCATTTTATCTTCGGTAACTCCCATCTGAAGACTAGTGAGCGCTGAGTATAGTTGTTGCGACACGATACCAACGCCGTTACTCCCATACGCTATCCTGCAAAATGGAAACTTGCGGGTTGCATTGGTTGGAACCGATAAAAACCATGGTGGGAAGGGCGGGGGAGGGGAGGGGGACAAGAAATCAAGAATATAGATATATATAGTAAACCAAATGGTCAATTTCCTGGCGATCTTGAGTAGCAGTCAGAGCCATTTGGGTCGGAAATTGTAGAGAACAACTGGAAAACGAGACCAGGAATTATTACCTTTTGCCAAGATAGGTTATGCTGCCCACTGGTGATACAACGACAGCAGTCCCGGTACAGAAAACTTCATCAGCCTCGAACAATTCCTCCACTGTCACAGACCGTTCTTCGACCTATAATATGCATATATACATACAGTCAATATATAACACGCGAAACTTGCTGATGTCCAATATAATCTCGCAAAACTAATGGGTATGAAACAAACAGCTTTATGAAGACGGTGAGGTATCCAAGTGGGGAAGAACCAATGGAAACGAAAAACAAACTTCTCATTTCAGGTAAATATAGTGTACCTGGAAGCCTAGGCTGGAAGCTACATCAATTATGCTCTTCCGTGTAATACCAGGCAGGATGGTCCCCTTTAAAGCCGGAGTTGCTATCGTATTACCCTGAGAGATTATGTAATTGCGTGCATTTACAAAGATGATATTTCACATTACAGAAACTGAAGAATTATTGTGTACAATTTTAACGTGATGAATCTTTTAAAAATACAAACAATAATGGCGCACTGATTTTGTCGAGGTGATTTCTTTATATTTAAACAGTTTAGTCTAATCGGTTACCTTCACAACGAAAATATTGCAAGAAGAAACCTCTTCCAGATATTTGTTGTGAACACTATCAAGATACAGAACATCAGAATACCCTTTTGCTTTCGCAGCACTCTGTGCCTTCAGGACCTACAAAGTACAATCACAATTACAACGAGGTCAATTTAACCAATGATATTCAAACACTATGATATAAATTCTCAGTTTATGTGTAAGGTCAATTATAGAAAACCCAAAAACACGGGTTTAACCGTTTAAGGTAATAAGCTCCAGAAGACAGCTTACCGGAGCATAATTTCCTATAGTCTTGACATTCCCTGAACCACCCGGGGTTGCACGATGCATTTCAGTCTCAACGATCAGATTTATTGGTGCCAAACCTTCCTGCCATTACATTGAATTTTGAGAAACAAATGTGCCAAAAAGGTTTTACGTAAAGGAAACAACAAGCAAATCCAATATGCAACCTGATATATTTAGAAATTCCAAACATTCCGTTATACCTACAAGCAGATAGTGACTAGTATAGAAAATCAAAATAGTTCATCATAGAGGAAAGTGGGATGCCTATAAAGACGAGAGCCAACAATCTCCATATGCATCACATAAGAAAAATGATGTCTAAGTTATCAAGCAATGGATAAAAGCTAAACAGGCACATCAAAAGCGAGTTGGACAAGACACACACAGAGAAAACCTATAAGTATATACCTTGAAGTAATTACCCACTGGCGACACGTATATTAAAAATGTATACTCAGGAGCTGGAGCAAGGCCAAGAACAGGTCCACTTCCCATAAGCAGCGGTCTTATATATAATGAACCTTTACCCGGTGGAGGAATCTGAAAGATGCAAAAATGAAAAGCCAATCAAACACTACTAACGATAGTGGAGCAAATTTCACCAGATCTGAAGCAGCCCAAATACCCATCTCTCATTTGCTAAAACGGTTAATTTTACTGCTTCCATAAACTGTTCAACAGTGGGTGAAGGCATGCACATGCGTTCCGCACCTATCTTCAAGCGCAAAGCATTTTCCTTGGGTTGAAACAACAAAATTTTACCATCACCTTTTCGATAAGCTTTTAAACCTTCAAACACTCCCTGCGTTATAACAATGGACATGCAGTGTAACATGTAAAATCAATATTTATAGCTCAAGAAAACTCTTGGATTATTATTTAAAGAAGAGGTGCATGGTAAAGTGAAGGTCAGAACCAAAAAAAATTAAAATGACCAAAAACAACTAACCTGACCATAGTTTAATATCCCGGCTGATGGGTTCAATTCTATGTTCCCAAAACGCAGCAATTCACCTTTACTAAAGCTATCGCCTTGAGAACATTTCATGATATACATATAATCAGTGGGCAAATGGCTAAATCCAAGGTCGTCCCAGTCAATGTCAGCTAATTCAAGTGTTGCATTGCTGTTAAAAAAAAAAAAAAAAAAAAAAAAAAAAAAAAAGGTCGTCAATAAATTGTCTCCTGGCAGAATACCAAGCAAAGTCTTTACATCAATAAGGCAATGTTCTGATCATACACAATTCGGCCGATATTTCAGAAATAACTTCTTCTAACCAAAGATTTATTTGGAGTGGTTGAATGTGTTATGTGTCTTGGACATGACTACCAGTTACAGTTAATGATTGATTTGGTGACGAGGAAAATCCGCAACCAGAGGGTATGCACAGGTAAATCCCGTCTTGTGGCCCTAGCTAGCAAAAGACCACAAGGAGCTAAACACCAGCTCAAAACCAAAAACGTCAATAGGCCACTCTCCGAAGTCAAGCTTAAAACTTTATGATTACCAAGCCAACAGTCTAACCAATTTGGCCAGATTGACCCTAGATGCTCCTCAATTGGGCAAGCTAATTGTTGTAAGTAGGACAAAATTTGCAAATAGGCATCAAGATTCTCAAGCAACAACTTGTGAGGTAGTGAAAAAGAATAATCCATTGCCGATAAACTACATATAACTAAATTCAACCTAAAAAAAAAAAAAAAGCAAACAAACCTTGCGTGAGAGTCCACTCGAAGATTCGTACCGCCATTATAATCACTGCTGTCATTTCTATAAGAAGCAAGAAGACGTGACTGCTTTTGAAGCTGCAAGCAATCGCGGATCGCCGGTACAGAAATTAGTCAATTATGGATGAAAAGGAAATACACGTGAAGGAAGGCATGTGAAAGAAATAGAATTAAAACTCAAAATGGAAAATTTGAATTTATTAGAAGACCTTGAGAGGCAGGGGACAATACTGTCTTCTTCCATTGAAGGAAGGGTGGAAAAGCTTAATAGCGGTCGGAGATGAACGCAGAAGATGAGTGGGGGTGGGTTGAAGCCCCGCGAAGACAGCACCGGTCTCCATTTCCGTTTCTCTGTCTGCGTTGATCGTATCAGAGTCGTCTCTTTCTGTGTGTTAACGTCAGTTATCTCAATTTCAATTAGATATTGGGTTAGGTATCTAGTCACCATGTTTATCCGCTTGACAAATTATCGTTTCAACAAGTAAAATAAAGTCAGACATAAAATACCTCCCACCCTCGGCTCAATTGGTTTCTCGCAATTGCAACTTGAAAATCCAGAGCAAACCGACCCAATGAATCGAAACAAGATGAGTTCGGATGGACCGGGACCGCGGGTGGAACTCCGCGTTCAAAACTTCAATCCCAGGCCGCTTAGGCCGAGCTCAAGCTCGACATGGGCCTCGGCCTAGGCCCCAGACCATGCTTAGCTTGGGCCTCAGCTTAGGTCCCAGGCTGTGCCCGCCCTAGGCCTCGGCCAGTGGTCCTAGACGGAGGCCCAGCCACGAGGCCTGGCGTGGTCAAGTAATTGCAAATTGCAACTAATTTCTCTTTTTTAAGGGACGGTCCGGGATCCTGGGGTGGAGCCTCGCATTCAACACTTCAACCCCAGCCCACTTAGGCCAAGCTCGAGCTCAACATGGGCCTCGGCTTAGGTCCCAGACCATGTTTGGCTTAGGCCTCAGCTTAGATCCATACAATTTGAGAAAACAAATGCAGTGACGTTCTGGTAATTTTTTCAAACTTTAATTTAAAAGTGTAATTTTTTATGCTATAAAATGCAATTTTATATATTTTTAGAACTCAGATTTCTCATCCCCGTGAATCTGCGCAACCCAAACTCAAACATTCCAATAATGTTCGTGGCAGGAATCAAACCCACACCCTACCACTGAAAGCAAGTCTTAAGTGGAACTTCTCATCTACAAATCGACCAAATGCCATGTAGGCTAACGTGTAATTTTTAAGAGCATTTCTAGATAAATCCGAAAATCGAAATCAAAAAATTAAATCTTAAACTTAAACCGTAAATACTAAATCATAAACCGTAAAAAAAAAAAAAAAAAAAAAAAAAAAAAACTCCTAAACTAAACTAAAAAGCGAAATACTAAATCAAACAAAACAAAAAAGTAAAACCATAAATTCTAAAAGATGAACCCTAAGTTCATTACACACTTTCAAACTAGCCAAAATGAGCAATTTAGTGTTGCAAATTGCACAGTATAATATTGGAAAACACACTTTTAATATATATATATATATATATATATATATATATATATATATATATCAAAATATCACTACAATTTTTTTCCTTATTACCCTAGAATTGTTAGATTTGACCATCCGAATGAATAAGCTACATTGATTCTTTGTTTTCTTCTAAAAACAAATTCTCACATAATGGTCAATTAAATACCAAATTATGCTACAATTTTCACCATCTTTTAGTCTGACAATCATTATTACATGGACCATAAATTAAAAAATATATTTTTAATATATTAAGAATACGTTATTTACGTAACATACATTTTTTAAAAGTATAATTTTAATATGCTAAGGGTATATTATTTTATATAATATACTTTTAATATAAAAATAATATACTTTTAATATATTAAAAGTGTACCTGTCCACGCAATAATTTGCCCTAATCCGGCATATTAAATACTCCGTAATATTTAGAAAAAAAAAATCACTGGACTCCAATTTTTAGGACTATACCGTGGGCCTTAGAACACATGCCCAAAGCCGAACTTGCATTTCACTACTTCTTTGATGCATTTGTTATTTGTCCAATTCCCATTGCACAATTTATGATTTTATGTGGAAGAATCGAGAAGAGTTTTACTATATAGAATCTCAACTCATACCCTCAAATTTTACTTTTTAATGTAATGGACACTGATAGCTTACTTTTTTCATGTGGGTCTTAATACAAGTGTCTACATCAAGATTTTGTGTGTGAGACTAAAAATTGAGAGTAAAAAATGAGAGTACATGTAGTATTTTTCAATCGAGAATGGCCACATGATTTTATTTTTCTTTTTTAGTCTTGGTGCGTTTTATGTCAGGCGGTATGGAGTGGATTGATAATTCACCGTCTTTTTTTCCATCATATTTTGACTTTGAATTTTTATGAATAAAGTTTGTTTTAGTGTTGAATTTAAAAAAAAAAAAAAAAAAAAAAAACACTTGAATCTAAGAACTTATTCAAAGAGAAACATGTTACTTCCACTATCTCAATTATATAATGCATCACTCTTCAAAATTTATTGAGAAAATAATATTTATGATTTATTTTTACATGATTATTTAGAGTCGTGGACTATATAAATAATTATATGTAATGTTAGATGATCAATAAAAATTTTTGATTGTGAGATAATTATTTTATCATGATAAATTTCTAAACCTGTAAAATAATTGATTTTATTAAATAAATCCATGTATGATTTATTCAGGAACTTTGGAGTAAAAAAATGCTGGGAGTTATAGCATGATTGATCCGACATTTGCTTCAATAAATAAATAAATAAATAAATAAAATGATTGATCCAAAATTTTCAGTCCAGTTCGGACAGAATTGCTGTCTGAATTTGGACAGTTTAATCTGTCTAGTTTTGGACAGCTTGTGTGCAGCCCAAATTTGGACACCTTCTGAACCAATCATATATTACTGTGTCGATCATACTATCAATTAAATAATACACAAATAATATACATTTAGTATATTACAAATGTTCATTGTATTCAATAAAAGTACATTCAATATACAAATAATGTACTTTTAGTATATTAAAAATGTACTTTTTATTATGGTCCATACAACATTATGTGGACCATAGTCCACACAATAATTTGCCTTTGTGCACTATTCCATGCAGTGCGGTGCTAAGGCCATCCACACTTGTGGATATTGTGGGGAGAATTCAGAATTAAATCTTCCCTTCATGAGATAATAGCTAGTGTGGACATGAGATAATTGAAAAATAATCTCCCTGCAAATGTAGGGAGATTGTCAGAAAAAAAAAAAAAAAAAAAAAAAAAAAAAAAAAAAAAAAAAAAAAAAAGAAGAAGAAGCAAGGCTGTGCGCGTTCGCGCACAGCCTTGGGCAAAAGCCGGGCGCGTGCACTGCACGCGCCCGGAGGCGCGTCAGGCGCGCCTGACGCGTCTGACTACTTTCTTTTTTTTTTTAATTTTTTTTTTTGTTTTGTTTTTTCTTTTTTTTTTTTTCTCTCCTCTCCCACACTCTCTTTCCTAATCACTCTTACATTATCTCCCCATTCTTCCCAACCAATGTGGATGCTCTAAGGATAAAAACAATCTTTATACTGTGAATCATAATCCACATTACATGTTGAATCACTGACATATATTTAATTTTAGTATATTACATGTTTATTTTTAGTAAACTAATTATATTTTGATATTGGTTTATTTTTAATGTACAATCTAAAAATGAATTTGTAGTACACTGAAAATGAATCTACAGTGTACTAAAAATAAACATGTATCAATAATCCACTTTACAATATGGACAGTAGTCTACAATATAATTTTCTAGAATAAAATTTACCTTAAACATAAAGCTCAATTGTGAAGTTTGCATGTTCTTATCCAAAGTTAACTTCCTCTTGAATGCCTATAAATAGGTGATTAACATATTGTCGTAGAAAGATCAATTTACAAGATCAATAAATTAAACGGTCTTTTTGTTAGAAATGAAAGTTATTTCTATGTTCGGCTATACGGAGTGGTTTTATACGCCTTTAGTTTGTGGAAAGATCACCATGATCTGGGGTCATTCGTGATTTTTGGATCCTGACCCGTTACTCCATACCCTATGCCGCAGCAGTTGAGTGGGTCCAGTGTATCCAGTTTGGTTGATCAGGAAACTCATACGTCGGATTTATCTATTCTTCGTGATATTTTTGTTCCGGGAGATGTGAATTGTATATTGAGGGTGCATGTGTGCTCATCTTAAGAGGACTCATGGTATTGGAACAGGGAGCCTAGTGACTCATATTCTGTGAAGAGTGGTTATAGGAGCATTATGGGTGAATTCAATCCCTCCCAACATGCCTTTAATAAGTGGCCATCCTTATGGAAATTAAAACTCTTCCTTGATGGAAGACTTTCTTATGGAGAGCTATTAGTCGTATTCTTCCCACCACTACTACCCTCCTTTTAAAGAGAGTGGATGTTAACCCGGCATGCCCCATGTGTGAATTATTTCATGAAGATATTATGCATTCACTCATTGTTTGTGATTTTGCTAAACTTGTTTGGCATGAGACCCATCTCCCTATTAATTGGTTGTGTGAATGGTGGATCTTTTCCTGAGTGGTTTTAAAGTGCAATGGATTTATTAACAGCAGATATCCTTATTAAAGTGGTTGCAACCTTATATTATATTTGGAATGCGAGGAATGAAGCGGTTTGGTAGGCGAAATTACCGCGGCCATCATGTGTTTAGAGGTGCACCAGTGCAGCCGTAGCCGCTTGGGACGCTGCAGCAGTGCCACGATCTCAACAGCTAATTCTGCAACACCCATTGCCACAGATTCCTTCGGATGGTCTGCGCTGCTAAGTCGATGTGGCTTTCTTCGCAGATTCGGGAAAGGCGCATTTCGAAGCAGCCTTGATATCGGTCGAAGGGCAGTTTGTTGCTGCCACTAGCGGACCTCTGGGGGCTCCCTCACAGCCGAAGCCTTAGCTTGCAAGGAGGCGTTGTCTTGGGTGTAGGGGTGACCACGGTTCCGGTTCCGGTTCGGTTCTGGTTCGGAACCGCCGGTTCCGGTTCCGTGGATGGCGAAACCGGAACCGGAACCTTATGGTAAGGTTCCGGTTCATAACCAGCGGTTCCGGTTTCTAACCGCCGGTTCTAACCGGAACTATTAAAAAAAATTTTAAAAAAACACTATAATATTTATTTTTTTCCGGTTTGGAACCGGAACCGCCGGTTCCGGTTCCAAGATTTTACAAACCTTAACCGCAACCTTATAGGTTCCGGTTAAGAACTGAAATCGAAACCGTACGGACGGTTCCGGTTCGCACAGTCACGGTTCCGGTTCGAACCGTACCGTGGTCATCTCTACTTGGGTGAGGGACCGGGCAATTGGTTCGGTAGCTTTTCATACGGATTGTTCAGCCCTTCATTGGTTCGTCAATGGCTCAGGGAGCTCTCCTAGATCGTATATTGGTGTGGTCATCGAGGATTGCAATGCCATACTGGCCTCTTTAGTTAATTGCTCTTTATTTTTAATACCTAGACAGTTAAACTTGATTGCTCATGTTTTAACCACTAAAGCCGTTTCTCGGCTAGTACTCTATACTGGGTCTCTGTCCCTCCAGAATTTGTTTCTTTGTTTTAACAGTAATTGAAGTCACATTTTTTTATTATTTAAAAAAAAAACAAAAAAAAAAAACAACGCCTTTAGTGTTTTGTTATAAGAAAGAGAGATACCCTACATATAGGGCATTACTTGCCTCAAATGAGGTTTGAACCCATCACCTCCCACCTAGGGGAGCAACCCAATACCAGTAGACTACAAGCCACTTAGTAACACCTTTAGTGTTTTGTGATGTATAGAAACTTGATATGATGAATTAATGAAATTTAATTTTTTTTTTCTTTAAAAAAACATGCATTGCAGTTTGGATGCGGCAAAAGGAAAATATATATTATTTTGTCTTAGTTTTTGTTATGTTGTGTTCCAACTTTGATCCAAACACCATTTTATAAAATAATATCCGCAAGCCCAATTAATTTTATCATTGATCATTAAAGCTAAGTTAGGTCCGACGACGTTATTTTAATTATTCAAATTAAAACACAAAATTTGAATTTTATTTTGAGTTTTGGTAGGGTTGTTAACGAACCGAACATAAAAGAACTTAGGTTGTTCGTGTTCATTTGTTAAGAATTTTGGAGTGTTCGTTTATTAAGATTTTTTAAAATCATGTTCGTGTTCGTTTGTTAAGTGTTCATTAGAGTTTATTAAAGTTCGCCAACATGTTAACGAATGTGTTCGTTAACATTAGCGAACACGTTCACGAACATGTTTATTAATGAACACATTCACAAACATGTTCATTAACGTTTGCGAACACGTTCATTAACGTTTGCAAATATGTTCGTGAACATGTTTATTCACATTCATGAACCCTTAATAACCAAACACATGCACATGTTTATGATCACAATTTGTTCTTGAACAAAAAATAATCTCTGTACACGAACAATAACTAAACAAACAACAAAACAACTATATATATATATATATATATATATATATATATATATATATATATATATATATATATATATATATATATATATTTATTTATTTATTTATTTATTTATTTATTAACTGCTTGTTCATTAACATGTTTGTAAACATTGTTAAACGAGTTTGTCCGTGAACATTATTAAACGAACACCAAACAGATTGTTCACGAGCTTTTAGCAAACGAGCCTACAACTGTTTAGCTTGTGTTTGTTTATGAACCGAGCTCTAAATTTTATTCATTTATGTTCGTTTACCTTAATATATAAACGAATCATTACCGAACATGAACACGAACACGAACGCGAATATTTTACAGAAACTTATGTTCGCTAATACCCTTAGCTTCGGGTGACCTTGATTAATTATCAGTGTGAATATTTTAATTTATAATGTGTCAAAATATAATGTACACGCATTTAAAAATCTAATTATAGACCAACTGAAACACATTTAGTAGTGATTTATTTCCTCCACCAGTCTTCAGGACAAGCGCGCTCATCAGAGACTAGCCTAACTTCTCCCATCATTCTTTAGATGATGAAGAATTGAGTCAGCACACTAAGAATACGAAATGACGGCAGGAAAAAAAAAACATAATTGGTCGGTAACATGGTCGAGTTAGGATTACTTAGGATTACCTACCCAATTAATTCTCTGTTTAAAATATAATGCAAAAAAAAAAAAAAAAAAAAAAAAAAAAAAAAAAAAAAAACACGATCCAATCAAATTCAAAAACAACAATGATTTAAGCGTATTGCTTAGTCCGATGTTAGGATTTGAAAATATAATCATGATAATGCTTAGTAAGAGAAGCACTCTGATCTTTTCCTTGAGTGAGTAGGTGACAAACGAAATTATAAATTCTAAAGTACATACTTAGGATGCAATGCTGGAAGTCTTGCCTGTTGATATGTCCTACTATGATTAGTGGGAATAAAATACAAATTAAAAAAATGAATTTAACCTTAGCTTCTTTAAT
The DNA here is from genome assembly GCF_001879475.1 of Ipomoea nil. Classification (NCBI taxonomy): domain Eukaryota; kingdom Viridiplantae; phylum Streptophyta; class Magnoliopsida; order Solanales; family Convolvulaceae; genus Ipomoea; species Ipomoea nil. The sequence goes on along the minus strand of NW_017617233.1, from coordinate 2,976,076 downwards.
GATCAATAATTGTTTATCGTATTAACAAATAAGGAATAAAGAATGAAGCATTGCATGTATAATTGATCTAATTGGCAGTCTACTCCATCAGGTGTTGGAAGGATAACTATTGAAAGTGATCAAGTATTGAAAATGATGGGTTTAGTTAATTAATTGTGGATGCGAAGATAAATATAAAAGTTACGAGTTTAATCAATTTTGGATGCTAGTTGGTTAACACTTGGCTAGATTGAGTGCCACGAATGAGTTGAGACTTGAGAGAAATATGAGGAGAATATTTAATTTGAGTGAGCGAAGAAGAGAAAGAAATAATGTGCTTAATGATTACACTATATTGTTTTTAAACTACTTTCGATTAAAGATTTGTTGAAACAATTAGGAGTTTCGTACGGAAAGTAACCTCTCTTAGATAGCTTAGATAATTAATGATCATTTCTCTTCCCTCCTCAGCTCCCTTCTCATTATATTAGGGGAGGGGGTAATTATACAAGTAGTCACGCCTTTCTAGGAGTTAACTTTGAGACTAATTATTAATCATAATAAATCATGAGTTCTATTACATGTATTCCCAAATTCCATACCTCCTCACTTTTACTTCATGATGTGACAAACAATGATTGTATATTTTCATCATGTGGGTTCCAGGAAAAATGTCTATATCAATGATTTGTGAGAGGGGGTAGAAGTCGAGAGTAAGAAATGAGAGTCGATGTAGTATTTTCTGTTGAAAAATATGAAGCTTGGCCGAACAACTTCTGGAATTAATAGCACAATGTTTGCGAAAAAGAAAAATCACGCAGACATTGGATGAGAAAAGAAACAATGAATCTGTGTCGTGTTGAATCAACACTACTTTAAAAGCGATTTTTCGATTACGGCGAAGTTAGAATTTTGACACGCTTTCGACTGGTATCATAGACTTGCTACGCACACTTAGCTCGCATCAACAACGTAGGTGAACCTGAATATATGCTCATACCAAAGAAGATAGAAATGAAGCAGAAATGAGAGAAAGAAATGTTTATATGTTTCAGTGTGTCCTTGAGCAATGAAGTGAGACTGTATATCAAGTGATGTAGTATATCATTACTATAGTAGTGTTGGAGCTCAAAGCCTAACCATAAAACTCACGCAAATAATGGGAAAATGGATCTTGACTAGAAAATGGATCTTGACTATTTCCATGTTCAAGGAAAAATAATGCGGACTAGAGACCTTCTAGATTGAATGACTTCCCAACATTTTCATATATCATTATAACCTATACGTAATCATGTCTTAGGATCTTACTAATTGATCCTTTTCAGGACTATCTACCACAGTACCACTATCAATCAGCGCATTGATATTAGTCACCCCTGACCTATCGAATTTGTTGATGTATGGGCCTTTACTAGCCCGGTGTCCTTCTTGGACTTATTTATCCTCTTTAACTTGAATTGTGCATCGTTAGATCAACCCTATTTCTAATATTTCGTCAAAAATTACCTAATGCAATCTAACGATCAATTTTACAAATTCTTTTAAATATTATTTCTAAAAATATAAAATATTTTCACTCCTACCACCTAAGATAAGTCATTGTCATCCACATTGGCACGCAAGTGTAGATGTGCAAATTTGAATCCCAAAGTCGTAAACCAACAAAGACTCCAAGAAGAGGGAAAGGGAAAGAAAGTCGAAAGTGGGGCAACGATGAGCCCTATGATATATGTTATGAAAGTCGGTGCGTTGATGACGCGATTTATTTTATTTTTTTCCTAATTTCACAATCATTTTCACACATCTGATGATCTCTTACTTGGACTCTAATTTGGCCTTGTGCTAAATTATAATGTGTTAACGTTGTAGAGCCACATCATACTTTTTCAAATCTAACGTGTCTCCATATTTGATTGCTTTACTTTATTCGTTTTTTCAATAATTTTTCAATTCTAACACCACCTATTTTTGGAATTTTCTTATTTCTTTATCCACAAGGGCCAAACACATTATTTTAGGAAAATTTGATTGTGTTTACTAATTAAAAAAAAATTGTTATTTTTAAATAAAAGGACATTTTACAAATAGATTAAAAAAATGAAAATATAATACTTTTGATGAAAAATGTAATACTTTTATATACAAAAAAAAAATGTAATACTCTCTAGAAACCAAAACTTTCAAGTTGACCTCTCGCAATGGTTTTGATTGTCGGGAGAGATCTTAAAATTTGACGTTGATGGTGGTGGGTTTTGGGCTAAAATTTATTGAATTGTGTATATTGGATATTTGGATTAATGGATTTGCAAAGTGAATTTTATCTTTTTGAGTTAAATGGTTGTGAGCTTATGTGTGTGTGTTTTTTTTAGTACTACTAACTCTATTACAATGTAGTATTTGTTCATAACTACTTTCTCAATCTACTGAAGTATAAAAAGTCAATATCACCCTCGACTTTTCATTTGGGAGAACCACTTCGTGCCATTAGACCACAATGTCATTGGTGAGCTTATGTGATTATTATTACATATACCGAGAAATAATAATACTTTCATCATTTTAAGTAAAGAGGAAAAATAAAAACTATAATTCTTTTTTATATCAATGACACTATATATATATGTTTAACTTTTTAAATACTTCATATGTCTCATTTTACATGTCATATTTGCTATTTATTGGTCGAACAAACTAACTCTATCTTCTTTGCTTATTATTTTCTTTGCTATTTTTAAATTATTATTAAATTTGATTTTTTATGTTTAATAGTATTTTTAATGTAATTTTTAAATATATAAATTTTATATACTAAACTTTACATTATGAAAATTAAATTAAAAATAATTTTAATTAAATTTCGTTAATCGAATCAAATACATAAAATGGTATGGAGAAAGTATTAAAATGCAAAATGTATTTTCTCACACCACATGAAGATATACACTATAACACGCAACAGTTGGCCATGGTTCCCAACATTTTGAATTGTACTATATACATACGAGGATATGAAACTTTAACATCTCATTTTCTTTGTGTTCCCCGTCAAAAGTGTCATCACTTCTCTATGAGACAAAGACACCGGCCACCAAAATAAATGATGCTGCGTAACCATTTTCCCACCATCATTTTTTTTTTTTAATGTTTTTAATAACCCAAAGTTACTGGCTTCACCGATTATATTTTAGACCCATGAACTCACCCCATTCATGAGAAGGTAAACAAAGGAAGTAAATCGAGCTAATTTAGTTTCGATACTCTCATACAGTCATACTCAACACAAACTATATATACACTTATGGGCGCACAATAAGTGATAAGTCTAACTCAAACCCAAACCCAAACCCCAACCTTGGGGCATATTTTGATTTTTCTCAAAATGATAAATATTTAGACAATTAATAATAAAATTAATAAGTTTTAATTTTTCGGTGAAGCTCGAAGTCATGATTAATTTTTTTAAAAATAATTTCAAAATTCTAGTTATTTTGGTAAGGTGTTAGCATTCTTTTATCACTCTCGTTATATATATACTTTCATTTTGTTTGGCAACTTTGCTCTAATTTTTTATTATTTTTTTTAAGTTAGGTAAATTGTACCTTTTAGTATGACAGATCAGAATAGGTTTTTCGTGTGGGAAAGATTTGATTTCAATATAATGAAACAAATGTTTTGTATTACCTAATAATTAATAGGCTTTTTCCCAATTGTAGAAAATAAAGTTTCCACTAATTCCATAGAAAGCAAATAACAAATTAAATATATTTGTTTAAAATTATATCATTTTCATGCACTTTGTAAGATAAGATATATATACGAATAATTGAACAAAACAGTTCTTTCAACCCTATTGAACAAAACGTCTACCTTATGTACAATAAAAGACACAAATAGTAAAACTCAAATACACTTCTGATTTATTACTCGAAAATGTCATGACTTATCACCAAATAACCCGCATGGCCTGGGCAGTTCAGTTGGTCACATAAGTGAAGTTTGGGAATAATGATATGAGATCGAGTCTTACTAGCGGCAGTGTGGGAGCAACCAGGGCGTAGGAGCCCTTGTGATTGGAGATTCAACCTTTTTGGAAACAACAACTGTGATCATATTTAACAAAGAATCTCACAAAAAGAGAATCAAACTTGAAATCTAATCTTGTAATCTTGTAATTAATAAGTGTATAGTTCGATCAACTTGGCTGAAGTTAACCGTTGTATCATCTTCTCCTTTAGCCACCATTGATCAAATTCTCCTTTAGCCATCATTGATCAAATTGGGGGGACTGCCCATGAAGACAGACAGGAACCTATCCTAGTACAAAATTAAAGTTTAATTGAAATTAAGGTTTGAAACCTTATCTATGTGCAATTCAAGCTAAGCTAAGAAAAATGTTGGCCTCCAATCCATCATAATTGCCTTTATGATACAACGGTGTTCAGTCAGCAGTTTCCTTTGGGGAGTCCATTGCCAATCATTCCGAATCTTCTCCATGTTTAATTCAGTTCGCAAGATCAACATGGAATATCAATACTCAAGATCCGATATAAAGCAAATCTTGTTTGTCAAATACAATATCAAAGATAAAATGTTACAATCATTTCGATTAAATTATATCACACAAATGGGATAAAGCTATAACGACTAAAAAAAATGACAATACCACTTATTTATTTATTGATTATCATGAGTTGACCAATCACATCTCGCGTTTAAAAAAAGAATTTACTTATATTGTCACATCAAAATTGTAGTCGTTATGTCGAAAAAAATGTGGTCAAGTGGGTGGTGCATATATGACCCTCATAGTTGACTCATACCTAAAGGCCAGGTCACTTCTTGCCAGCACCCTTTCGGTTGTGCCCGTTAAGTTACACATGGTTTTTCTAATGCGATTTACCTCTCATATGTGGTTTGCAGACTATAATGTTGTATATTAAGAAAATAAAAGGAAACAAAATCCTAGCTACCATTTAAACTATTTTTTAAAATTTTTATTTTTCATTCAAATCTAATGAAATATTAACGAAAATGATCAAAACCCTTACATGAAAAATAACTAAGGAATAAAAAGTACTTACAGTAATAACTTATCTAGAATAATATTTATACTCACTGCTGGAATTCTGCATTTTTCCGACCACCGAAAAATGGTCGGAAAAGGGAGATTTCCGGTCGGAAATGCAGTTTCCGACCAACTTACCGACCATTTTATGGATTCGGAAAAAAAGCCCACGCTATTACCGACAACTAGTCATGGTGGTCGGAAATACCGGCTTCTTTTTTAGGAGGTCGGAACTATTAGTTGTTGGATAAAGAGAGCATATTTCCTACCACTGGTGGTCGGTAATTGGTCGAAATTATCATCCACCAGTGGTCGGTAAAATTTACAAAGAAAAAATTAAAAAATTTGAATTACCGACCACCTAGTGGTCGGTAAGATTTACTAATAAAAAAATAAAATTTAAAATTCTACAAATACCCATTCTCAATTAAAATTTGATTACATGATCGATTAAAATACTAATCTCTTTGAGCTCAATTGGGTAATAAGGATAGATAACCTTATCGTCAAAATGTATGTTCAACATTTGCAATCTCTGCAAGGAGCCAAGCTTCATCAATGAAAGGCAATTTGGCAATGCCCTTGACATCAAGAAATATTTTAATTCAGTTGCATGATAAACATCACAGAAGATATCCTTTCTCAGAAAGCAAAATTATAAATGTTTTAATCAATACCTGCCAAGAAAACCTCTTGTCATTCATGTCCACTCCAAAATCTACAAGCATAACAACCATATAAACACAATTCCATTACGTTTAAAAAAAATGAATACATTAAGCGATAAAAAATACTAGTGGGATAAAAATCAATAGTAGGCGAGTTTGGGTCTGTCATCAATCTCCTATAATGCTCGGGAAGCGCATGTAAACTCAGTTAGAACCCCAAAAAACACCATAGCGTGAAAAGAAATAAAGAAGAAAGATACTGGTACAAACCTTGCTGCAGGGAACACACCAAAAAAAAACAGAATATGAGATGAAAAACAATTAATAAGACAAAATCTCTAAATTAGTAGACCTTCTTTAATACAAATTGAATACCTTGCTGCCATCCGTCAAATACCCTCCCATCAACCTAAACTCCTTGTAAACAGCCATGAGCAAGTTAAAAAAATTCATATATCCTGAAACATAAAAACCTCTACAACAAAGTGCAAGTGAATAAGTACATTAAGATGGTAGAAATATTAGTTTCAAGTGCCTGTTAACATCTGAAACTCATTGAACTATGTGCTACTTATGAGAAGCATATGAATATATATAGTGCCAAAAAAGTTGGTCTGAGCAACACATCAACTTAAGCTCCATTTGGGAGAGCAATGCGATTCAGATAAATGCCAATTCAGATAAACCAATTAAGCTAAAATAAAGACTGACCTGCTCGCCGCCGTTGGCTTGAAAGTCCTCGCCGCTGCTGCCTCTTCAGCTAACACTTCATTATTCTTAATAGCAGTAAGCCAGAAATGTAGAACTCCTTTCTTTACGGTTTTGTCATTGATCTTCTTCACTTCATTATTCTTAATAGCAGTAAGCCAGAAATGTAGAACTCCTTTCTTTACGGTTTTGTCATTGATCTTCTTGGTCCATAGACACTGCTTCAGCTTTCTCACCTTCAACTTCAACTATACCATTCACTATTCCATATCTCTGCACGTTTTATTTTTTCACTTCATTATGAATTTGAGACACAGAATTACAAGCCAATGGAACAGCATATGTATAACAATAATATGTAAAAGAGCCTTACAAACCTTTGTATATAGTGCTAATTACTGACTTGAGAATGAAGTACATAAGTGAGTTCCATCTCCCATCTTCTCCTTCTGCCACTGCAGCTTCTTCTGCATAACAGAATGGTGCAGCTTAACAAGACCATCCCATGCATATATTGAGTTGTTCTGCAAAAGCCAAAGTTTCATCAGAAACTATCAAGAAAATCTTCTGAAGCAACAGAATTGAATGAAAGATTTAGACAACATATATAAATAAGACATGAAGTTAGAATAAAGGAAAACTTCTACATTCGAAATGCAAATAGATATTCCAAAAGAGCATATAGATTATTCGACATAACAAATAAAAAAAATGACATACTTTGCTATTCAGACATGGAAATGACATACTTCAGTTTCAGACCTTGATCCCATAGTTCAATTTAACAATGGTAGTGTATGCATTTCAACTACTATGAAGGGACTAAATTATGGTTACCAAAGATAAACTGACAAAAAATGTAAGATAAAATAGATAGAAGTAAAGCAATAGTAGCAAACACCAAAGAGAGAGCCTTCATATGCTAATGAAATAAGACCCAAAATTTAAATTTAAAAAAAAAAATCATTTATCCTTCAATCACTAAGTTCCCTTGATGACATTAAAATCACAGGATAACTCCTACTTAAAATAATACAAATAAATAAATAAATAGATGTCAAAATATATGCAAATAAGTTGAATAAAGAGGAACCATAATTGGAAAAGATCTTATAGTCTAGTGTTTAAATGCTTTAATGTTTCTTTTTGAGCCTGTAAAGGTTTCAGAGATTATAAACTAACTCCCTCAATTCTTCATCATTTGGTCATTGTGAACTTCTCAGAACTGATGCTCTCATATCAAATGCATGATGGAACAATTATATTCCCACATGTCCCAATGAAAACCCAATTTCTCTCAGTTTTATGCTAGTTTCTCAATGAATCCTATAACCAGTTTGGAACTCAAGTTGAGGAGGTTTTTGCAGTGGCTAAAGCAAGTTCAGTCAGTTCATTAGAACTCATTGAATACCTAAAACTTGTGTCCACAATATATTAAATTTAATCCTAAAATTTGAAAATAAAAAGTTGATTGAGCTTGCTATTACTATCATATTATAATATCAAATATACCTTTTCCATGCCTAAAGATGCGAGTGATGTGGTTTTTAGTATCCCAGACTCGAATCGTTCCATCCTCTGATCTAGACACCAACAGAGATCCATCCATACTGAAAGCTAAGCATGTAATGCCTGTTTCTGTTTCAAGGACAAAGTCAAATCATTTAAAGTAAAATCACGAAAAGACAGCATAGGTAAGTCAAGTATCCATTCAGATAAGACTTCCCAAGAATTTAATGAAGAAAACGAAATACAGAGTTTACCATTCATAAATTTATAGAAACCAAACGCGTGGATGTTTGAATACCTATGTTCAGTCAAAGAACCATTGACATACTTCAGTTTCAGACCTTGATCCATAGTTCAATTTAACAATGGTAGTGTATGACATAGTAGTGAGTAAAACCAGAATCCTGTGTAATTGTATATGATCTAGAAAAGTAGTGAGTTTGGAATCATCACCTTCAGGACAATACCGCCACTTGAAGCCCCAAATGCCATGTGCCCTTCTGAGTCGACACAAATAACTCCGATAGTGTCACTAATGCAGTTCTAATCTAGGGCATTTTGCGAGGAAGACTGGTCACCATCTCTGCTTCCATTTGATTTGTCACACAATTGAGCTTCTATTTATAGAGCAAAACATTCAAACTCATTTATTAGACAGCAAATTTATTTATAAAACTGGAATTATAATATAGCATTATACGCTTATAGCCTTATACAGAACAAGTTTCCACAGTATTATATTCCACTTAAGTCAAAACAACCTCAAAAATAAATGACAGCTTTATACCTGATACTGCACACGTTTTCACAGAATTGGCTGTTGTGGAAGAAACATCATTAACCGCTTTGGCTCCATCAAGCATTCCTTTATATTTTTTCCAGAGGTTTCTGGTCTTCTCTGTCAAAATTCAGTCTCAACAACAGAAGGAATATGATTTTAACTTATTGATAAACTTGATGTATGGAGAAGTAATAACCAAGTTAGCATGTATGGAGAAAAACTTGACACTATTCATATAGACATTACTGGAAAGGGGAATAATACCACATCAGCTTCTGCTATTGTTTTTGGTAAAACAACACCTTTGGAGTTTGCCCATGCTCGAGCCGCTTCACCAAACAAAAACCTACAAAGGTAGGGAAGCTCCTTCAGAACACATTTAGACAACAAATGAGAACTAGATTTATTTTATGAAATGCAACAAGAGTTCTTCATGGTTTAGAAAGAGTAGTGATACATGGGGGGTATACGTCCTAGCAGTGTTGAACTACATATCTACTCCTTAGCTAATAATGGAGCAATTTGGATGGCATTTCTAACACCTGATAATAATAACTTCACAAAAGATATATAGTGATTACAAGTGAAAGCAAATCACACAATTCTAAGCATTCCTTTCAAATTACACTTAACAAGTTCTCAAATTCATTATTGATAAACTTCAAGAATGTTCAACAATATGACAGTAAATTCACATATATTCCTTAATCATAAATCCATAAAATTCAAGATTTAAGAACAGTATATCATAAATAACTAAAATAGTAATAAAGTACCTGTTATATTTTCATGGCCAGAGACGGTAACCGGAAAATTTTAGAAATTCGAAGCCTCGCAGGTAGATCTAGGGTTTCCTATGTATAGAGCCAGAGAGGTTAAAGAATGAATGCTTGAGCTTGAGACTATGAGTATGAGTAGATGAGGTTAGAGGGACTTACCGGAGAAGCAGAGGGACAGAGAAGGTCAGAGGGCGAGAAGAAGAGAGATAGAGACGAGGCAGTGAGCGGCGGAGAGACGGGGACAAGGATGTGAGCGGTAGAGAGACGGAGACAAGGCTGTGAGCGGTGGAGAGCCGGAGACCGAGAGATTGTCGCATGTCTGTGAGCGGCAGTCTCCGGAGATGATGGCTTGGTGAAGTCATTGAGGAGTGAGAGAGATAGGCTGCGCAGATGATGAGATGAGGCTGAATCGCTAACATAAAGCCTTTTGTTTTTTTGAGTATACATAAAGCCTTTTGTTGATTTATATATTTATATATAAACATTAAAAAAACTAATTTCAATAACTTTAGATGCCGAAAACTTTTTCCGACCACCAAGTATGAAGTGGTCGGAAATTCCGATCACTTTCCGTCCAGTCCAACTCCTTGACGGAAAAATAAAAAAATGTCACTTGTTCCGACCATTTTTGTGGTTGGTCGGAAAAGTCATCGGAAAATTGAATATTTCCAGCAGTGACTTGTGTATAATTTAAAAACTAAATGTGTCATTTTTCGCTAAAAAGTAAATTGATTTGTATAGGATGATAAGACCTAGTTATAATAGCATCTCCATTAAAGCCTGTTATCTTCTTCTTCTTTTTTTGCCTTCAAGTTGATGGAGATAGTCATTGGAAAGTCACCTCATGGCTGCTATCACAATCCAAGTTGGTTAATCTTATACGCATTTTTGGTCGTCCGAGCCAAAGAGATGACGTGAAAAGTCATAGAAAATCAAATAAATACACACGACTATACGACCCAAAAAGAATCTTAAAATATAAAAAAAGGACACGACAACAACAGTGAAAGTTCGGTGTGTTTATGGTCGCAGGAGGCTAAGGAATCAAGGTTAATGGTGACGAATCATTCTGTTGAATCTTCATGTGTGTCTCCCAATTTATCAAAATATTTTGTTTTAATTTTTTAGCTAATTGATTGTCAAATAATTGAAAATATATAATTTTTTAATATATATTATCAAATAATGTACATTCTGTACACAAACACATAATTTTGAATCAGAGTCCATAATACATGTAAGATAAACTCTGATCTATGATATAGTTTGCGGATTGAACCAATCCCAAAATTTAATATGAGTATCAATATTAGATAAGAGAATCCTACTACCCAAAAAAGCAACCATCTTTATCATTTCCAGTTCCCAAATAATCCCATTTTAAAGGGTATGGGTGGAACGGAACATTTGAAGGTGTTCAAAAAATAGAGGCCAATTATATATATATATCCCACTACATATACGTACACCCGGCCCTCACTATATATCCTCATTTCTCTCATAACATACATACATACTCTAATAACTGCACTGCAATCTGCATATATGGCTTCTCACCAAAAAAATATTTGCAGCACAGACCTTACCTTGGGTATGGGTTTTGCATCTTCTTCTTCTTCTTATTCATCCTATAATCACCTCCCTTATATCTCCAAACCTAAGACGACGTCGTCGTCGTCTGTGATCTTTGAGCCGCCGTCGCTGAATCTCAGTCTGTCCTGCGAAACCTCGGATCACGTGATGAACAAGGTGGTCTTCAACGACCAGCTGTCCGCCGCCGGTCAGGACAGCTCTACTTCCTCGTACCAGTCGAACGCCACCCCCGCTAAAAGGGAGAGGGAGATCGGTATTAACTCGGCGGCGGCGGGGGAGGAGGAGAGAGCTGCTTCGAGGATGCTCATCGTCAGTGATGAAGAGTACGATGATGGTTGTAATGTAAGGAAGAAGCACAGGCTCTCCAAATCCCAATCTGCCCTTCTAGAAGAAAGTTTCCGGCAACACACCACTCTCAATCCGGTACCATATCCCTTCATCTTCAATTCGATCCCCCTCAATCCTCAGATCAAGATCCCTTATCACTACGCCAAAAGTTATAACTAATAGCGAAAGCCAACTTTATTTACTTATATACCTGCCTAATTGAACAAGATGTTAGACTCCGTTCTCTGAGTAGCAACCCCAACACTCTAACTCAATTAAACTTGTAATTTCTCTAACCAGTTTGGTTGGCGTGAGTGGCTATATGTGCACTCTCATCCCTTAAAAAAGATCTAAATTTCAAATCCTCCTATAGAAAAATAATCTGGTCAACACTTTGTCCATTACGAACTTGAAAACCTGCTCAGACACTTCATGGTCTTGATAAGAAAAATAAAAAACTTGGAATCTCTAATGGTTTCGTCAAATTTCAGGTACAAAAGCAACAGTTAGCCAGGGCACTCAATCTTAGGCCCCGACAAGTTGAAGTCTGGTTCCAAAACAGAAGAGCCAGGTACTATACGTAGATTCCTAATTCTTTACGAGGATACTAAGCTACCCAATTTAAGGTTTTACTTTTTAAATTTTTATCTTGAGTGAGTAGAGAAACTACCACCACTATTTGTGTGCAGTGGATAAATAATCCCGTCTTGTCATTCTAATCCGTCGATAAACCAGCTAGGTTAATTGATTCAAACTAAGAAGACTAATAGTTTGCTCCCACCTACCGTTGAACTTGTAACCTTGTGTTGGTTATTTAAGATTTTTGTTTTGTTTGTTTAGTAGTTAATTACAACGTTAATTATGTATGTAGAACGAAGCTTAAGCAAATAGAAGCAGACTACGAACTGCTGAAGAAATGTTGCCAGACATTAACCGATGAGAACAGGAGGCTAAAGAAGGAGGTACAAGAGCTGAAAGCACTGAAGCTAATGAAGCCCAGCTTGTACATGCAGGCGGCGGCGCTAAGCAAGTGTCCGTCGTGTAGCGGCGGCGGCCCTGGTGGCGCCTGCAAAACCACAACCAACACCTCTTTTACTATGGCTCCCATCCCTCATTTCTACAATCCAGTAACCAGCCCCTCTGCTGCTTAGCTTCAATCTTCATTTTTAATTACTGTATGTATAATATTACTCCCAAACTTTTTTTTTTTTTTTTTTTTTTTTTTTTGTGAGGTCTAGCTTGTTTGTAAATATACGTGAACAGAATTTATTACTGCTGTTACTCTCTATAGCCCCGTGTTTTATCCTCTTATATTTACTCCACAAAATCAAATTTATCTACTAAAAAATCTATATGTATTTAATTTTCATCTGTATCTATTACTAAATTTACTCAATATTAATTGGTCCGACATAATATTTTGATGAAGTAATGCTAGGCAATTGAATGGGATTTGGCCAACTCCACAAGTTGATGAAAGTATTTAATTTATCAATAAATTTTTATAGGTATTTAGTTTTTTTTTTTTTTTTTTTTTTTTTTGCTGTACCTAGGGTTTTCACTGTTGTATACAGTGATTAATTCCCTCTAAATTATATGCACCTCTTTTGGGTGGGACAACTGACCTAGAGATAATTGAACTCTTGACATTTGATTAAGGATGAATGAGTCCATTCCACTCAACCACACCTCAGATTACAACCTAATTTAGTTGATTAGGTGAAAGTTATAGTCTTTTACAAAGTGAGATTTATCTTGAGTAGTGATTGCGAATTTTCTTAAGATTAGACAATTAAATGTGATTTGGCCAACTTGACAACTTGATGAAGGTATAGTTTCGGAAAGCATCAGATCACATCCCATAAAAGTGCACTATTAAAATGCTTCTTTATTTATTTATTTACTTTTCTTTTTTAATTTGTTGAAATTAAAGAATAAAAAATGATTGTACGATGAGTGCAATATCGTTTTGGGTTATCCAACAAGAAATGGTCATGGTCATGGTCACTTGTGTTGAAAAGTGGGGAGTTAAGCATATCCGCAATGAATGGGAAAGAAATTTCTTAATTATTTGTTTATTAAAAAATAAAACCCTTTTAGCCTTTTAGTTGATTAATTAAAAGGTGAGGCATACACAATAAATACTCATTGAAATTGTGCGATCCACTTTAGAAATTTATACTTTAGCAGTTGCCTACAATCTGGGTTAGGACCAAGGTGCGACCAGCACAATAATTAAATTTATGACTTTTTAATACAAGAATTATATTTTATTTATTCTATTGCCTTTTTGAAGTTATATTTCAATTTCTTGTATCTTAGAGAGCCGAATCCAATATCATATCATTGAACGTGATGCTAACGGCTACGCAAGTGTAAGAAAATAAAATTGTGCATTCGTTATTTATAGCTATAACTTTTGGCGTAATGGTAAGCGCTTGATCTGACAGTTGGTATTTGATATCAAAGCACTACTACGCAAGTATAAAGAAATAAAGTTAGTCTTTCAACATCTTGCCATCCACTACAAGAAAAATTGTAATTTGCGATGGAATCCATTCCGTAGTGATCGAAATTATACATTCACTAGCTATAACTTTTGGCTTAGTCGTGTGTTTGATTATGATATATTAATATTTGTATAAATCATGCATAAATTACTTTTTAATTCAAATCTGACAAGTTTAATCAATAATTATAATACAAATATGATAAATAGTGAGTTAAAGCCAATGAATAGGCTTATTAGAGCGAGGCACCCCAACCCTTGATATGCACTAGGGGACCCTACTTCATATATATATGCATCTACTCTTTATTTATTTATTTTTTTTTTAATACATACATACATATATAGTACATTAGTACGCTTATGATCTCATGACAACACTCCCGAAGAAAATTAAGAATCAATCTTAATTTTATATTTATAAAAATTGGATGGATCAGATCATATTTTAAATAAAATGTGATAATATTTTTATAATTATCGTCAACTTTATGAATTCTATCATTTCTATGACAACTAAATTTGCATTCCTGGATAACTTTTAAAAAATCCATGAAAAAACTACCTTTTAAATCTAAACCAAATAAAATCAAAAACTCAGTCATAAACTCTAAAATCCAAACTCTAGGTGCAATACACTTTAGCATTTTTGCAAGTGCAATCTTTTAATACAAAATGTGCAGTATGTTAATAATAAATGTGCATTTTATAACAACTAAATGTGCAAACCTGAAAAATTTTGAGAAGTGCAGATTTTAGTATTCTAGATTGCATAGTAAAGTTGGTGATAATTACGAAAATGTCACCACGTATTTTTTTTAAAAAAATTATGATCTGATCTGTCTAATTATTTCAGATGTAAGGTTGAGATTAGTTTTAAGTTTTCTCATAAAGACTTGTTCTAATTCGATTCAATACCTATATAAGGGCACACTCCCATGAGAATAGGTGACAAGAAAAGAATTAGGAATCAATCAAAAACAACTAGATCATATCAGAGAAAAAACAATGAGTGACATTTTTTATAAATATTTCAAAGTTTTTTTTTGAACCAAAGCCAACTCAATTCTCATTATCAGAAATTAAGGCATACTCAACAATACTATAGATTGCATTTTCAATATTATAGAGTGCAATTTAGTAAAATTACAAAATGCATCCATTAATAAATCTCCAGTAATCGAATAATGTACTTTCAGTATATAAATAATATTCCTTTAATATATTAAAAATTGGGTACATTTTATTCCTGGTCTAGAATAATGATTGAGTATCATTTAGGCAAGATTAAAATAGCTCCTGGCCATTTATCAAATATATAAATATATAACAATAAAGAACATTTCTAGCACTGGACACCTACCTCATCCCATGCACACCAAGCCAAACTATGTTCTAGCTTAGTTGTCGAAATCAAATGACAAATCAACTTTCTACCACCTACTTAAAGCATCCCATTAAGGGATTTTTCATCAATCTTTTGAAATTTTATAGTGGGGCGTACGAGATAGGTGAGATGACTAGATGAGAGAGAAAAAAGATGTTAGAGGATGTTTTAATTTGTAAATGTGAATTTTTATTTTTTATTTTTTGCGATTTTTATTTGAAATTTTTTATGAAAGAAAAACTGTTCATGTGTGGACGTGACTTGAGCGTCCAGTGAACACGTAGGGTGTTTGACACTCAAATTTCATGTGTGGACATGACAATTAAACCATTGTTGATATTTTACATACAAACGAGAAGTTTCATATTCTAAACAATGACAACTCATATTATAATTTTGTAACATTTCTTTCATTCGCTAAAATACTATTAAACTTACAACTGAACTCTAATAGAAAGAAAGAGTCTTTTTCTATATCACTATCATTAATTATTCCAACCATCACTACTAATACCTAATCCTAACACCCAATTAAGCATCCAATACCCATCAATTAATAATTAAAAAGATTATAATAATTGTAGATCCAGTGTGAACTATTCTTTTTGTAATGAGTTAAGCAAAAAGAGGAAAGATATGAGAGTTATAGGACATTGCGTAATGATATTACTGACAGGGAAAAATGTAAAAAATGGCACATTCAATCCAATCCGGTGCATGCATTGCTTTCCACTTCCTACGTGTTCTTATACCAAATTTTGAGAAGCGTCAAAAAAGAAAAATTTAAAGTTTTAGGGTTTGCTTTTTGAGATGATGGGAACACACGTAATGCAGACAAGTAAATTAAACAAATGAAGTTTTCGTTACACATGTCGACCAAAGGCAAATTTGTCGGCTGGTCTTGTCCCGCTAACCTAATCTTTTTTTGCCAAATCACTCTACTAAGTACCTAGTTTGCGTAATAACTATTATTATTATTTTAATACCACTTTTGCTCTTATCTTTTAATTAATTGGAGTAACAATGACATTTGTAGTTTTAAGTATTATTGATTTTTATCTAATCTATACTTTAGAATATCTAAAATGTAACCTGAAGTGTAGTTGAGTGAAAGAGACTCATCCATACTTAATCAAAGGTCAAGAATTCGATTCTTAACTTTGGTTTTTGAGCAGTCTTAAATCTCTAAATCGGCTGTCCCATCCAAATTAAATGACTTTGGGTATTGAGGTGCCTACAATTCAATGTTCTTTTTTTTTTTTTTTAATGCTACTAACTCTATTATATTGTAGTATCTGTTCAAATATACTTTCTCAACCTAACGAAGTACAAAAAGTCAACAACGCCTCCACTGAAGCTCGATTTCATGACCTCCCACATAGGGGAGATCACTACATGTCATTTGAGCGCAAGGTGTTTGACAGTTAATTAAGTTGATAGTTCAGGGTTGATGAATTTTGAATTTTGAATTTTGATCTTTTGAATCAAAGATGTTAGGATTAAGCACTGACTGATATGATAAGTAAGAATAAACTATATATATATATAATATGCGTGTGCACTTTCAAGTATTTCCACTTCTCCACTTGGATTCTTCTCCACTTCTCGTACTGACACCACAATCCACTGTGTCTGGCTTTCGATATTCTTGTCCAATTTTATTTAATTTTACTAATTAAATTTTAAAAATACAAAGCTAATCCAATCTTACCATGCCAAGTTGTATATATATCCAATTTTGGCATACCTTAACACAGAAATGGTCCAGCAAATGTTAAGAAGCCATACATATACACGAGTTAGTGAAACTTCAACGTACAAATAATCACACTGCAAATTTCTCGAAACCAACTTAGAGATGAACTGTTTGTTATTTGATATTTGAGTTTGTACTTTGTAGTATTAGAAATGCTAAACTACTTTTCTTTTCTTCTTCTTTTTTTCCTAGGGACGAGAGAATTGAAACATATAATGACTATACTCGGGTATGTGAATAAATCATACTATTATGTAATAATCTGTAAGTTATACAAGAAAAGTAAATTGCACTAGAAAGATCCCGACTAAACTAACCTATATCAAAGTTTATCTTGCAAGATGGACCCGTATTAGGATATAACTATTGCATATTCCACACTCCCTAGTAGTTACTGCCTCTGATCTGTCTCATTTTGCCTGTAATGTTTACTATTCATTGGTCAAACCAACGCTTTCTTTATTGCTTATTTCTTTAGTCATTTTGTTTACTATTTTTAAATTTAATTTTGTGTTTTTTTTTGAAATAATAAACGATTACAAATAGGACCGATAGAATGGTATACCGTTCATTACAGTCATACATAGAAACAACTTCCCTAGCAATGTTACAAAGAACTTGAATCGCAGACTGTTTCACAAATTTGAAGCTAAATTTGTTAGATGAATTTAACGCTTGTTTAATATCATTGAAGAATTGATCAAACGTAGTCAAGAGTAATTTTGGTTGAAAAGTCTTGCACACCACCTGAGTATATGTTTTCCATCTGTCGTTCATTGACAATATATCCGTCGAGCTGAGATGCATATGCTCTTTTACATTGTCATCTTTGTCACCCACGATAAAGTTCACATACGTCATGTCCAACTTATATGTTTCACACTTATGAAGATAAGAACTCGCCAAAAGAAACGAGAGTAAAACAAACCCTCGCCAAAAGAAACGAGAGTAAAACAAACCCTCGCCAAAAGAAACGATAGTAAAACAAACTCGTCACACAAACGAGAGAAAAACACAGAAAAAGCAGAACACAAAAGAAAAGAGAACCAGCAGTACACCTCTTGAACTTTATTTTACGGATCCACGAGAATCAAACCATTTCTTTATCCAGATATGGCGGAATCCTTAAGCTTTAGATCTTTGGAACTACCGCAACTTCCTTGAAGGGTTGGTGGTTGAATCGGCACTGGACTTTATTATGAAACTAAAAAAAAAAAAAAAAAAAAAAAAAAAAAAAAAAAAAACAAAAAACAAAAAACAAAAGAAAATAGGAGATCACCGGCCAAGAAAAGAAGCTCAGTCAAAGGCTCAAAGCTTCGGCCAGAGGCCGCCGGCCACTAGATGAAGAAACGCCCAAAAAAGAAGCAAGGTTTCGTGAGACCTTTAATTTTGTGTTTAATAGTACATCTAATGTAGTTTGTAAATATATAAATTTTATATACTAGTTCTAAACTTAATATTATGAAAAATTGAATTAAAAATAACTTCGGTCAAGTTTCCTTAACCAAACCAGACAAACAAAATAGGACAGAAGGAGTACATGGCTAACATGTATGGAAAATTATACAATGGACCAGAGTCCACCTTATAGTGGTCCCTAGTCCAAAATCACATTCAAATTATATATTCATTGTAGACACATGGTTGTACTTAACATATTATTAACAGTTTTTTTAAACTGAGAACGCATAATATGTTAATTACATACGTATACTTTTAAAGTAGAATCTATAATACAAAGTAGATCCTTATCCATGGTATAACAATTCAACATGTACGTACCATAACGTCGTGTTAACTTTAGCAGGACAATTACAGGGCATTTGGTTGGAAGGAGGAAATTAGGGGGGAAAAGAAATTGTAATTCAGTAGGAAAAGAATAAAGTGAGAATTTAAATTACATTGTTTGGTAGGAAGGAGTAGGATGATAGGGAATTGAGAGGGAAAAAGTAAAATAAATACATGAATGCCCTTATATAATTTTAATATATTAATATAATAATAATAATGAGGGTAAAGTGATAATTTACAATGTAATTACAATTCCACAAGGAAAATTCTAGAAATTACAATTCCATGAAATTATAATTTCCTCCAATCAAACCATGGAATTGTAATTTCACGGAATTTGGTATGAATGGAATTGCAAATCCATCTTACCAAACAATGTGGTGGCCCAGAATCACTTGAACTGTGCCCAAATAAGTGTTGAATTGATCGAGTAGCTATGGTGGAATCATATAAAGTTTTGGGTTTTAGCTATAAAGAAGGCCCAACCTTTTTGTCAAAATGGGCTTCTGCAACATGAAATATGCTCTCATGGAGCTGGATATGGTGTAAGGGTGGTCCAACATTATATTCTCAAAACTTTTACATTTTTTTTTAGGAGTTTTTTGCACTTTTAGTCCCACGACTATAGTGGCACTGACAGAATTGATCCACGACTTTTGAACCTTGTAATTTTAGTCCACGACTATTGATTTTTTTGTAAAAATGGTCCTTCCGGCCACTTTTCCGTCAAAATTTCACCGGAAAAAAAAAATCTCCATTTTTAACCAGGTTAAAATTGACATTTTACTTATCTCAAAAAATTGATATTTGACTACATACAATATTACTGGGATATATACTACTGCCCCAGGCAGCGGAGTACATGTACCACTTCAATGTTACTGCCGGATAACCCAACTAGCCCGGGGAACGCCACGGCCGCTCCGCCGCTTACTGACGGCCTTATCATGTATATCTATCTAATATTGTTTTATGTATCTATCTAATATGACGGCCTTATCATGTCCCGGGGAACCAATGCTGCTGCCGGATAACCCAACTAGCCCGGGAAACGCCACGAACGCCTGGGGCAGTAATATATAGCCCAGTAATATTGTATGTAGTCAAATATTAATTTTTTTCTTTTAATTTTTTGAGATAAGTAAAATGTCAATTTTAACCCGACTAAAAATAGAGAATTTTTTTTTTCCGGTGAAATTTTGACGGAAAAGTAGCTGGAAGGACCATTTTTGCAAAAATATCAATAGTCGTGGACTAAAATTGCAAGGTTCAAAAGTCGTGGATCAATTTTGTCAGTGCCACTATAATCGTGGGTCTAAAAGTGCAAAAAACTCTTTTAGTAACAGCCGAACATTATACTAATTCGAGTTTGTACATATTTAATTCACATTCACATATATTTCATCTAATTTAGACCATTAAACAATATTAGATAGATACACCTGATTTACAATATTAGATAGATACACATGATTTGTTCTTACATTCTCACCTAAGTGTTCTCATCCTAAATCTATATATATACTATTGAAAAGCATTTAATGCCACTTATGACAGTATTGAGTTTTTTTTTCTTTTCTTACTATTGAAAAGCATTTAATGCCACTTATGACACTATTGAATTGTTTTCTTTCCGTTAAAGACTAATATGAAAGAGAACTTCAAAATGAAAAAATGTCAAGGAAAATTTTAAAAATGTAAATGTACAATCCAAAAATAAATTGATACAATATATTATACCAACAAATAGAAAATTACAGAATACTACATACTACATTATAATAGAGTTTTTCAAAAAAAAAAAAAAAAAAAACATTATAATAGAGTCAATAGTACTAAAAAAAAAAAAATGATTAGTAATTTTTTTCAGTACATTACGACGCTGTATCAGTCACGCTGCCGGTCAGCGATGAAAACAATGGTGAAAGTCCGCGTACAGAGTTACAGACAAGAAATATCTTCACTAAATACCAAAAAAAAAAAAAAAAAAAAAAAAAAGAGGCTACTCCGCGTAAATCTTACCCTTCTCATAAAATAATACTTATAAATCAAAGCAATAATAATAATGAAATGAAAGTTTGAATCTTGATGATCATTTTCCCTTTAGCACATGTAGTTGTATATTCTACTCCGTCTATATATTTGCAGAGACTAGTGGAGTTAGATCTAATCTGGGATTGGGATTGAAGAGAAAGTGTAGCCATCACCACCATTCTGAAAGTTTTCATTTGACCTGCTGAAAGTCTACTCTTCACCTACCGAACCACCATTATCGTCTTCAAGAAGTGTGGGTCTGTCCTGTTTTTGGTGGTGTAGTTGAAGATCTTGAATTGGGATGTGTAGTTTAACTATTGGCTTAAATTAGCTATAAAGCTGCAAACTTTTGGCCCTTCCAAACAAGGGATTCACAGGACTTGCTTCCAGTGGGTAAGGTATGGCTCTCACTTCTGTTGCATTGTGAAGATTTGATTTGATTATATTTTCCCTTTTCATGCTTTTTCAATTCTTATCTTGATTTGGTTAGTGGGTTTTCCAGATCTGTTTGTTTTCAGTTCTTTTCTGCGGTTCAATGTCTGTTCTCTGGTGTTATTGAGCATTTGCATTGGTATTTCACTATGGACCAAAGTGATAATCTTTTTTTACCTCTTTGTTCTCATTCATCTGGAGATGGATAAGTGGTTGATTGTCTGTTTGCAAGAATTTAGAATGAATAGTTATGCAACTGAGGATAAGAACAATCTTGGTATTAAGATTTAAGGATTCTTGGGTGAAGCAAGTTTAAGAATACCATAAACCCTAGAGTCATAAGATTAGTCTAATATGCAGCTGCTTTCTAACTGGTAATCAGTTAGATTTGGCTGAGATGGGCACTTGCAAAGTCAGATCTTGCTCACAAAAGGCGAAATTCCCTTGTTCTTGGGCCCCACACCTCAGCCTGTGCGACAGGATCTTGCTCACAAAAGGCAAAATTCCCTTGTCCTGGGCCCCGCACCTCAGCCCGACAGGATCTTGCTCACAAGACGAAATTCACTTGTTCCTAGGCCTCACACCCCGGCCTGACAGGATCTGTGTACACAGCATTGATAACATAAATGTTTAATCACTGCACTGTTTGAATTTTTAATCAATCTTGGTGGATTTCTGTCTACTGGTGGGAAGCACCATTTTCTAAAGATTTGATCATATTGCCAGTGTGTAATAAGGAATAATCTTTCCCTTTTGCTTCTGGTTAATTGTTTCTCCTTTTGCCAATCCTCAATGTGTATATGTTTCTTGCCAGTCATACTGGATTTGGTTGCATGATCAAAAAATCTGCAGTTCTAAGTGTGTATATTTCTTGCCAGTCATACAGAATTTGGAAGGCGGTTTCAACATTCGCACAGTTTTCGAAAGCAAATCGTCATGTTCAGGACATCGCCACGTAGAAACCAGAGGAACAAGGGATTCAAGGTGAAGCATGCTCTTCAAGTATGTGTACTCGTAGGCGTTTGCATTTGGCTGCTGTACCAAATCCAGCAGTCCCGCGATGCAAAGCCATCATATGGAGGAAGCACGAGCGTCTCAGAGAAGGTAGAGAGTGGGAGTGATCTCAGGTTGGGTAGGAAGGACCTGATGAAGCCTCGTATCGAGGAAGTAACTACTGAAGATTCTGCGGGGAATGTGGAGCAAGATGAAGAGGAAGGCAAGAGTTTTGATGATGAGAACAAGCCTGGAGAGATTGAAGAAAATGAGCATAGAGATAATGAATCAGAGAAAGAGAGTGAAGAAAGGGATGTTTCAGAAGTGAAAAGAGGAGAAAATGGAGAGGCAGAAAGGAAAGAAAACACAGAAGGTGGTGAAGATGAAAGCACTGAGAAGGAGAATGAATCCAAGGAAACCGGGGAGGAAGACAGCCAAAAGGAAAACAAAGAGCAGAATGGAAACGAGGGCGAAGAAAATAATGAAACAGAAGAGAAGACTGAGAATGGAAGTGAGAGCGAAAAAGGGAATGAAACAGAAGAGAAGGGGGAGAGCACAGAAACGAGTGAAAATGATGGTGAACAGAAGGAAGTTAAAATAGAGGAAAATGGTGATGGCAATGAAAAGCAAGGGGAGAGCAAAGAGAATGGAAGTGAGGAAAAAATTGAAAATGCAGGTGAAAAGAAGGAAGAAAAGGTAGAGGAAAACGGTGATAACAAAGAGAATGGAAGTGAGGAAAAAATTGAAAACGCAGGTGAAAAGAAGGAAGAAAAGGTAGAGGAAAACGGTGATAGCAAAGAGAATGGAAGCGAGGAAAAAATTGAAAACGCAGGTGAAAAGAAGGAAGAGAAGGTAGAGGAAAACGGTGATAGCAAAGAGAATGGAAGCGAGGAAAAAATTGAAAATGGAGGTGAAAAGAAGGAAGAGAAGGTAGAGGAAAATGCTGATAGCAAAGAGAATGGAAGCGAGGAAAAATTTGAAAACGCAGGTGAAAAGAAGGAAGAAAAGGTAGTGGAGAACGGTGATAGCAAAGAGAATGGAAGCGAGCAAAAAATTGAAAACGTGGGTGAAAAGAAGGACGAAAAGGTAGAGGAAAATGGTGATAGCAAAGAGAATGGAAGTGAGCAAAAAATTGAAAATGAAGGTGAAAAGAAGGAAGAAAAGGTAGAGGGAAACGGTGATAGCAAAGAGACTGGAAGCGACGAAAATATGGAAAATGGAGGTGAAAAGAAGGAAGAAAAGGTAGAGGAAAACGGTGATAGCAAAGAGAATGGAAGCGAGGAAACAAGTAAAAATGGAGGTGAAGAGGAGGAAGCTAAGGTAGGGGGAAATAGTGAAAACAAGGAAGAAAATAAGGAAGTTCAGGTAGATGAAAATAACAAGAGCAAAGAGAATGGAGGTGAAGAGAAGGATGCTAAGGTAGAGGAAAACAGTGAAAACAAAGAACAAAAGGGGGAGAGCAAAGAGAATAAAAGTGAGGAAAAAAACGAAAATGGAGGTAAAAGTAAGGAAGTTCAGGCTGTGGAAAACAATGAGACAAAAGATGAGACCAACAAAGAAAGTTCAGCCCAGAATGAGGTTCAAGAAAGTCATAGTGTTAATGAAGTTGTGGGCGGAGAAAATCAATTGTCGAATTCAGCATCAAGTGAAGGCGCGGGCAATGAACAGCACCAAGAACAAAACTCTACCCCCGGATCTACACAAACTGGCCAAACTGCTGATACTAGTGGGGATGGTGCAAATATTGTCAAAGAACAAAGTGAGAAAAAGGATGTTTCGAACACTGGGGATTCAGGTTCAAACTCAAATTCAGAATCTACATCTGGTGGACAAAATGGCAACTCAGGCTCAGCCGGCACAACAGAGAATGGTGCTAACAATTCACCCGTAGATCAGAATACCAATCCCAATTCTGCCTCAAACGACAACAACAAAATACAAAATCCTGGTGAAAACAAATCAACAGACTCTTCAAGCTCAAATGGGAATACAGATAATGCCCAACATAACCAAGCTTAACTGTTCCACTTCAATTCCCCAGGAAGAGAATGACGCTGGTACAGATTTGGGTAGTTTGCCACGCTCAGCAACTGAAGAAAATAGCCATACAGATGCTTCTGCAAAGTTATAGATTGTGCTTTTCTTTTAAAGGTTTAAAGGTTTTAGGCATGTAACATTAAAGTTTCATTTGATTTTGTTTTCTTTTCCACATGTTATCAAATGGTAAAGGGCTATTGAAAATTACAATTTCTTCTTGCTACTTCTTAGTCAGTATGCCTTATGACAATAGAAAAATAAAACATCTGTGAATTCACTTCAAATATATAATATCATATATCAATGAAACCCAAAAAAGAAGTATGAAAATTTTAAGCCAAATGAAATCAAAATTATCATTGAAGCATATATATGAAATTGCATTCCCAACCTCAAAATGAGGCAATAGGTTCTTGATTCAGGGTCGAAGTGCAAAAGAGATTCAATGAAATCATGAAAGTAGATCTGAAGCCTCAGCATAGATGAAGAAAGAGGATAAAAAAATTAACATCGTTCATTGATCAAATTATTCCTAGAGTCTTCTCAGAGATGTCTGCAACAATCAATGGTGCTTTACCTCAAAAAGGCCATCTGGACCTGCATTTACAAAAGATAGGTTGACGATCAATGCTATCTCCAAAAACCATAAGCAACCAATTAGTTGTGACATCAATGTGGATGATAGTCACCAAAGATTGTAAAAGACGTTAACAATCAGCATTTTGTTCAATAAACATCACTTTTAGAATCACAAATACAATATCATTAATAGCATTCAAGGTTCCTCGGGGGTCAAAATCTAAAACACAATGATCAGCAATACATAACTACATCACCAATACACAGACACAATGTTTATATTTTCCACTAACATAGAACTAGGAACAAAGTCCACCCACAGAAAATTTTGAAACCAATAAAGAAACAACCAACTGAGTCATGCAACTATTAGAATTCAGTAGGAATACAGGTAAAGGAAGAGTAATCAAGTCAAATGTTCAGTAAAATCCAATAAACTTTGAGACAAAAAAACTTACCCCATGGAAACTCCTTATTGCGAATGTGCATGTATGGATATGCCTAAAATCACAAGAAGAAAATGTATGATATCAGGAAATAAGACTCTAATCAAAATGGAGAACATATACTATGACCAATTCAGTTTAGTTTGGATTTACACCTACGTTTTCCATCTAGCATTGATAATTAGATATACACGATAGATAAACTCAAACACATACAATCTGGAATACAAAAATTAAGATCCTGTACTGTAAAAATATATGATAGGCATCTTACAGGGGGTTCCTCGAAGTGGGGATGACCCTTGGAAAGATTAACAGCTGCCAGGATAGTACACGCGACTATTCCAGCATAGGTGATTTTCTCCCACTTTGAAGCTTCGGCTGCGCTCAAATCATTACAAACAATTCGAATTGAATCAATTACAACGACACAAACATCTACAAACACAAATTCCTAATCTCACACCGGAAACACACAAAAATGATTATATTACACGAAATGACATTCGGTGTATACATCTCATACACCAGATCAAGCGGAAGGGATACAAAAATCATCTCAAATAACACGACGGGATATCGAGGATAACAAAAGCCCTAAATCTACACGTAAATTTAGATGAGCCCGTGAAATGTAAAATACTAAAATCTACATCGTACTCGATTACGACGAATAATGAAGAGACAAAAAGATGTGCAAAGCCAGGGAAACGAAAATCGATAGCGATAAAAATATAAAAAAAAAAAAAAAAAAAAAAAAGGAATATGAACTTACCGGCCTCGTCATGATGGGCGGAGGAAGAAAAGCTACGCTTAGAAGCCGGAGCCCGGCGAGAAACGCCACCGCGGAGGGCGGAGCGGATGCTGGATCTCACAATCGTCGACGCCATTCTCTCTCAAATTGACTGACCTTTTGGCTTTTGCGTCTGCGTTCTATAAGACGCAAGCCGGCAGGTTATTCACAGGCTTTGGCACGCTACCTGTTTTCGGCACGTGTAAATATTTCATCTAATTCACATTTTGACCCTTCTAAGCTTTTGAAATTCTCGAAATTTTAGCAACAGAAATTTTTGATAGAGTCAATTCACAGGTAGGCCACAATTCTGATTCAGAATTTCAGATTCCATTTGAAGCATAGATTTGAACTCTTCATTTTTTTATTTATTTTTTTAATATTTTCAATTTCAGAGTTCTAAATTTTCACGCATTAATATATAATAATTATTACTCCGTATTACATAATTACTGATATACTATATGTCTATATATATCATTGATACATGAAAATATTGATTAATACATATTAATATATAGTAATATAATAATTTAATATATACCATGTAATTAATGCATTCTAATATATACATATATTGTAATAGTTGAATTGAAACGATACATTAATTTTGAAACTACAGTATATATATAAAAACGGAATAATAATTTCACATATTTAAGTATATATTGTCTAATAAAATCGTAGTTGATGGTACTAGTTTGGGGACCCATAGAGTTGTTATTTGGTGTACAGAGACATTATTGGAGAATTTGGTGGTAATACTAGTGGCTTTAATAAATGGGTTTCATTATGGACAATCAAGACCCCTCCCAAATGGAAGACATTTTTTTGAAAAGTTCTAAATAATATTATTCCCACAGTTCAAACCTGCTTATAAAGATGGTGGATGTGTATTCATCATACTCAATGTGTGGAATTTCTCATGAAGACACAATGCATGCTCTAATTTTGTGTGATTTTGCCCAACTTCTGTTGGAGATGAATTTTCTTGACAATCTCGTGTGTTGTTGGCAATGATTTTTCCATATGGTTTAGTCATGCTATGGATGTCCTTACTGGTGACACCTTTGTACTTGTTGTCGCAGTGTTATACCAACTTTTGAGGCCGGGCTCAGAATTTTGTGTTTGGGATACTTACCTACTTCGACCACGTCGGGTGTGGCAAGCTGCTCTCGCTGCTGTCAATGCTTGGCGGCAATTTCATGCTATACGGAGCAGGGCCATTCTCGTGTCCATCGTTCTCAACCCCAACAGTCTGCTTCTTTCGATGGCTTGCTGATGATGTCAACCTGCTGCTTCTTCGACGCCGGATTCAGTCCATCCTCAAGGAAATCCACGTTTAGTGATGCGCTGTTGTCATCGAATGGGAATTTTATTGATGCTGTTAATGGTCCCTTACCGAGTTACGATGGCCCTCATATGGCAGAATCCTTAGCTTGCAAAGAGGCCTTATCGTGGCTCAAGGGTCGCGGGATGTCATCGGCGGCTCACCTATTCACGAATTGCTCCAGTCTACATGGTTACCTAACGACTCTTAACATTGATCTCCGTTTTTATTTGACATTATTATTGACGATTGTAGAGTTGTCATGTCCTCTTTTCTTAATTGTCCAGTTAGTCTAGTTCCTAGATCGTCTAAAATGATAGCTCAGACTCTAGCATCTATAGCTTATAGTCAGGTTAACACATTGTACGGGACTCCATCCCTCCTGACTTCGTTTCGGCATTTTTGTAGTAATCTATTCCAGCTTTTTTGCCTTAAAAAAATGTAGTTGAATTAGAATTATAATTTAGTGGTGTTGTAATAAGACTACAGTGTGTATAAAATAAAATTCAATAGTCTCACTGTATTAATACTATTGTATTGTATAATGTCAAATGAAACTGTAGTTGAAATAAAATGAAACTTTAGTTGTACTGAAATGAAATTACAATGTATATAAAATGAAACTGAATATGTTATATATAGAACTAATTACATGGATCGGGTGCTCTTTCTTTTCATTAAAAGAAATAACATCGTTTTGGACAATGGTCCACAGTAAAATTTGCCTCATATGTTGGGCCGGACCGGTTCAGTTGTCTTGCACGATAAAACAATGCGGTCCATGACCCTGTAAACAGGCTATTGGAGAGTTGGTCCATATTTTTTTTTTTTTTTTTAAGCTTATATTTATTGAGCTATAGTAGACTAGTAGAGTTTAGACATTTTTACATTAGTTATTTCTCACCTCACATTATTTATCATTTATTTACTTATTATCTATTACGTTTAAGCCCTTAAATTATAAATGGTATGCCATTCCTCCATTATGTAGTAGTGTTGCGTTGAATTCATCAAATGAATTATATTCTTCTTTTTCAAAAAAAATAATAATATATGTTTTTAAAAAATATAATTATATAATTATATGTTTTTAAATAATATAATAATATATGTTTATTAATAAATACTTTTTAAATAATGATAGTAGTAAATTAAATCTAGGGTGTGATTGAGCAAAAGCCAGAAGTGACTCATCCATTTTTAATCAAATATCAAGGGTTCGATTCTTGCCTTTGGGTATAGAGTATCTTTAAATCTTTAGGTCTCACCCATTAGAGGTGCCAATTCAACGAAGAAATTAATCACAATATCCGACAGTGAAAACTCTGGATACATCAAAAAAAAATAATAGTAGTAAATTATTTTTAAATAACAACAACAACAACAATAATAATAATAATAATAATAATAATAATAATAATAATAATAATAATAATAATAATAATTATTATTATTATTATTATTATTATTATTATAAAAAATACAATATAACATAAATTATTCAATTTGTTCCAAAGACAATAATACCAACCCTACAAGTCTAAGAGCTACAAGTCAAGTGTTGGGACTTGATCATTGATGGATTATTATTATGTTTTCAAGTGTTTTGACTAAATTCATTGACTCAGAACTACATTCTGACGTGTTGTGCGGCTTGTTTTATCGACTATGTTTTTCAAGATAAAAATATTAAATATCAATAATAATGTTTCTTCAAATATGATTGTAATTATTTAGTTCAAACTTTCGGCTAATTTAGAAATTCAAAATGTCCCACTAGTGTTCCTTTCAAGTCAATGCCAAATGCTAGGTGCCTAACTCTAACCAAATGCTTGTGGTTTAGTCAAAACAAACCCTCCGTAGTTGTTTGGCCAAACAATATAATGTTGGCAAATTATGCCCGGGACCCGTGTCCACATTGAATTGTGGACACGGGCCCAAAACGACGTCGTTTTTTAAAAAAAACGCGTCATTTAGTTAAAAAAAAAAAAATTTCGCGCGCGTTTTGCCGTTAACGGCGTTATTTTTTTTTTTTTTTTTATTATGAATGTACAATTATGCCGTTATGAATGTACAGTTATGCCGTTATGAATATACAGTTATACAATTATGAAATTATGAACACAGAGCTCTAACATTATGAACTTACAATTATGAACATATATAGTGATAAAATTATGACCATGGAGCTTTAAAATTGTGAATATAGAGCTTCGAAGATTATGAATGTACAGTTATGGAGTTATGAATGTACAGTTATAGAGTTATGAATCTACAGTTATGGAGTTATGAATCTACAGTTATGAGATTATAAATCTACAGTATGGAATTATGAATGTACAGTTATTGATCGAATTATGAACAAAGAGCTCTAACATTATGAACTTACAATTATGAACATATAGTGATAAAATTATGAACATAGAGCTCTAAAATTGTGAACATAGAGCTTCGAAAATTATGAATGTACAATTATGGAGTTATGAATATACAGTTATGGAGTTATGAATGTACAGTTATGGAGTTATGAATGTACAGTTATAGAGTTATGAACGTACAGTTATGGAGTTATGAATGTATAGTTATTAACATATAGTAATAAAATTATGAACATATACTATTACAATGAAGCGGTCTGAAATTTAAAAAAAAAAAAAAAGAAAAAAAAAGGAGATAACAGTGCCTAACGGCACTGTTACCCGTGTCCAGCAAGCATGCTGGACACGGGTCCAACGCATAACGATTGTATAATGTTGGACCATTTTTCCTGGTTTATTTGAATTTTAATTAGGTATTCGTCATATTAAAAAACTTTTGAATATAAATCAAACACGCACAAGGAAGTAAATCAGCCTAAATTACTTATAAGTATCTGGCTCAAATCAATTAAGAAGGACGAGATTCGAACTCGTGGCTTTGTAATTATAAGTTTGTATTTTTGTTTTGCTCTTTGTATGGTAAAAAGGTAAGTGATCCTTTCTACATTTTAATTAAGACTGGAAGAGAGGATGATGCCACTGCCTATCAATCATGTTATTCATCATCATCTTCAAATTATTATTATTATTATTATTATTATTATTATTATTATTATAGAGAAATTACATTTTTCGACTCTATGTTATATGATAATTCTAGGTACTCACAAGTCACACCTAAGTTATCATTGGCGTTGTACTTTTCATCATTTTATTAACTTTATGGGCTCACTTTTCGTCTTTAAGTTATACTAAAGTTGCAAATTTTATCCCTAACATTTTGTTAGTAAAAGGACGAAAACTTACACGCTAATGATAACTTAAGGACAAAAAGTGAGCATGACCAATCATTAAAGACGAATTCTACCATTATCATATAACTTAGGGACAAAAAATGTAATTTTTCCACATTTTATACTGTAATGTATTGATATGATATCCTAACAAGTGAACGAATTTCCCAAGGTTAAGTATTATCTTATAATCTCTTATAGAGTTACTATGAGATCCTATATTTTATTACTCATTACAGATTAAAACGATTTAAGCTAAGACAAAGTAATATTAGTTAAGTGCCCTTCATATAATAAATTGATGGATGATAATAAGAATATGTTAGAAGTTATATTCCTCGTGACAAATGACAAATAGTTGATGATGATCCGATCCCGAAAGAATGATATGATGAGCATGCATGTTATATTTAGAAGACAATCCGGCAGAATGAATGAGGGTCAGGAAACCAGAAGCTACCAACCTTAAATTATATATATTGTCTGACATTTTGCATTCATTAATTCATCTCGCTGTCTGTTGTTTATTTCACGTCAAAAGCTATCTTCCAAGGAGTTGTTTCAACTCTTTTGGCTTCATCTGCGAGTCTAGGACTACACTTCCATACATTTCCTTCGTTCTCGTTTCTGATCTGCTTTTTCGTTGGATCCCACAGCAGATTACTTTTGGCAGGCTTCAAGCAACACGTGTACTATAGTCTCTTTTTATCGGGTAGTGTAAGAATTCGACTTCTTGCATGAGATTGATTCTGATACCAAATTAAAGTCTAAACTAATAGTTTTATTGCACATTTATGTTTATATATTATATGCTCAACAGATACAGGATAATACCGTAAAAATGTGGCCCATCAAACCTCCACTCAATACTAAATTATCTACCTATAATGGAATATGATTCTTATTCTATATTTGGATTCCAACCTTTCTCATTTCTTATAAAATAGGGTTCATATCTTAAACAAATTTCATCTTTAAGTGTTGAGCATATAATATATAAAATGTAAATGTAAAACCCAACTATTCATTTAGACTTTTAGTTGAGACCAGACGCATTCTTAAATTTGTTATGAGAGCCAGATCTATGCAAAAAATCATAAATTCAAATAAATGTGCAGTCTAATTATCAATGTAATTGGTATTCGTCAAATACCTTATGGTCTGATGACATCATTGTTACCATTCCAAGCGAAAAATTATAGGTGTTGGCATGATACTATTTTAAGTGAAACGGAACACATAGATTCAATGATAATTTAATATGCACACCCAAAAAGCTGTGAATTTTCCGACAACATCTTCCCCCTTATGAGCCATAATCTTATTTCATTTTCTTCAAATTAAACCTACTAAAAAACTGCATCATATGAAAAACATTAAATCCTTTTTCCAACTGCAAACACAATTGAACAAAACATCATGTTGAAGCAGTGAACATTTTAGGTACCAATGCATATTCCATTAATTTACACAATTAAGGACATCATTAAGTGTGAGAATATTGACCATTGGGAAAATTTAATTAAAGTAGCCTCAATATTAACGTGTATGTTCATATGATGATCAACCCAGCAAATGAATAAACGTGGTCCTTCCTTAGCTTCAACCAATTAATCGTCAATTATCCTACATAGTTTTTAAACATACAGTACAATGATAAACTAAAATTTTCTTGGAGTAATTAACTTCAAATCCCAGTTTTTCATGAATTTAATGGAAATTTAGTCACCTTGTCGTTAAGATTAATTCAAATTTAATGTGATTATCAAATAGCAAATTAAAGAGATTTTATGGTACTGTCTTAAGAAAAACCAAATGTTTGTAAAACAAATTAAAGAAAACCTCAAACTGACCACACAAACAAGCTAATTAAGAAGATAAACCTACGAACTTAGATTAAAAAGAAAGGAACATAAAATGCATTTCAGATTGAGAAATGGGGAAACATCATATCAGAAACTAGGTTACGTTGTGTATATATATTGCCTGGCTCCATTCTGTGTGCCTCTTTCCAAGCTGTTATCAGAAGATCAGAGTGCAGGAATTGAAGGCTTTAATTTGCAGATGTTGATTATATATCAGAGCCCTCTCCGCCGGCTGCCGGCCGCTAAAAGCTCCGCCAACGCCGTCTCTTCCTCGTCGACGTCGGGAATGGAATCATCAGAAGAATGTCTTTCTTGGTTTTGATGAAGCGCCGGAGACGATGATGATGATGATGATAAACGTACGGCGACAGAAGGTGATGAAAGGGACGTTCCATTTTCACACGCTTCTGTTGCCTTCTTCATTACCACCAACCCTCTTCCACTTCTCTTGCTCTCTTTATTATTAGTGTGTATAAATATGTAGAATGTTGATGTTTGTGTCTCTGTGAGAGAGAGAGAGTGAATGATGAAAGAAGGAAAGTATGAGAGATGGACGAGAAGGGGGAGGCGAATGGAATATAAAGAGGGCCCCAGCCGGAAGAGGAAGGGCCTTTTTGTAAATTCACCTCATTATTATTATTATTTGTATTTTCTTACTCACAATGACGAAATTTCCTCGCTCCGGACTCCACACTCCAGTTGAACAGGATAGTGAACAAATATATCATGGTAACTCAGCTGAATCACGGGCTAGTGCCCACAAAGAATTTACAATACTGTGACTGTCAAAATTTGATCATGTCTTTATCCACAATCTATTTTAAAGAACTAATTAAGTTATTTGTGTGGGTTATTATTAATATTTTCTTTCATCTTTTTAAAAACTTAGGTGATCACAGCTTTGTCATACTAATCCTAAGTCCACAGGACCCCGCTCCTAGAGTTACGATAGAAATAAACAGTGAGTCGCTCAATCAACCTACCAGCCAGAACCTAGTCTTCATGTGCTCATAAAAAATCGACTTTCCAGCATCTTAAGTCTTTTTTCTATACGTACTTTTAGCGGGATTCAAACCGTTGCATTGTCCCTCTAGTCATGATCACTGTTGCAAAAATCGCGTCTAGATGCCGATTAATCGGCGCTAGGCGGTCGGCCTCCTAGGCGCTCGAGGTACCCGTCTAGGCCTTCTAGGCGCCCGCCTAGAGGCGGCTTAACAATTTTTTTAACATTGGTCATGACCTTTAATATTTTCTTAATTTCCACGCACCGCCGTCGGCCGGATTCAGCTCATACCTCACATGTTACTAGTTTACTACCACGGCAGGTAGGGAACAACGAAACGCCAACTTCAGTTCACGCGTCAAACTATAAAATTACGAATACGTCCCTGTGTCTTATGGCTGGCTATTGGAATGCACAAATTTATATGGATTGATAACAAGAGTGATTAAAGTTTAAATAACCGTCAAATAAACAAACTATTTAAGTCATATTTAATCCTTCAAAATATTTTGTTTTATTTTAATATTATAAATTACTACGGATTAAGCCATCCGATAGTTACAACTTAATTAATAAACTAAATAAAAAGTATAAAACTAAACTAAGAGTATAATGAAATCCAAATCTAATCTATGATATGCTCACCATTATAAAACTAATATGAAGTCATCTAGGATTGCACTTGCAAAATAGAATAAACCAATCATAAGTAGTACCTTATAGCTAGGGCGTTTGGATGGAAGGAGGGAATTATGAAAAAGAAATTGTAATTACGTGAGAAAATAATAAGGTGAGAATTCAAATTACATTGTTTTGTAGACATGAATAAAATGATGGGGAATTGATCGAAGGAAAGAATTGGAGTGAATAAAGACAAAAATGCTCTTATATAATATAATAATATAATAATAACAATAACAACAACAAGGACAAATTAAAATAGCAATTCATTGTTGAATTACTATTTTCTACCGAATTGCAATTCCCTCAAACCAAATCATAAAATTTAAATTT
Organism: Ipomoea nil; assembly: GCF_001879475.1. NCBI lineage: Eukaryota > Viridiplantae > Streptophyta > Magnoliopsida > Solanales > Convolvulaceae > Ipomoea > Ipomoea nil. The sequence goes on along the minus strand of NW_017617233.1, from coordinate 2,941,424 downwards.
CATGGAGTTTGATAGGAGTGGAATTACAATTCCATTCTACCAAACACCCCCCTTATGATCTCAAATAAAACCCTAACAGGGCGTTTGGTTGGACTGGGGGAATTACGTGGAAAAGGAATTGAAATTTCATGGGAGATGAATTACAGAGAATAAAGTGGGAATTTAAATTCCAGTGTTTAGTTTACAGGAATAGAACTATTGGAAATTTCAATTTCAATGTTTGGTATACATGGAAATTGAAAGGGAATAAGTAGTATAAAGTTCAAAATGCCAATTATTATTGTGGTATTAATTTTAGGTTTAAAAAAGGGGGGGATAATTTTGTCTCATCACTAGCTTTTTTTCTTCCTAAAATCCCAGGAATTAAAATACAAGGGGACATGGGATTTTAATTCCATGAAAATGGAGGAATTGCAATTTCTTCCAACCAAACTAAGGAATTTTATGGCCTTTGGAATTAAGTGGGAATTAAGTGTGAAGAGAATTTAAACTTCCTCCAAACAAACGCCCTGTAACATGTGTAAGTGAGACTGTGAGAGAGACGGATAACTCACAAATAAAGTTCGACACTACAAAGGAGCAACCTCTAGCTAATATAGTCTAATTAACTTATAACTATAATGTTACAATTTTGACTTCCCACTAAAACTGATTATTAATTTACCTGGTTTAAGCTAATCAACTATCTTGTTGTAGTGTAGGGTGCCTAATCCTATTAGTTTAGGGGGTGGATTGGGAATTAAGGAGAAGGGATTATGATCGAAGTTTGGTTTTGGTCCGTATTCGAGGCAAAGGCACAAACTCTAACTTTCCATTATGCTCTCATTCTATGGATCAATCATCACCATCTCCCCCACCCTTCTCCTTCTTTACGACTCATCATCTCAAACTCATCACCTTTAATTTCCATGCATTCTCGACACGAAACACAAGTAAAAGATAACCCCACTAACTAACCTATTTTCAACAAGGATTCACTCCATCTCTTCTTCTCCATCCTGCAATCTCTTTTTTCTTTTACTTGTCATAAAAATAACAATTTGAATATAAAGTAACAAAATATAAAATGTCTTCCTCGTAAAAAAAAAAAAAAGTTATTTCTCGTAAAGTCAAAACGACTAATGATTAAAATAAAGCGTATGTATTTGTCGGCATCATGTTGAATTGAATACACCCATAAAACATATACCATTTGTTGACCGTTATGTGGCCTACCAAGTGATGATCTTCGATGTTGATGAAATGAATAAAGGGTTTGGAAGTTTAGGAAGAAACCGGTGCATAATAAGACGGTGTGTATATATATTAGTAGATCCAATCGATGTTAGTTGTTGGGTCTTTCGTACGTTGTTGTTAATGAAGTGCAAATTGGGTTACGTACGTTGTCACTTGCCATATGTATATGCAAATTAATAGTCCATGAGTTAATACCACATATAGTCATCGACTATAATAATTTTACTCAATTTAGTTATAAATGACTTTTTGTACTTAATTTAGTCTCCGACTTTAATAGTTTTACACAATTTAGTCATTTGTTAAAAATTCTGTTAGTTAACAGTTAGAAATAGGGTCCTAATGGTAATTTCGCATCCTTCATCCCATTTAGGATGATTCCTTCTTCTTCCCCTTATTAAGATCTACGCAGAAATGGAAATGATTCATTTTCTTCCCCATATTTATTTATTTAGGGTTGAAGTTGATTTGAGGATGAAGATCTCCATTTATGCGTGGGGCTTAATAAGGGGAAGAAGAAGGAATCATCCAAAATGGGTTGAAGGTTGAGAAATTACCTCAGGACCCTATTTCTAATAGTTGACTAATCGAATTATTAATGAAATGACTAAATTGTGTAAAACCATAAAGTCGGTGACTAAATTGGGCACAAAAAATCATTTAGGACTAAATTGAGTAAAATCACTATAGTCAAGGGCTATATTGAGTCATAAAACTCAATAATCCATTGATGAGCTGAGCTTCCTAGCTTCTAATAACGACAGGCTTTTGATTTAACTTTAGCCGCGTCGTCGCAATTTCAATACAAGATATAAGCACTTCTGTTGATTGTGTTTGACAGAAGTTTGGAAGGTCAAATTCAACATCCTGTCATTTAAACGTGACACGTAATACATACTGTCACATAAGTATAAAGAAATAAAATTGAACATTTACTATTAGTTAATATGTATTTTTTTTTTTTTGAATGTAGTTAATAAGTGTTTAATCTGACATATTCGTTCAAAAAATATTAACAAAAATCACACACGTGACATAATAGTAATAGCCATATCCTTAGTCTATCAGAGGACTCAAAAGTCGTTGGCCGCTTTACTCTAATAGTTAGTATCGCCAAAACATAATAATTAAATGTTAGTGGTAAACTTATTATGACCAAGTAACCATCCACATGATGTTTGTGAGACAAAGTGAGGGGTACAGGCCGGTTAATAATTGAATCATTGACGACGTAAAACCTATGAAATTGTATGTATGGCCACATCGTATGAAGTCATCTCAAATGTTCAATAAAATAATTACTAATATTTCTTTAGTACATACAAGACAATCAATATTGGTATGTAACTCAGGGTTACCAAGTCAACTATTTTACAGATAGTAAAGCACAAAGAGTCAATAACACCTCTATTAAAACTGAACTCACAACCTTCTATATGAGAGTCCAATCCAAGTGCCATCTGAGCACAAGGTTACTTGACGTCTATGTAGTATATCTAATTGTACTGCATATTGTATGTTAGGTTAAGTATTTTAATTTACCAAAAATCTCGCAACGGCTATCCAAAGATGGATGTGTTCTGGGGAAACCCGCCTTATAAATTGTGATCCTAGATAGCAAAAGGTAATAAAGGTGGTAAGTAAACCAACCTAAGTTATTTATAAGTGACTGACTTAAACCAAGAACAGTGATAAACTAGAAAGATGAGGGAGGACAGCCACCTTAATTGACAATGAAAGGGAATGTGGGGAATGGGCGTGAATGATTCCCAGCATCCAAAGACAGGCCTCATCGAATGCTTCTTTGAAGCAAACCACCATAGCAGTCCAATATCATATCCACGCTCCTTTTCTTTTTCTCCTCCACTATCTTTCTATTCGATCGTTACGCCCAGTGTACACTCAGTCTGCATTTCTGCAACAACAAATATTTCTCACATCTTTTTTATATATATAAATGCGAAATTAAATGAACCACCACTAGGTAAGAACGTGAGAACTGACATGAATATGTACACACAAATAACTTCAGGGTAGATTGTGCGTCTGGAAAATATATACTCCTTATTAGATTGTGTATATTCATGCAGAAGATTATGTGCATTCATGTACAAGTTCGCAGGTTCTCATGTGCGATGGGTTCCCATCGGAACATCAATCACCCTCTATATGTAATAACAGTTTGTTCACTTAAAGAAAAGTTAATATGAACAATGTCTGTCATTTGAACATCTATTTTTATTTAAATGTTCTTCAAGAATTTCGGTAAAAATAAAATAAAAACATGACCAATAAGACATATTGGTCATATATCGCACTATTATAAAAATATGTAATCAAGCAAATAAAGAGTATGTTTATTTTGTGAGTGATATTATAAATAAGAGAACAATAAAATTATATTATTAATAAGAGATCGAACGATAAATTTATTCATTAAAATAAAAAACTTTTTAGCATACCACATTATAAGAGTATTGGTTAACTATCAATATGAATTTTGTGATTTGTGAATTAGACGTTAATCAGCGTTTAATCACGTATGTAAAGAAATGTTAATATATATATATATATATATATATATATATATATATATATAGATATATATATATAATATTCATAATTCTTTATAAAGTAATATATGTCTATGATTATCCATTTAGAATGATAAATGTGATGTCATTACATTACATGATAATTAGCGCTATTAATCACGTATGTAGAGAAATGTTAAGAACATTATATACGAAGTATGAGATTATTCTGGCTCAAATATAATGTTGTAAGTAGATCCTTATATCAACTTAAGAATCGAGACAAGGTCTTTGTGCTCACTTTAGACAAACATTATACAATTTTAATTTTTAAATAAAATTAATTACAAAAATATAAACACTTTTTTATGGTAATATGTTTTTTCGTTATTATAATTTTTTTTTCACACACACACATACCATGTTTTTAAAAATAAAATAAAATTAAAGAAAAATTATATATGGTAAAAGTCACGGTAGAATATATAAAAAAGACGGAAAGAAAAGTACATATATATTTTTTCTTTTTATCATCAAAAGTGAAATACTTTTTGACTCTTACAATTTTATTAAAATCATAATTCACAAAATATTAACTGGCAATAAAATAAAATAAAGGTTTCAATCCCTTATTCATTCTCAAGCACTACTATTAGTAACTATTCCAATTCCACCCTACTACCAAACATGTTAAATATTTTCATCAAAACCCATTACTATTACCAATTATTTGATACCCATTGCGATTTCGATTTTCATGTGCGAACCAAACACACCCTAACTCTATTACAATGCAGAGTCAATAGTTCAGCCTCCCACATAGAGAAGTAACTTGGTGTCAGTGTACCAACTTCTATCAACTTCTTTTACATTGTGTGCCGTTCTGTGCAGAATTAGTGTCTGCACAAAATGACGTAAAAGAAGTTGGTGTGCACATGGGTCACACCATGTGTGCCATAATGTGTAAAATTATTGTGTCCATGAACAAGCGTAAAACAAGTTAATGAACACTTAGATAGGATAATGAGCACTTGAGTTGATAGATTAGGGTGTGCACTTGGGTTGAACTGTGTGCACTTGGGTTGATAGATTAGAGTGTGCACTTGAGTTGACTGTGTGCACTTAGGTTTTACTGTGTGTGCCAAAATTTGCAGAATTAGTTTGTGTAGGAAAAGATGTTAAACATTTTGGTATGCACTTGGATTATGTTGTGTATGCACTTGGGTCAACGAATTTGTGCCATGATACTCAAGAAAACTGATATACGAAATGTCGTGTGCACTTAGGTTAACGAATGTGTAACTAGATTGGTGTTAACGACTATGTTGTGCACTTGTGTTAAACTATGTGTGCCGTAACGTTAATAATGAGCATGATGTGGATGAAAAGACGCAAAACAAGTTTGGTGTATACTTGGGTTGAACTATGTGCAATTGGGTTGATAGATTTAGGATATGCACTTGGGTTAACTGTGTGCACTTAGGTTACACTGTGTGTGCCTAAGTGCAGGAAAATATGTTAAACATTTTGGTGTGCACTTGGATTGTGCTATGTGTGCACCTCGATAGATCGAACTGTGTGCACTCGGGTCAATGAGTTTGTGCCATGATGCTCAAGAAAATTAATATACGAAATGTCGTGTGCACACGGTATACGACTGTAGGTGCATGCACCAATACCCCTAAATGTGTTTAACCGTAAAGTGTGATAAACGTTAATTTTGAATTATTTGTCTGAAAATAAATACCTGGATTACACTCAAAAAATAAATTAAAAAAATTACGCCATCCTGTGAATGGTAAACATGTTTGTATATGCTAAAATGAATTATATCCCAGAAGCATCTTCTTGATCTTGTCCCTTAATCCTCATCTCCTAATAAAGGGTACTCTAGAATAAGATGACATCGTGTTAAAGTGACTGATTCAAAGCTCCCAAGCCTTGTGATAAAGCCTCTTCGACTTCATGTGTGGATTGTTGCAGTCCATATACCTCTATCAATTGTTGCTCCGGTAACGGCTTGATCTGACTCACAATCGCCTTTTTAATAAATTGATTTTTTTAAATAACAAAAAATTCATAGGAGACTATGTTGTTCTCCGGCAAGTGCTCCTGCACCGCTCTCCGCAGCTCGCACAACAGCCGGTGGTGCTCCTCCTGCCACCGCGGGTACTCCATGTCGAAGACCACCGCATCTGAAATCCACAAAACGTAACGTAACAGCACAATAAATAAGAATATTGTTCCGGCCGTGTTAGCAGCAATCTCGGCGGACCACTTCTCGCCGCCGAAGCGGTAGTAGTTCGGATTCTCCGCAAAAAACGAGGGACGATGATAGGAAGACGGCAGCCGATGAATAGCAAACGAGTAATTTCAGATGAATAGCACCGGAGTGTTACTGGAAGCTTGACAGAATTCTCGGAGAAGGAAAATATGAGAGAAACACGGAAGAGAGAAGATATTGTTCAACTATAAAGACCAAAACATTCTTAGTTTTATAAAAATATAATAATTTTAAACTTAAAAATTCAACAAATCATCTTTAAATTTAATCCATTGATCATATTAAATAAATGGCTAAGATGAGTTCTTAGGTTCCTACCTAAAGATGAGTTCCTATATGATTGTTAATCTATATATATATATATATATATATATATATATATATATATATATATATAAAAAGATCCCGTGCGGTTGAATGTTTCCCGTCCGGTTGTGCGGTTGATTAATGTGCGTGAGGTTTGTACTCAATGTGCATGAGTATTGTGCTTAATGTGCCTGAGATTTGTACTTAATGTGCGTGTGTGTGTAATGTTAATGTGCGTGAGTTTTGTACTTAAGGTGTGTGAGTCTTGTGCCTAAGATGCGTGAGTTGTGTGCTTAATGTGCGTGAGTATGTCCTTCATCCACTGTTGTGAAAATTATGTGCATCCAATGCTTCATTTTCTTCTTGTTTTTTTGTTTTGAAGTGGTGGAGGAATGGATTTTGTCCTGTTTTTAACATAAAATCAGAACAGCCATATGTGCGTTTACATATATCCATCCATTCAAACACAATTAGAAAAGCTTCGCCCACCTTGTCTTCTGTTCTGCTTCTTCTAAGCTCGTAATTCTGAACGCAAGTCACGCACATTAAGCACAAACGTCACGCATATTAAGCATAATACTCAGACACATTAAGTACAAAACTCACGCACATCAACATTACACACTCACGCACATTAAGTACAAATCTCAGACACATTAAGCACGCGACTCACGCATATTAAGTATATAACTCACGCACATTAATCTACCGCACGGGAAGCCACAAATGCACCTGTTTAGGTGAGATTGTGAGATTAAATGTGCATCAATCTAATTAATTTTAATGGTATAGATTAAGTGTGTGCGAACGCGATTAAATGTGTGCTAACGCGATTAAGTGTGTGCAAATGCGATTGATCTAGATTGGTCTAGGTGACATTGTGAGATCAAATCTTGTGCATTAATCTAATAAATTTAATGGTCTAGAGTGATCTAGATTAAGTGTGTGCGGATGTGATTAAATGTGTATGAACTCAATTAAGTGTGTGCGAATGTGATTAATGTGTGCGAACGCAATTGATCTAAACCATTAAAATTTATTAAATTGATGCACAAAATTTGATCACATAATCTCACCTAAATAGGTGTTCTCTACCCTTCTCATACAATTGATGATCAACCATGCAATATATATATATATATATATATATATATATATATATATATATATATATATATATATATATATATATATATATATATATATATATATATATATTGCAGGGTTGATCATCAATTGATGATGTAATGAATGGGATAAAAGAGTAAAAGAAACAGATGAGAAGCAGAGTTGCTTTCACAATGGCGGCAGGGCTATGGCAGATTTGTCCAGCGTCCTAGTTCACATCACCCATTATAATACACTACGTATAGTAGTAGTAGTAGATGAGATGAGTAGTCAATTAGTGTTGGTTATAATCAAATCAACACCTTAACTTATACATTAACATTTTGTCTGTGTTTTTATGTTTTCGATCGTGTCGACAGATAGATGTTTTGGTTCCTATACTATGAAAAATTAATGTAAGGACGCAAAAGTCCAAGCTCCCTGGCCTGGGAACTCGATCTATCTGGAAAACATGGATTCATGTCGCGTGCGTCTTTTCATTTTCTGTCGATTCTTTTTTTTTGGGAATTCAGCAAATGACGACCAACAAGGGGTTTCTGAGCTTGCGTTTACACTTGTTTGCACGTTCACCATCCAAATCATGTTTCCTAATCTCGATCTTATGCCATAACCAACAACCCAGTCCCCTTTCTAATATCTCATTACAAGAATTAAATAACCCGTTTGGTTAGATGTAATTTCGTTGTAGTTGTATTGCAATTCGTTTCTTTCTTCAATTACGTTGTTTGGTTGGGGGGAATTGCAATTCCACCTGTAGACACTTAAATTTTGATAAATATTGATTATTTATCAATATTAGTATATTTGAATATATTTGAAATATTTTGGATAATATATCAATTATCTAATTTGTTAATTAGATAATATCAAAAGAGTTTGACCTTATCAAAACTCTCTATCCCTATAAATAGGAGCTCTCATTTCAATGTAATCACACACATCATAGGAAAAGTGATGTAAACATCTAAAATATATATTATTCAGAGATCACAATGAAAATGTGATCCTGAAAGTAGAAGTCTCTCCTCCATAATGATCATGCCTATGCCTATTGATCCAAACCTCCATTGAAGATCAAGTCATTTGAACCCGGAGGCCCTTCAAGAATAACAAGCTATATATACAAGCCCTTCTTTGAAGATCAAGCCAACCTCCATTGAAGATCAAACCATTTGAACCCGGAGGCCCTTCAAGAAGAACAAGCTATATATACAAGCCCTTCTTTGAAGATCAAGCCACTTGAAACCCGGAGACCCTTCAATGGTGGAGTGTTCAAGGCACCAATTGAAGAATCAGAGGATATCCAGAGACATGTACCCACACCGCATTGATACTTGATATGTAAACCAGAACTTTGAATTTCTAAATATATATTCAATTTTCTTTGTTCACACCACCCATTCACCGAATTGCAATATATGACACCCCCTATGAATTGTAATTCATTGGTGGAATGGGAGACTATATTGTTGTGAAGACAATTTTACCTTTTCATTATTCTCATCCACTCCCTCATTTATCATTACATAAGGACATTTCAGTCATTATATCACTTATTACCTTTTAATTCCCTATAATCCTATTCATGCATACCAAACACTGTAATTTGAATTCCTACTTTATTCTGTTCCTACCGAATTACAATTCCTTTCCTCCTTAATTCATTTCTTCCCACCAAACACCGAATAAAGGTGCATCTGTGTTAATCACCATCCAACCTTGATACATAACCTAATAACTAAAGTATATAGTATGTTAATTATATCTACATAATTTATATCAGAATTTACAATAAGCATAATAGATCATAGTTTACGGTATAATTTGCTCTATCTTCAAGGTTTTCGTTAACCCAAGTATATTGGGCCTGAGCTGACATCATATGTAGGTTAAGTGAATGACAACTAAAACCAAAGCCTTCAGGCTTCGACAGTTGGCCCATTTATATATAAGTTCTACAACCTAAATTCTCAAATCTTACTCTTTAAATTTGTTACTAATGTAATAAACACTGATAAAAAATTTTTTGTATGAATCTTAATATAAATCTTTACATCAAAATTTTGTATATAAAATCTATACTATATATAACAACAAAATCCTGAAATTTTAACTTCCCGCCTAATTTCTAAAAAATCTCTCTTCCCAATAAAATATATTGATTTCTACTTTCCTATTCGTACAATATTTCTGGGTAAAAATTCTATTCTAAAATTATAAAATAGTGTAATACAATTCTCTTTGCACATCTAATCTATACTATATATAAAAACAAAATTATGAAATTTTAACTTCACGCCCAATTCCTAAAAAATCTCTCTTTCCAATAAAATATATTGATTTCTACTTTCCCATTCGTACAATAATTCTGGGTAAAAATTCTATTCTAAAATTATAAAATAGTGTAATATAATTCTCTTTGCACATCAAACCTATACTATATATAAAAACAAAATCCTGAAATTTTAACTTCCCGCCCAATTCCTAAAAAATCTCTCTTCCCAATAAAATATATTGATTTCATCTTTCCCATTCGTACAATAATTCTGGGTACAAATTCTATTCTAAAATTATAAAATAGTGTAATACAATTCTCTTTGCACATCTAATCTATACTATATATAAAAACAAAATTATGAAATTTTAACTTCCCGCCCAATTCCTAAAAAATCTCTCTTTCCAATAAAATATATTGATTTCTACTTTCCCATTCGTACAATAATTTTGGGTAAAAATTCTATTCTAAAATTATAAAATAGTGTAATATAATTCTCTTTGCACATCAAACCTATACTATATATAAAAACAAAATCCTAAAATTTTAACTTCCCGCTCAATTCCTAAAAAATCTTTCTTCCCAATAAAATATATTGATTTCATCTTTCCCATTCGTACAATAATTCTGGTTAAAAATTCTATTCTAAAATTATAAAATAGTGTAATACAATTCTCTTTGCACATCTAATCTATATTATACGGAGTATATAAAAACAAACTTCTGAAATTTTAACTTCCCGCGCAATTCCTAAAAAATCTCTCTTCCCAATAAAATATATTGATTTCTACTTTGCCATTCCTAAAATATTTCTGGGTAAAAATTCTATTCTATAATTATAAAATAGTGTAATATAATTCTCTTTGCACATCTAACCTATACTATATATAAAAACAAAATCCTGAAATTTTAACTTCCCGCCCAATTCTTAAAAAATCTCTCTTCCCAATAAAATATATTAATTTCTAATTTCCCATTCGTACAATAATTCTTGGTAAAAATTCTATTCTAAAATTATAAAATAGTGTAATACAATTCTCTTTGCACATCTAATCTATACTGTATATAAAAACAAAATTCTGAAATTTTAACTTCCCGCCAATTCCTAAAAAATCTCTATTCCCAATAAAATATATTGATTTCTACTTTCCCATTCGTACAATAATTATGGGTAAAAGTTGTGAAGTGTCAAAAGTTCGGCAATGCATAACTTTTGACTCGGTTGTCCGTTTTGGACAAATATTTTTTTAAAATTGTGTATTTTTTTGAGATATATCCACCGCAAACTGCCGTAGGCGGTTTGGCCCACCAATTTCAAAAAAAAATGCTTTATTAATTAGTTTCTAAGAAAAAACTATGAGAACTTTATGTTTTATTAATGAATTTTTAAATTTTTGAATTAAAAAATTGTCTCGTGCATTTTTTAATAATCTCTCTTTATAATTGGTCAAATTATTTAATTATGATAAATTAGAGATAATTAATGATGGTAATAGAAATTCTATAAGCAACCTCTGGTGAAATTAACTCTTAAATAATTATATATCAATTTAAATATTCTTAGTATATTACAACAATTTCATTTCGTGCATCGCACGGGTAAAAATACTAGTAAAAATTAAAAGAAAAAAATACGATTACCCATCATATTTTCCTTTATATATACCACCAGAAACTAAAAAACTGTTCATTTTGATATGTTTTATCCACTTCCCAATTCCCAATCTTCACAAATCCCAACAACTCATTTCCCACATCTTTCCATATTATATATATACGGAGTATTTTTTTTAATCATGCCATATGCCTATATGGACCCATAGGAAAAAAAAAAATTAATTAAATATTACAGTATATAATTCATATTTAATTAATAAATATATATTTTTTAAATGTTACTAGCTCTATATTAGATTATAGTATCTGTTCGCCTCCACTGAGGCTCGAACTTATAATCTTCCAAATGGAAATCCAACCCGGATACCATTAGATCAAATAGTCCTAGTTATTTTTTAAAACATAAATATGGTCAATGTGATAAAAATAACTTTATTATTATATTAGATGGTAGAAAAATCAATGTAACAAATATTCTTATTTTTAATTCAAGGAAAGAAAAAAAAAGCAAAAATAAATAAATTAAATTACTTTGAATAAGTAACCCAAAGATGTCTATAAATAAGGAAAGATGTGGGAGAAGATGATACTATTGAGCTGATGTTTTTCTCAAAAAAAAAAAAAAAAAAAAAATCCTTATTTATAGACACCAAATCAAATATTTAACCAACTCAGTTGATATTGTTCTTGACTTCTTGTTTTTACATTATTATTAACGATTAACGATTTCCCATTCCGTTCATTCCTCACCCGAACTACCGATTTCCCTCTTCTTTCACATACAACGCTTTTGTATAATAATCTCCTTTTCACGCTGATCGCAACACACAAAACGCAGAAATATGCAGCGCCGTGCAGATATCAATCGAAGAATCGCCCGAATTTCAGCTCACCTCTGCCCTTCTTCTGATTCCCAGGTCACTCGCGATTCTTTCCCCTCTCCTCCCTAATTCGATGGCATAGACTTGGAATTTGTTGTTTTTACTGTTATATTATTGTTTGGTTATGTGAAAATTTTGATTTTGGATATGATTGACCATGGAAGGAACTGATCTGTTTGGTTGTGGTTGGTTTTAAAGATGGAGGGGAGTTCTGGGTTGGGGATGGCGAATTGCAGGGCTAAAGGGGGATCGCCCGGATTCAAAGTTGCGATTTTGGGTGCTGCAGGGGGTATAGGCCAGCCTCTTGCTTTGCTCATGAAGATGAATCCACTGGTTTCAGTTCTGCATCTCTATGATGTGGTGAATACGCCCGGTGTTACAGCTGATATCAGCCACATGGACACTGGTGCAGTGGTAACTTCTATCTACATAGCTTTATGTTCCTTAATAATAATCCAAGCAAAAATTGTATTTTTGGTTCTTTAGTTATAATGTTATATAGACTTAGTGTTATATGTGTGATCATTGGCGATTTTGGTCTTCGGAGACTATTTCTGCCACCAATATGTGACTGAATAAAGAGAGATTTGGTCTTTTAGGGACTAAATTTGTCACTTTCTACAAAACTTAGAGGTTAAAGATGGTCAGACCTATACCTCAAGGACTAAGTCTGTACCACGGGTATAATAAGAAATGAAAATTTCCCTATTATCCAATATATTAATGTGCGAAGATGAACTCCATTATTCTGTAGTATTTCAATCTAATTTGCCATATATTCGATTGGACATCACATGCTAGCTTGAACATATTATTAGAGTTTGAATCTAGAATGTTGCTCAAAAAAGGTTTATTGGAAGCATGATTAAACCAATTATGCTTGAACCCTTTGCAGTTTTGTGTGGCTAGACATGATCGATGTACGGTTTATGTGTTGCATTAACCCAATTTTTATGAACTGGTATCAACCAACTTCCGTACTGTTGTCAATACACCTTATACTTGGCAGTGCTCTTATTGCTTCAATGCCTAGCAAGGATTTGTTGAAGACTTGAAGCCTTGTGTCTGGCTATGTTCTACCTGTAGAAGTGTAGAACAATAGTTATTCTAGAAAAGAAATTTGTACTGTTTTTAACACAAATATTGAATTTCTAGGTGCGTGGTTTTTTGGGGCCACAACAGTTGGAGAATGCTCTCACTGGCATGGATCTTGTAGTCATTCCTGCTGGTGTTCCTAGAAAACCAGGAATGACGAGGGATGATCTTTTCAACATTAATGCCGGAATAGTTAAGACCTTATGTGAAGGAATCGCAAAGTGCTGTCCCAAAGCCATTGTCAATGTAATTAGTAATCCTGTAAACTCAACTGTTCCAATTGCAGCTGAGGTTTTCAAAAGGGCTGGAACTTACGATCCCAAGCTGCTTTTGGGAGTGACAAAGCTTGATGTAGTGAGAGCCAATACATTTGTGGTATATAACTTACTGTTCATTCCCTGAGTTTCATTTCCTTTTCTGTTATTAAGGTTGTTGAGTTTCCGGAATTTCGAGCACTAAAAGGATGACATACAATGCTTGTCTTGCTTGCTGACTGGTTATGTTGTTTCATTAATGCAGGCTGAAGTTTTGGGGCTTGATCCAAGGGAAGTGGATGTTCCGGTTGTAGGTGGTCATGCTGGAGTTACAATTTTACCTCTTTTGTCTCAGGTGTGAAGAACTTATTCGAGTTATTTTCAAGATTGGGCCTATAAATTCGTATGATTGATGTAAACTATTGCTTCTTTCGTTTTATGGGACAGGTTAAACCTCCATGTTCTTTGTCCCCCGAGGAAACCGAGTATCTGACCTCCCGTATTCAGAATGGGGGCACAGAAGTTGTTGAGGTATTATATTATGATTTATTTATGAACTCCACCTGTATTTCCAGAAATTTTGTTTTGGATATTGACTAGTTAATCAGGTAGAACTTGTCTTATTTGACGTTTTCTTCTGTTTAAATCCTTAAAAAGTGCTTTAGCTACTGTTTAAATCGTATTTATTTTATGTTTTTTATATTTTTAATATCAGGCAAAGGCTGGTGCGGGATCTGCAACTCTGTCTATGGTGAGAAATTGTTTCTATTCTCTATTTCACTTCGTTTTCTAGTACGAGTTGCATTAGATAACAGTGAAATTTATCTATTATGCATGGCAGGCATATGCAGCTGTTAAATTCGCAGATGCGTGCTTGCGAGGATTAAGAGGGGATGCTGGAGTTGTCGAATGTGCCTATGTGTCTTCCCAGGCATAAATCTTTTATCCCGCTTTGCTTAAATTTTCTAAAGAAAGCGCGCCTTCATATTTCACTACTTTGCGGTTACCGTTATTGTTCATAACACAATCAGTCGTCTTTTCAGGTGACTGAGCTTCCTTTCTTTGCATCCAAAGTATTGCTCGGCCGCAATGGAGTTGAAGAGATTTACTCACTTGGTCCCCTGAATGACTATGAAAGGTTCGACACCAAATTCGATTCAATACTCAATTTAGTCTTTGGCTGTAGTGGTTTTTCTCGATTTAGTCCTAGGTGCTTAAGTAGGTCCTGAACTTCAATGGTTTTACCTAATTGAGTCATCGACTGTTAGAATTAATAACTATATTGATAAAAACCACTATAGTCAATGACTAACCAAGCTATCTTAACAGATGGCTCAATTAGGTAAAATTATCGAAGTTCAGAACCTAATTAAGCACAAAAAGACGTTTAGGACTAAATCGAGAAAAATTACTATAATCCCAGTAGATGTTTATACAGCTTGTCATTATTTCAGGGCTGGGCTGCAAAAGGCACAAGAAGAGCTAGCAGCAAGTATTCAGAAGGGTGTCACATTTATAAGAAAATGATGAGTTAGACTTGTCTGGTAGATGCCTTGGATGGGTCTTTGTAATAAAGTTTTTATGTTTATGATTATCAGAATAATATCATTATATCCTTGTAATAAAAGGGGAAAGATAGAAGGATAATCTGGAACCAAACAGATGAAGAATGCAGAAATGGAATCGTCCGAACCCACGTATATGCAACAACACTCTTGGAAGAACTACGGACCAAATTTCGTCTCGTGACGAGATGCAATACCCAGTGTAGTAGTGTATTGTTGTCACTTTGTCTTGATTGCTTCACATAAAAATTGTACTCTTTTCCATTTTATGTGTTTGGTTCAGTCAATTTTTTCATAATATTAAATTTAGAATTAATAATAATATTAAATTTAGAATTAGTATATATAATAAACAAGAAGGGAAAAGTTGGTTCGACTTGTGAATATTAAACAGAATAGGTAAAATAAGACAAATGGAGTAATTTATATTCATTTGCAGCTTATATTGGCATTATTCCAATTGTCAAGCGAACCCTAGTGGGGTCATTAACTCTTTGTATTTCAATAAGTTGAGAAAGTATGTATGGATAGATACTACAGATTTTACTTGTACTACAAAAACACCAACAATTTGGTCACCCAAAAAACTGTAAATCCATAATAAGATGGCAGTAAACAAATCTGTATTTCTTACAGTATAATGACACCAGATGGAAAGCACAGATTAGTTCATCAGAATACTACAAGGAAATTATGTTAGGCTCTGTGGCATTTCAAAATATGCCAAAATCTCTCATCCAGAAATTCATCCCTCCCTCGTAAACTCTCCTTTACTTAATCCTCTTGAGTCCAGATCTTTACTGTCTTATCATTCCCAAGGGCACCAGAAGCAATCATGTTCTGAGTGGGATGGCATGAAACCGATATAACAGCATCAGTGTGCCCTTCCAGCTTTTGAACTATTTTTTTCGACTGAAGCTCCCAAAAATATACGCAATTATCCTCAGAACCACTAACAACGTACTTCCCATTCGTGACGGAAAATGTCGAGGAAATGCAGTACTTTGAGTTGGTGTGCCCGACATAGGTTTTCAGAAATTTGCCAGTCGGGAAGTTCCATAGACGCTGCAAAACGGAAACATTTAGAGATGAAAAATAAGGCATTGATTGTTAGGCCAACAAAAAAACGCTTACCAGCTCAGCACATCATCACTTCCTCTCTAAATTACAATGACTTAATAATGCATCGAAGTATGTCTCAAGATCACAGCTAAACTAGCACTAGAAATAAAAATCTTCAACAAATAAATCAGTGTAATCCTACACTGATTTAGACGCATAATTGAATAAGAAAAAGAAGAAACTTTTCCTTCCACCCTATCAGATGGGCATACGCTCCAAGCTACAAGTTAATGAACCAATATGCCACAGAAAGGAATCGAAATTTCTTTAGTTGCTTAAACTGGCAATAAATGTACTTCAGTCCAGAGAAGCTAGTAGTACATAATACTTCAGTTTCAGTTAAGAGATTGCTTAGCACAGCTGTAAGTCTGTAATCAAAGTGCATAGTATGATCTACATAAATTAACATGAGAGATTGGGTTTGCAGCCTCATATATATCAAAACATATGAAATGGCAGAATGAATGAAACAAACTACTCATTGAACTTTATTATGTTTCTCAACAAATTCTTTTACTACCAACCAAACTCCCCCATCCCCAACCCCAAACATTGTTAAAAATTGGGACAACTCAGTCAAGTTGGTCGGATTGGTCAACTTGGTAACACAAGGTTACATGTTCAAGACTCTGGCAAGAGCAGCCTATTGACCTTCTTAGTTTGAAGAGGTCAGCTATGGACAACCTAGATCAGTTATGGACAACCTAAGTAGTTATAGGTAAACTAGGCTAGTTATGGGCAACCTAAGTAGTTATAGGTAAACTAGGCTAGTTATGGGCGACCTAGGCCAACATAGGGCCAATTATGGGCAACCTAGGCCAATGTAGGCCAGTTATGGGCAACCTAGGCCAATGTAGGCCAGTTATGGACAACTTAAGCTATTTAACTCTTTGTGGTGCCAATGTAGGCCAGTTATGGACAACCAGTTATGGACAACAAGTGACCATCTATACTAAGATTACCTTTGTGGTCCTTTATAGGCTAGGCTTACAATGATTCAGTGGACACCTTGGGTACACCAAAAATTATAAAAATTCAATCTTTGTTGTTGAATCTAGCACTAGGAGAAAGATGAAATAATGGTAGAAAAGAAATAGGTGTAATGGGAAAAGAAGAAGAGATTTTACCAATGTATTATCCAAAGTTCCGACGAGAATAAATTTGCCATTGGGTGAGAACTTGACGAAACTGACAGGCGGGTTTTCATCGTCTATCAATGTCTTCATACAATGCCCAGTTGAAGCATCCCAAATCCTACACAACCCATCGTAGCTGCTGGATACTATCAATTTCCCGTCCTGACTGAAATGCACGGCGGTGACCGGATCCGAGTGCGCCGGCAACACCTTAAGGCACTTCCCGCTCTTCACATCCCAAATTCTCACCGTCTCATCGAAGGAACCGGAGACGAGCATGTTAGACTGGGGGTTATAGTTGACGCAGAAGACGTAATTGGTGTGGCCAGTAAGAGTTTTGACGACGGCGCCGGTGGCGACATCCCAGAGGCGGACGGTCTTGTCGTCGGAGGCGGTGGCGAGGTAGCGGCCGTCGGAGGAGAAGGCGAGGTCGGAGATGCCCTGGTCGTGGCCCTGGAATTCGTGGAGGAGAGAGGCATCGGAGACGGACCAAACGCGGGCGGTCTTGTCGGCGGAGGAAGTGCCGAGAAAGCGGCCATTATCGGAGAATTTGACGCAGGAGATAGCGCGTTTATGGCCGGTTAGGGTTTGCTTGAGCTTGTAGGGCTTGAAAGACTCCGATGGGTCGGCGGTGGATGCCATTACAACTTTCTTTCTGCTTCCAATTGCACTTCTATTTCTCCTACGGAGGGACTATCAAAAACATTGTATTAAATTAATGATTGTTTACATTGTATTTGTATACTTTTTGTTCATTAAAAAAAAAAAAAAAACTAAAAATTTATGTCCCCCCTTCTCCCGCTCATGATTCAAAAAAAAAAAACAAATAAAAAAATCAAAAGCTCTCCTTCCTAGTTCCTACTATAGACTATAAACATCCTATGAAAATATTCATAGTCCAAACACCCAAAATTATAGTAATTTAGTTTGACACCGCCAAAAATGCTTGTGATTTTCACATGTATAATTTTCATGTAAAAATTTATGTATCTATTTATTTTATATTCTATATTCCTAAATTAGAATAAAATTATTCTAATTTTTACATTATTACCATTAAATTTAATGTATACTAAATAAATATAAATATTTAATTAAATGACTAAATTTGAAACAAAATCAATAATTAAGAGACCATATATGATCAAATTGAAAGTTGATAATAAAAATTATTAAAAATAATAGTCAAATAGATCATTTATGATCCAATTGAAAATCAAAGATAAAAATTGATAAATAACAATATTCCAAGAATCATTCTTGCAATTAACTCATTTATAAAAGAATTGGGTGAAAAAAATAAAAGGTCTATTCGGAAACTGTTTTCTGTTTTTAAAATTTTCAGTTTTCATTCTTTGCTTTTGTTTAAAAAAACTTATTTACTAATACTTAACTTACTCAACTTCAAGTTGTGTTTGGTCCCATATAATATTTTATTTTTTCAAGTAGTGTATTTCTGCTATTTTGGACTCAACCACTTAACTATATCTAGTTCTTAAATCTAATTTATTAAATAAAAATTTCAAGTCTTTAACATGTCACATATTACTAATTTAGTTTACTATTAAAAATAATAGTAAATTAAACTAAAATATTAAATATATAATATTAATGGTAAGTTGAGTCAGATAAACTCATAAAAGTATTAATGCAATCTCAATTTATCACCCCAAAAATTATGTATCTGAACTGCACGATACAATGTAGAGAAAAGGAAATTCGATTAACCCCAATTTTTGTCACAGAAAAATCAGACAAAAATAGTATCATTTTGACAGTTTAACCGTCTCATTCCAGGCAACTCTGTCCTGCTATTTACTACCAAGTGTCTAAACTAGGTTCACGTACTCTGTAGCTACAAAATAAGATTCACACATCTTCCTGGATACACAGAAAAATCAATTGAATTGAACTATGAGGAATGAATCTATTTGGGTGCAACTATGGCTATCAGGCTCTGTAATTCTTACAGAGGATGAGACAAAAGTAGAAAGGATCTCTTTGAAGTTAGGCGGCTGAGAGAGAATGAAGGGTATGGGCACAAGAGACTTGTTATAGTGCAACATAGGAAGAAGGCAGCAGCAGCACTGGGATATTGTACAGGTTCAATTGTATTGGTTCACAAAATACAAGGGTAGAGTTGGAATATTGTACAACCTGAGTCCCAAGCCTGAGATTTGCAATCCATCGTCACATGGTAGATACTTTCTTGGGTGCAATTGCTGCCCGACACTGCTTATTCCATGTATCCTGCTTAGTTACTGAGGCAGGCAACGAAAATTCATCAACATAATTGAAGTATGTGCTCCAACTCAACTAAAAGCCTAAGCTGATAGTTGGATTGCACATTAATGGTTATATGCTCAACAGAGGGTGGGTTCCAAGCAACACGTGGACCGTAGTCACTTATGGGGTGACGTAGAGATTCGAACCCATGACCGTTGGTCCATGTGCTCCATCTCAACTAAAAGCCTAAGCTGATAGTTGGATGGTTATATGCTCAACAAACATTACATATATCTAATATCAGGTACCTGCTGTTGCTGTTTAATGGTTGAGTGAATGAAGTTGTAATGACATACTGCTCTCACTTCATGGAGGAAATTGGCTTCTTGTCTGCATATGTGAACTGGAGAAATCCTGAAGATGTTTGTCAGGAATGCCATATTGGGAACTCGGGGGCATGCTACTAGTCCAATATCCACCTCTACTAGGCCCTGTATAAGCTGGAAGGGAGTAATCATGAGAATACTGATATGAACTATGATGATCTTCTCTGCAGTACATTTGAGGGAGTTTCTGATTCTCTATGATAAATGGTCTAGCACAAAAGTATTGATCATGTGGAAGGCCACCGGACGAGTTGGTGAAGTGCCTTGAAGTGGATCGAGAGGAAATTGGAGTATATCTTCCTCCACCTTGCATATTTTGGGGTTGTGTCGTACCTGAAAGCTTAAGCTGTGGTGTCATCACCCGGTCTTCAATTGTTATTCCTTGCTTGGCAACAAGGTCCAATATCTGCTTCTCATCCAGGCCTAAGCTCAGAAGTAAATTCCACAGTTTTGTTTGTGCTGCCCTTTGATTGTAAATGACTTGATCTCTCATTGCTATTTCAAACTGAAGCTCAGTATTAGACATTCCCTGCATCATTTTAGTGTTTTAGTAAATAAATGTGATTATGTTATTTGCAATCTTAAAAAGTCTCATTAACCACCACCATGTATCTTTTGGGTACATAATTAGTCCACCTACTGATATCAGACCACAGCCAAAATGAAGAATATACAACCGCCAAAAAGGGAAATGATGGGGAAAGAAATCTGAAGAGTTTTCTAGCATTAAGCAAATATTTCACCAAATTCCAGAGGCAATAGCTTTCTTTTAGGCCAGTATTGATAGTTGAAAAATGAGTGCCAAAGATATAAATTCAAGGTTTACATGCTGCCTTTAATCTCTACCAAACTAGGGGCATCATAATAATATATTTACCAGGAGTCTGTATTGACTGAGAATTCGAAGGTATGTTTTGTTCCCATTGTTGCCTATGGCTTCCTCGACCATAGCTTGTAGCTCAAGCCTGCGATTCTCATTTGCTTCAATTTCCTGCATGGAAAGTAACTTGATATATCGAAAGAAAACAGTAACCAAAATCGGAAAAGCAACATTAGCCAGGAACACCACCTTCTGATATTTTACACCAAGTTCATCATTATCACGAATGTTGTCAAGAATGACCTGACGCCTTGATCTGAGAGCCTGCACAACTGCTCCTCTGCTTTCAATTGCCTAGAAGAAGAAAATATACTTGAAAAGTTAACCACACAACTTCAGTTAACAGCTGTAGATGCCATCAAGGTGCTGTGCAATAACATAAATCTAAACAAAACTAACAACCTGTTGTTTTGCAATTGCATCGTCAAGATGCTGGAGTTCAGTGCGGTTGTGTGTATTGGTTTCTTCAATCTCAAATAAAGCCTTCTGTAAATTTATCCTCTCCTGAACATTTTCACTTGTTTCTAGGCTCAATGTCTCCAACCAAGAAAGTTCATTGTCCGAATATTTTTCAGTAGGCATAGCACTTAGTTGAGATTCTTTCTCAGCTAGTTCCTTCCTCAATTGGCTAACCTCATTCTAAAAGGAAATTATCTCTTCATCAAAACACAAATTTTAATTTCGAATAAACATATTATAGAATACACAAAGAACTTACTTGAAGACTATCAATCATTCTTTGGTAGTCTGAAACATGAGAGTTTATTGTGCCAACATTTTTCTGAAACAATTAACACATGAATGTTGATAAGTTTTAAAGAAAGTTATGCCCAATTATTAGGAAATGCACATAGATAGAGATGAACAAAGAGATCTATCAAATAAGAACAACCCATAACATTGAAAAAAGTTTTTGACTACTAATCATAGTACTGAATTAAAATAGCAAGATCAGTTAAAGGATTAACATCAGAGACATTTGAATCATGGAGCATCTGGATTCTGTTTGCATTCTTTTAATTTTTCTGTGCATGCTATTAATAATCAGGGAAATTTTGTGATTGATCCTGACACTACAAACTTCTAGTATCTTATTGGCAAATAATTATGAAACCAAACTACCATGCAACAAAAAAATTCAGCAGAAACACAATTATTAAATAAATACCCTCTTATCTTGCAGAATATAACAATTGAAAAAGAAATTTGTTTCAACCACATGTAGCAACTTTACCACAAACTACAGCATATTCATATGCTCAAGTATAAAATATATTACTTATAAAAGTTCCTAGCCATCTATAGATTGGACTCTCACCTGAATATGTGTCTTAATTTCCTTTGCTCGGTGAGCATACTTCAAAGTGTTAACAGTATGGTGATACTGACTATCTGCTGGAGATATGGTGGCGATCATTATTGTCTGAGAATTACCACTCAGGCCATCTTTAAGAATACGCGTCAATTTGCTGTGGAAGATCAGGAGATTAGCTTCATTACTCTTTAGTACTAAGACATTATACTACCACAAGAAGAATATGTATACCTATTACGATAAGGAACATAAGCTAGACCCTTCTTCTGTTGTTTTCCCAGAGCATTTATGCAGTTTGCCAAAGCAAGCAGTGACCTATTAATATTAGCACCATCTCTTAACTTCAGGCCCCCACTATTGGTTTCAGACGCTCGTTCACTGCATCATAATTTTCAAGTAAATGGCCAGTAGACTTTGCTTAAGCAGGGAAAGGACAGCAAGATGAAAGCGGTTCATGGGTGAACAAAAGCAAACCTTCCAGCTAGATCTACAAGTGCAAGTTTTCCTTTAATAACCTGATTAGGATATTTTGCACTCTGTTTTCTTGTAACTTGTATCTCCAGCACTGCATGTGAGCTGTCAAAAGCATAGCATAATTGAGGATGTAGACTATCAAAACATATTTGATAAAGTATAAAAGTTCTTTAATTCTCATAATTAATTGAGCATAAACTAATGGACCCATTTCTTCAAGCATTGATTTTTTCTGCAATACTTATTAAATTGCTAATAGTGTTGTTGACCAAACAAATAATAAGTGACTGGAGAAAGATAAATAGAGAAACCATTAAGGAAAAAATTCTTAGAAGTAGAGGAAGAAAGGTATTTAAACTGGATCCTAACAAATAAGTTTGTTGACATAACCAATTCTAGACAACCATCAGAACAAAGCCAGCAGTGATACTTAAACTTATGCCTCATTGATTAATGCAACAGATTTATTTTATTTTATTTTAAACTGAAGATTGTTCTCCCATAATTCACTACATTCTATTGGTGATTTATGTTCTCTGGTACTTCACATTAGTCATTAAATTGTTGCCACAAATAAGTGCCAGTCATGTTTACGGAATTGTACAAGAATATGCTATATATCTCACTGAACACTAGGAGGTGGCACTTCTTTACCTGAGATGTAGAAAGCAAGTATTACTCACCGTGAGGAAGCCTCATTTGCTTCAGTGCTATCAGTTTTTCGCCTACTATTCCCCAAATTTAAAAGCTCAAGAATTTTATCAGCTGACTTCACCTAGATAAAAGCAACAAAGTCAGTAAGGATGCTAAAGATTGATTCAGCTAAACTTAATACATTTAATTGATGAAAGAAGGAGCTATTATTGATATCTCATTCTAAAATTTATGAGTATGTTCCAAACACTATAGAACACCATTGAATTAAAATATTGCATGTTATGGCATAGATAGCTTAAAAATTACATGACATAGTTGGGGCACCCTAAATTTTAAATTGATGAAGTGCACAAACAAAGAAATGTCAAGACAAATGTACTAAGCAGATACTTTAACTGTTGCATTCTTTCTAATCCAAGTAACATTTAGGAAAGCTGCACGTGTTAAAACTTTGGCTAACAACCGAAGGCACAAGGATATCAACCCAGATTTGATGAAAAGATGCTGAGAACTAAATAGATCAATCACTCCTCAAAAACTATTGTTTGCTGGTAATTCTTCACAAAATAACGTTTACATAACAACATATAAACATAATCAAAAGACTCTCAAGAACCAAATAGATCAACCATGTGTTACAAAGCTCTCTTAGTTTTAGATTGAATTGCTTGAAACTAAATATGCATAGATTTGGCAGATCCTACAGATGCCAAAAAGAGACTAAACCTTAATGCATCTCAAACCAGCAACCACTATGCCTTGCTCTGGATCCTCTCTAAGCTCCAAGTGACTTGATGATTTCTCAAGTAAGTCATAAATAACCTGCACTCAGCAAAGACATTGTCTTTATAGTTTTTAGCTTAAACTGCATAATATGTAAGCATATTTAAGATATAAACTTCCCACCTCATTGTATACTTCAAGGTAAGAGCAAGTAACTTCAAATTTGTCAGAGCTGTTATCCTTGTTAATAAGATCAAAAATTGTATTCAGACTGAGAACCATAAGTCCAGGATCATCTTTAGTCCCAACCATTGTATATGTTTTACCACTGCATAACAAGCAATACTCATCAAATTTTTAGTTGAACTAAGAAAAGAAATGAAACAAGTAAGATAAAAATCACAAAAATCAAGACCAACATCCCAAAAACTTAATGGTCATCTTGGAAGGGGATGGGGTGGAATCAGATGCTTTAAAGTATATATGTGACATGCCTGCCTGTTGATCCATAAGCAAACACAGTTGCATTGAGCCCTTGAATAACTCCAACTATTGTAGACTGAATACTTTTCTTGTAAACATCCTGAAAAAGGCAGCATTCAGTATTAATTAATCATGTATAACAAAAACGAAAAAAATTTCCTATCAAGCTGGAATTTCCATTAAAAACCCTACACTGTAATAATAACCACTAAACGTATCATTAAAATAAATTCTACAGCAAGACAAAGGGGCACATGACAAGTAGGCAAAAGAGATCAATGCAGTGGTTCTTCAATTTAATTCTGTTGAGTGAGAAGTGTTCACCTAAGCTGGTTATTAACAAAAAAAAAAAAAGAAAAAAAAAAATCCAGAAAGGGCTCCTTTTAGCATTACTATTACTTTTCTTCAAACCTTTAGGCAACAATTAAGGAATTGAATTTAACACAACTAAGTAAGCCTTTGCCAGCCAGTAATGCAAAACATACCAAATTGTTGGAGTTAGGTCCAAATGCATAATCAAAAGAATATCTTCTCTCTTTGGTATGATTCCTTATGCGTTCAAGGTAATCCTTTGACAGGTCAGGATCCAAAACAAGTACCTCCTGAAATCAACATTGTCAAAAGAAATCCAATATGTGCAAATAAAACAGATGCCCCCGTAGATTTCATGTATAACCAGGTAGTAGTGTAGTACTCCCATAAATTATTTCTTCATAGAAAATTATGGGAAAAGGACAAGGGCCACAGAGAATAGGCATACTTTGTCATTATGGAGTCTAACTATACTGCGACCATGTTCTCTTTCCGTCAATGGTCGACACTTTATGGTCACCTATATCCACAGAAGATGAGAAGAGCTTACACATAAGAATTTAAGTTGTGCAAGAAAATTTATTATTAAAAAAAAAAAAAAAAAATACTCCGTAATAGAAATAAAGGAAAAGTCTAAACCGTTAGAGTAGTTGTTCTCTTGGTAGCTGGAGCTCTAATGCTAGGCATGTTTAACCACCATCCGCCCCAAAATCCACTTGAAATTCAAAACTGTTTCCAAAATCCACCTCGCCAAACAAGGATTCTGCTCCCTCCACAACCCTAACACGCTACACAAACTTCAAACCCTCTCCAAAAAACAACGAATTCAAAATTTCGAATCGTAGCAGCTAGCTGAACACACAGCACAAGTTCAAAGTCAACATACACGTCTGCAACGAAAAACCTATCGCGATGTCGAAGTTCAGCAGAAACCGGAAAATGCTACTGCAACGGCAACCGCCTTCCAGCTGAATCAGCCGGACTCCGGCCACGAAGAGAGAGAACGAGAGGAATGAAAGAGATCGGAAAAGGTGGGAGAGGACTGAGCATCGAAGGAATGAAATTCAATCTGAATTTGAATTTGATTTGGAGGAGGTCGGTTTACTACCAGGGCCATTGCATTGAATACTGTGCAACGATGCGATTAAATCGTGGCATTTGCGTTTTGACGCGGGCTGGGAAAATTGCAGAAGGCCACGGAGTTTCGGATAGAAAAGGAAGGATCGTATCAAGTGGGGAACCTGTCACTTACTGCGACGCTGACTGTTTTTCATGGTCCCCTGTTCGGGACAGCATAAAAAGGAATTTTTAGATTTTTCTGAGTGGTGAAAGTGTTTTTCTTGGAATTATTAGGTGGATTTGCACGGATTTTCTGGCTATGGCTCCCCACGTTGTTCGTGTCACCAACTGATGTGGCAAATACTAGGTCCACATGGCCCAAAAGGAGTGACAAGATTTTGGATAAATTAAATATGTAAGCTTATTGTTACGGGCAATGCCCGCGGCGTTCAAGGCCCCTCGTGCTCTGCGGACTAGCCTTAACCACATACGCATACATTGGTTTCGCCCTGTCATGGGCTTATTTGGGAAGCGGCAACAGCTCCCAACCAGTGCCTTTGGATCGCATCAGGTCCCCTTCATAGTTAAGTCCAAGACTAGCCATAGGCTCTCCAAACTTAATTGGGTCGGTTGCCTAACTCGGCTAGACCTTAGCGTCTAAGGTAGAATACCCTTAACACTATTGACGCCCCCTTCACCCGCATGGCATTGCTAACCAGTTTGCCGTTTTCACACTTTTTTGGGTCTTCGCATGGTCACGGAAAAACAATCCGTGACATTATGCTAGACTAATTCTAAAACTCTTGTTCAATAATTGTTGAAGGAGGTAAATTGTGACGATTCGTCTCTTTTGCTAAACCATTTGTGAACCGCAGATTGTGTTGTCCATTTACTTTTAGCTAGGGAATTTGTTTTAATGACTCATTCTTTATTTGTAATGTTTTGTCTTTAGATCTTTGTTAATGAAAAAAAAAAAAAAAATTAATGTCAAAGAAAGAAGATGACAAAAGAAAGGAAAATCTGGGTCCAAAAGGATAAGAAGAGCTGACATGCATATTAAAAAAGATATCAACAAATTAAACATACAAATCTAAACCTGCAATAAACATAATTTGCAAACCAAATGTGGTGTTAGTAAACCATTGATTAAACAACATAATTAGTAAGTGGGACCAGCAGCAAGAATCTGATCCGTCAACTTGTCGTCCAGCCCAACCTTGTGGTTCACAAATGATTCAAAGTTGTTCTTGAAAAGCCCAGCTAGCTTCACAAGTGTGTTGTTATAAGCCTTCTTATCAGACCACTGCATGCATGCATGCATTCGAGTAAAATAATGAAACAACCTTAGCAGATATCCAAAAACAGTAAGCAATAATAACTTACAGCGTTCACTGGATCCAGGATTTCTGCTGGAACTCCCTCAACTTCTGTTGGAATCTCCAGCCCAAACATCTCAGTCTTCTTGTAACTCGCCTTTAAAAGGCTACTCGAATGTATAGCATCGATAATTCTTCGGGTGTATGCTAATTTTATTCGGCTACCTGAACCATAGCTGCAATATAATATAGACATAACATGGAATTTGAGGGACGACAGAAACTCATAGTCACTAGCCACAGCAAGGCCAATAAGCTGTTCCTACTCTGATTACCAAGTTAACAGTCTGACCAACTAGATAACGGGAAATTTGACTGAAGTATGTATGATACCTTCCGCCAGACCAGCCAGTGTTGACGAGCCACCCGGTGGCTCCATGTTTCTGCATCTTTTCAGCTAGCATGGCGGCATACTTGGTGGGGTGCAACATTATAAATGCTGCACCGAAGCAAGCGGAAAACGTGGCTTTTGGCTCCTTGATGCCTTCCTCTGTGCCGGCAACCTATGATTTGAATGCATTTGTTCGATCAGTCATAGGTTGTTGAATGAATGAAGGTATTTGGAGAGAATTGAATGAGGAATTTGCATATATACCAGAGCTGTGTAGCCACTAATGAAATGGTACATTGTCTGCACATCACTGAGCTTGCTCACGGGTGGGAGCACGCCAAACGCGTCACAAGCCAAGAGTATAACGTTCTTCGGGTGAGGAGCCACGCATGGGATCATCGCATTCGGGATGTATTCAATGGGATAAGCTGCTCTAGTGTTCTCTGAAAGAAAATCAAGAATCTCACCCGTAAGACAGTCTTACACAATTCATTATTAGCTCTTAACAAAATCAAGAAATTGAGGTACAAATTCACACCCGTAACAGATTTGTCTTCGTAATCCACCTCTCTCGTGTGCTCATCGAACACCACATTCTCCAGTACTGGTAATGCCAAACAATCACATCATCAAATAATCAAGAAAACCGATAAGATCATACAACATTTCAAGAATTTAAAAGACCTGTCCCAAACTTGATGGCATTCCAGATATCAGGCTCTTTCTCTCTAGACAGATCTATACACTTGGCGTAGCAACCTCCTTCAATATTCGACACACCTTTGTCACTCCAGCAGTGTTCATCGTCCCCAATCAAATATCGATTATGGTCAGTGGACAGAGTAGTCTTTCCAGTGCCTGCCAAACAAAAAACGAATTAGTTTCATTTATCAGCAAAGGTTGAGAATAAAGCAGATAGATACATAAGTTACCTGACAAGCCAAAAAAGAGGGCAACATCTCCATTTTTGCCCATATTGCAACCAGAATGTAAGGAGAGGATTCGACGTTTAGGCATGAGATAGTGCATTACACTAAACAGTCCTTTCTTCATCTCCCCCGCGTATTGGGTGCCAAGGATCACCATTTCCCTTCTAGAAAGGTTTATATCTATGCTAGTAGAGGATGTCATATAGTGTGTGTAACGGTTACACGGGAACTGTCCAGCGTTGTAAATAGTGAAGTCAGGAGTGCCAAAATTCTCCAGATCTTCGGGTGTGGGTCGTATACACCTATATATCCACTGGGTAAAAACGTAGGCAAACACAACGCAAATGCAATAACGAACCGGGCAAAAATGTTTAACCATTTCCATTATTTACTTACATGTTGTGCATGAACAAGGAATGGTAGGCTCTAGCAGACACAATTCTGACTTTAATTCGGTTTTCTGGATCCCAATTCAAGAATTGATCATTAACAAATACCTGGATAGGATGTCGTTGATCGATTCACCATCCATGCTCATCAGATACAATTCACTTATAAGACTGGCAAAGAAGGAGCTAAACGTACGTACTGCTCAATTCTCAGCATATATAAATTGTCATTATGAAACAACAAAACCTTAAATTTTACAGTGTAAACTACACTAGCTTCTATATTATCCAAATTACCTTATCCAAAGAGTTCAAATAATCCACAGCCCTTTCTCGGTTCACCAAGAAGGTATGTTCATCCATCTCAATGTTTGGCGATCCTCTACATTACCCATCAACGCATACAGTTGCAATTGCAGATATATATAAGAAAAGCAGAAGCTATATGGTAAGATAAACACACATACTGCACTCAATTATCAAATATAATGCAGAAAAAGCGGGAACTTTCCCTTCATTATCAGAAAGAAAATGCAGAATTATATTGCAGATACATACTCGCCCCACCAAAGTTCATTCTCTGTGGTCTCATCGCGCACAACACGTTTATCCTTTGGTGAACGCCCCGTCTTAGCCCCAGACAACGTTGCCAATGCACCGGTGGATGTAATGAAGGACCCTTTCTCATACATCAATGCTTGTTCATACAGTTCTGTCCAAATCAACATCAAGTTACAAACTTTATCCTGTTTCAATCAGTGAAACAGTACTTACTACTCTGTATATATCCTCTAAACATAGAGATTGAAAGAATTAAAATCAAGAATTAGCCACATGCTTGCCCGCGAATTAAAAGGCCAAATTTCCTCCACCTCAACCCACACCCCGGCCAAACAGGATAATTGATGGGTCCGTGGGATGCAATCATACCAGCACTAATGAATCGGATCCCATCAGAACTCTGAAGTTAAGCGTGCTTGAGTGAGAGTAGTACTAAAATGGGTGACTCCAAGTCCTCATGTTCATCCCCAACCCCTCTTTTTAAAGCCCACACAGGCTTAGCTCAATGGTTCAGTAATTAGTATTTGGGGGAAGAGACCAAGGTTCGAACCTCAGCAATTTGGGAATCATACCCAAAGTGGACAAATTCTTTGTGCACACCGTCACCGTGATTTACATCCTCCAAATGCTCTGTTAGGCTAGATCTAGAATTTAGTCCTTGCCCACGGTCTAGAATATAACCTAGGAACCAACAGAGTTACCGGTGCGGGCAGAATTAAGCTAA
This sequence comes from Ipomoea nil, assembly GCF_001879475.1. Classification (NCBI taxonomy): domain Eukaryota; kingdom Viridiplantae; phylum Streptophyta; class Magnoliopsida; order Solanales; family Convolvulaceae; genus Ipomoea; species Ipomoea nil. Next base: position 2,911,166 of record NW_017617233.1, on the reverse strand, counting down.
GGTGGGATAGTGGAACAGTGTTCTTTGGAAATTATACCAAAAGCTAGCAAACAGGAAATAAGGAATAAAAGAATGATGAGGTAAAATTTGGGTATATGTTTATTACCACTTACCAGCCGGAGAAAGGTTGTAAAGAATGTGGGTGAATTTCAAAGCACTATCACTGACGCTAATGGCGGGCGTGGCGTGGCGGTGGTGGTCGTGCGAGATCCTCGGGGTTTCCGTTCTGGCGGGGTCTCCTCTCACGACCTTCGGCCCGGTCTCTCTCGTCAGCGACGCCAAGGAGGCACTGCTCAATGCCTGTTCTTTAGTAAACGTACGCCTGATGTTTTGCCAGAAACTATAATAGTTTTTATACGAGATTGATTAATTTAAGGTTGTACGTAACGTACCTGATGGATTGGAGCTGCTGTTTGTGGCGTCCCTCCTCGGAGCCGGGCAGCGCAAAGGCAGTTTGAGCCCCGTTAATGGGAGTCGTGGGCGCAGACTTTTTCCTCTGAAGAGAATGAAGCTCGTCGATGGTCTGAACCTTCACCGGCGGCGAGCTGTCGTCGTGGCACACCCCGCCGCTCGTCTCTCCCGGCCGGGTCTGAATCTTAGCCAACCCATTCTGTCCGCCCGGCGACCCATTTCCGCTTCCCATGCCCACACGTCCCTTAGACGCCATCTCCATCGATCTTTCCCCTGCCAGAAAACACGCCATTTACGTAAAAACCGAAAAAAAGGGAGCCATGTTCGTCGCCGTGTAATCATCGTTTTCTTGATCCGAGAGAGATTACAGTTTAAAGAAAATTTGAAGAGAGACTAACCGGAAATTACAAGCTAGCTGCGCTAGGTGGTGAGTGAAGAAGACAATAATAATGGAATGTTAGTTAGTGATGATTTATGATATAAATGTGTTGAAGAAGATAATCAATGGATGATGCTGGGAGCTAGCTGCAAATGTGGTGAATTGAAGTTCATGTAAGGTGACGGAGAACTGGAGAAGATGATGAAAGACCGGAGCAAACTGAGCCCTATTTATAGGCCGGGATGCATACGTGGAGGCACAAACCGAACTGAGATCTCAACAATAATGAAAAAATCTTCAAAAAAAAAAATACAGTAATTGTTATGAATACTCTGTATTACTTCCATTCTCTCTCTCTATATATATATATAGTAACCAGGGAAACTTGTAATCTTGATGGTGCCTATTTGGTAAATCATCAACACTTGTAATTGAGGTTGTCCACTTTGTTCTCTCTCTCTCAATATATATATATATATATATATATATATATATATATATATATATATATATATATATATATATATATATATATATATATATATATATAGAGTGAAGGGATCATGTGCATTTAAGGTTTCTCGTGCGGTTCTGCGGGTAGACACACGTTAAGCATAATCTGACGTAAGTACACAACACACTTACATTAAGCACACAAACAAAACACCTTCAGAACACAACCTCATGCATGTTAAGTACATGTCACACATGTTAAGCACAAGCCTCACGCCACAAAAACACACGCACCTTAAATTTTAAAAACAACTCACAGTAAGTACACACTCACGCACAAGCACACGACTCACGCACATTAACAGGGCGTTTGGTTGGAGGGATTTTAAATTCCCTTCCCACTTAATTCCCACCTAATTCCAAAGGCCATTAAATTCCGTAGTTTGGTTGGAGGGAATTGCAATTCCATGGAATTGCAATTCCCCCATTTTCATGGAATTAAAATCCCATGTCCCCCTGGTATTTTAATTCCTGGGAAAAAAAGATAGTTGATACTGCTAATTATACGTAAGCAATATGAAATAACTCGAGACCAATTAAAGCAAGTAAATGTCTTTATTGATCGCGGTAGAGGCCCTAAGTACAATCCACTTGGTTGCTCTGAGTACCGACTGACTGCGGTCGGGATTCTCTAACAACAACCTATCGATCGTCCAAAAGTCCCCTCCACTGTAGCTACTGTGGGTATTTATAGCCGCTGTGCCGGAGACAAAGATCCGGTCGTTCGGCATGCTCTCCACGTAGCCTCCACGTGTCATCCTCGCGGGTGCCCTGTCTGTCGATGTAGAGAGCCGCCACGTGTCTTTTATCAGCTCTCTCGCCAAAGGGCTACCGCTCGGTGGTCGACACTGCCGCTCGGGCAACTCCCGACCGGGTTTTTCACGAGGAGCCCGACCTGTTACCTGCAAAAGATAAAAGAGAAAAGGACGAAGGCATCTCGGTCGTGGTGGAGCTATGTCGGTCGGGATATTTCCTACCAAGAGCCCCCCAGCCCGGGCCTTTTTGATCGTCCGGGAAAAAACGGGACGGGATGAAGAAGCTCAACCGTCGGCCATAAACCCGACCTGCCAGCTGACTTTCCTCTCCTCGCCACGTGTCGGCCATTGCCGGCCTCTGCGACTGCAACCGTCGCCTCGGAATCAGTGCGGGTCGTGTCAAGCAAGTGGGCTCGTTTCCCGCCTAAATGCTCTCCTATAAATAGGCCCTTGAGGTCCTCATTTGAACTTTCCTCACTCTTTTGCTTCAGTCGGTACTCTCAGAGAGCCCCGAGCAGAGCATCCTAGCAAGGCAGTCGAGCAAGGAAACCTTCAAGCTTTCATCCGCAAAGTTCCTCCATTCGGTAAGTTCTCAACCCCTCCCTTTACTTTGCGCTTTCATTTATAAGTAGAACTGATAGGCCAACTAACTGTCCCAGACGTCTCAAGTCCCTTACTAACCCCGACCAACCTTTAGGTAGATCGAAATGACGGACTCTGACAGCCAGAACGCCTCGATCGCGGACTATGACGAGGAGGTCGAGTACCTCAGCGATGAGGAGGTGGACATCATGTCCTACTCTCCCGAGGTCATCCACCGACCGGCGCCAGCCCCCGAGCGGGCTTCCGAACAAGGCAACGCGTCAAGCTCCTCTGGGTCATCGAGCTCCAGCTCAAGCGAATCGGGGAGTTCCGGCGAAGAGGAAGAAGAAGGAGCCTCATCAGGCAGACAGGGCTCCCCGCCCGAAGGCGTTAGGGAAACGCCTACCCGAGTGGTTGGGGACCACCCGGAAACTGCTCCTCGACGAGGAGACCGGGAAAATACTCCCGAGCCGGCCGAGGAAGACACAGCTGGGCCAAGCGCACCAGCAGCAACGGAGTTCGAATTCTTGAACAGCGAGAATGTCGAACAACAAATGAGCCGATTGACCAAAGGCGAAGCGGCTAGGATTGCTGAAAGGCTCAGAGGTCGGGTGGAATTTGACACGAGCCGAAAGTTAGGGAATGTGATCGATCGGCACCGGGGCAAGTGGATCGGGATGCATTACGACTCCCTGATGGCCCCGATCGCCATTCCCTCCCCCCCCCCCCCCCCCCCCCTCTTGACGGCCTTCTTGGCATACTACCGGGTCGTCCCGGCTCAGATCTGCCCCAACTCGCACCGGATCATCGCCTGCTTTCCCCAGATATGCGCTCGGCACGAAGCCGCCTGCACGATGGAGTTATTCAACTACATCTACCAGGTCAAAGTTCTCCCGGGCAGCTACGGAGGCGGGTTTCTAATGCTGCAGTCTCGGGCGGACATGTGCGCCATCAAAGGCCTGCCCGGGAACAACAAGGGGTGGAAAAATAGAATTTTCTCCATCAGATACGATCCCTGGATCCTCCCGGTCGACCGCGCTTGGAGCACCCACTTTCGGAAACAAGTGGTGCCAGACGAGACACAAGCGCTCAAGGAGACTGTCGCTCGGATCTCGAGCGAGCTGCACGAGTATACAATCTTCCGAACGGTCGAGAGTCTCGAGGCGGCTAAACTCCCGCCCCCTACGTATGAGCTACGGGAAAAATATCTGCCCGTACCTATGGGCGTGACGGTCGCCAAGCCGTCGAGGCGGAAGAAGAAAGGTTTAACCCGAGCTTCTCTTCCCGATCTAACTTTATATTCCGATCAATCTAACTTTGCTTCTTTATTTGCAGCCATGGCAGAGTTCGGAGACGAAGATGCCCCCCTTCCCCTGCCCGCCAAGATCTCCCTTGGCGGCAAGAAGAAGGCGAAGGCGAAGCCAGCCGGGGAAAAGGAGATCCCCTCGGCCCGACCGCTAAGCGCCTCGACCGTGACGACGGCCGAGGGCTTCATCGTCGAGCCCTCAGACGTCCTGGTCACCCGGGTGGAAGTCGCCCGTGGTAAGGAGAAGGTCTCCGACCGGGGCGTGACCGAGGTGGGCGGCATGAAACGCCGTCGAGAACAACGCAGTCCGAACCCCTCGGTCGGGCGAGGGAAGGACGACACGTCTATATTGGCCCGGATTGGCAACGCCGGGCCAGCTAGGGAGGATCTGGGGAAGATGACCCCAACCCAAGTGGCCGAGAGGATTGGCCATGACCTGGCCGAGGTAAGCTTTCTCCCACTGCCTTTCTCTTTTGTACAAGTATCTTCATCGGGGCTAATCCCAAATATCTTTTTGTACCGCAGATTTCCCGAGCGGCCCAGCTCCTACAAGGTCGGGCCATGCTGGCCGAAGAAGCCGACCATCACAAGAAGACGGCCGCTCGTCGCTTGAAGGAAATCAAGGACATCCAGGCCGAGCTGGAGAAGGCCCAGAAGGGCCTAAAGAAGAGCGAGGAAGACCGGGTTCTCGCGGAGAAGGTCGCCCAACGGGCGATCGGGGAGGCCAAGGAGCTGAAGGCCCGACTCGACAATCCGAGCGAGTTGGTGCAGTCTGTCTTCAAGGACAGCGAGTCGGGCTCGGCGTTTCTCACAGCGGCCCGGGGTACAAAGGTCGGAGAGGACCTAATCCTCTCCTTTGGACGATGGGCCTTCAAAGCCGGGCAACGCAAAATGCTCGAGCGAGCTTGTACCCGGATGGAGCAAGCTCTTGAAGGAGACGACCTCCAACTGGTCCTATCGACCTTGCCCCCAGACCTAGCTGACCCCGGTCCCTCTCCCTTCGCTCCGAAAGAAAAGGCGGCCGGGCCTGGTGGATCGTCTGCGGCCACTCCGAGCGGGAAGGAAGCGGCTGCTGGAGCTCAGGAAGTAAAGAAGTAGAATAGGCTTCTTCTTTTTTGTAAAGGAACACTGATTGGGAGCCCGGTCCCGAATTTGTACCGGGCACTCTTCTTCAATTAATGAAAACTCGTTTTTTGTTAAACTTATATTGTTCGTCTTTCTTTCTGCTTTTTTACTTTTAGTCATGCGCATGCCGACCCTTAATGCTCGACCTCATGGCCTTTTGGCCAGGTCCTGCACTACTCGATCCGTTCGACGCCCGACCTTATGGCTTTATGGCCCGGTCGTGCATCCGAGATTTCGACATCAAACTGGCCAACCTGATCGGGTTTACCCGGTCTCCAGGCCTTGTCAAAATTTTTGAAAATAAGTAAGCCTCTACGGTCGGGATATTTCCGAACGACGGGCCTGTAAATACTTCCTTCATCCCAGCCCCCACATTATTGTGCGCTCGAGGCACGAGTGGGTGCAATAGTGGACAAGAGGTGATCAGATCGGGGAATTATGCTGTGTGCTCCTGGCTTCCCCGACCGGTGGCGTGACTCGAATGTCCGCCGATGTGGAGCGCGTCTGACCGGTCGATAAATTCGCCCGGTCGGTGTAGCTTGAAGATAAATTGATCTGCGTGCACCGAAGGTAAAGAAAATGACCGATCGGGCCGCCGCATGCAAGCGGTCAAGCAATCACCGATCGTATATACATTAAAACCTTCCCGCTCGCAGGCGGTTAATATCTACAAACATAGGAACTTAACTACAAACGACGACCGGGACCTACACACAGGTCAAGCCCCCTCTTCGTCCAAAGATTACAAAAAAATAAGCTTAATGCCTAAACATAACGAGGTGCTCGGAATTCCAAGTCCCCTCGATTACCCGACCGGTTGTCGTCTCCAGTCGGTATGTACCCGGCCGTATGATCGCGCTGATGATGTACGGCCCTTCCCAGTTTTGAGCTAGCTTTCCGCCCTCTAAAGGTTGACTGGCCTCCCTTCGTCGTAGAACATAATCTCCAACCTGAAAATAACGAGGGTTGACCCGAACGTCTTTAGAACTCTTAACACGCTTCTGGTATTCGGCCATACGCCGAGCGGCTAGCTCTCTTTTTTCTTCGATCGCATCGAGGTCTACGGCCATCGCATGCTCATTCTCCTCCGCATTGTAGGTTCTCTCTCGATCAGTCGGGATCCAAGCCTCGATCGGGAGTCGGGCTTCAGCTCCATAAACCAGGGCGAAAGGGGTCTCCAAAGTAGCTTCCCTCGGGGTCGTCCGATAAGTCCATAAGACATATGGCAACTCATCGGCCCAACTACGACCTGCCGAATGCAACTTCTTTTTTAGACCTTCCAAAATCGTCCGGTTTGCATTTTCCACTTGACCGTTTCCCTGCGGGTAAGCCACCGACGATTGGATGTGAGTCGTCCCGATCGTGGCCAAAAAGTTCTGGAAGTACTGGCTTACGAACTGGCGGCCATTGTCACTGATGAGATGTACGGGCACGCCAAAGCGGGAAACCACATTTCGCCAGAGAAAACGAGCACATTGCTGAGAGGTGATCGTGGCTAAGGGCTCGGCTTCTATCCACTTGGAGAAATAATCAATGGCGACAATCACAAACCTTCTCCGACCAGAGAGCTGAGGGAAGGGGCCCAAGATATCCACCCCCCACCTAGCGAAAGGAATTGCGGTCACGACTGGTTGATAGAAGGTTGCCGGTCGTCCAGGCATCCGGGCGTACAGTTGGCACGTCTCACATTCCCGAGCTAACTTTTCACAGTCTAGCTGGAGGGGCGGCCAATAGTACCCGATCAGCATGATACGACGGGCAAGCGATCGGCCGCCTTGATGCGAGGAGCAAATTCCCGAGTGGAGTTCTTTCATGACTAAATCGGCCTCAAATGCGGTCAAGCAACGCATGAGAGGGCCTCCATATGATCGCCTGTAGAGACGGCCGTTCAAGACTTGGAACCTAGGGGCTCTCAGCCTGGCTTTTCGAGCACGCTGAGGGTCATCGGGAAGTCGACCGTGCTCGAGGAATTCCTTCAGATCAGTGATCCAATTGTCTTCTACCGGTTGGATTGGATTGACCGGTAGACGATGGATGCTGTGTCTCGGGATCACTAAAATCCGAGCTATCTTCGACATGTGTTCCGGGGCGTCTTGAGCCAATTTAGATAAGATATCTGCGTCGGCATTATCCAATCGGGGTATATGTCGGACGGTATACCCCCGGAACTGAGCAAGCTTCTCCATGGCAAGGTCTCGGTATAGCTGCAAACGCTCTCCATTGACTTCATAATCCCCGAGAACTTGCCCGACCACGAGCGCGGAATCCGTTTGAGCCCGGATGTATTCAGCCCCCAAATCCCGAGCACACTGTAAGCCATTAACAAAGGCTTCGTATTCGGCTTCATTATTGGTCGGGTGGAACTGATACATGAGAGCAAAATAAACCTTGAATCCTTCCGGGCTCGTGACCACCACCCCTCCTCCTGCTCCTTTCTTGCTACTCGACCCGTCAGTAGCCAACGACCACCACTCAGCCTCGGGATCCGCTACCTCGGGGGGTCGGGTATCCCGGGCGGTGCACTCAACCAAGAAATCAGCAAGGGCCTGACCTTTGATAGCTGGTATTGGTCGGTATTCGATCGCGTATTGTGTCAGCATTAACGCCCACTTGACTAGGCGGCCGGATGATGAAGCGGTTCGGAGGACTAGCCCGATCGGCTGGTCGGTCAACACGCGAATTGCTCGACCTTGGAAGTAGGGAGCCAACTTCTTCGCGGCAATGTATAAGGCGTAGACGACCTTCTCTAGCCGGGAGTACCGGAGCTCGGGACCATGTAGCGCGTGGCTTACATAGTACACCGGTCGCTGGACCCCTTCCGGATCGGTTCGGCACAACACTGCGCTTACTGCGCGATCGGACACGGCGAGGTACACGTCTAGCTCTTCCCCGAGCTCAGGCTTTGAGAGCACGATCGGTGACATGAGATATTCCTTCAGCTCATCAAAAGCCGCTCGGCACTCTTCGTCCCAGACGAACCCATTAACCTTCCGCAATACCTTGAAGAAAGGTAAAGCGCGCTCGGCTAGCTTGGAGAGGAACCGGCTGAGGGCTGCCAACCGGCCGGTCAATTGCTGGACTTCCTGAACGGTGGAAGGTGGTTGCATGTCCAGAATCGCTTTTACTTTGGCCGGGTTGGGCTCAATTCCTCTCTTGGTCATCATATAGCCGAGGAACTTGCCGGTCTGAACCGCGAATGTGCACTTGGTCGGGTTCAGCCGCAACTGGTACTTCCTCATGATCTGGAAGCACTCCTGGAGATCCCGGGTGTGGTCGGATCGGTCCCGACTCTTGACCAGCATGTCATCGATGTAAGCTTCCATCGTTCGGCCCAATAGATCGGCAAAGAGCATGTTGACCATCCTCTGGTAGGTCGCCCCTGCGTTCCGGAGACCGAACGGCATCACTCGGTAACAATACAGCCCGTCCGGGGTCACGAAGGCTGTCTTGCTCTCATCTTCATGGTGCATCATGATCTGATGGTATCCCTTGAAGGCATCCATGAAGCTCATTAATTCGGCCCCGGCCGTCTCGTCGACCATCTGGTGTATGCTCGGTAGAGGATACGGATCAAGCGGACAGGCCTTGTTGAGGTCCGTAAAATCGATGCACATCCTCCATGCTGGGGGCTTAGGAACAAGAACGATATTTGCCACCCACTCGGGATAAACCACCGGGCGGATGTGCTCGATCGCCGCCATCTTTTTGACTTCTTCTCTGACAAATTCGCGGCGATCGGAGGAAAGGTGTCGTGTTTTCTGCACGACCGGCTTGGCTGAGGGATCGACGGCCAATTTGTGACAGATGACCGATCGATCGATCCCGGGCATGTCTTCAGGCCCCCACGCAAAGATATCAGCATACTCCCGGAGTATGGCCAAAACTTCCGCTCGAAGCTCGGGGGTGAGGGCTCGGCCAATCTTGATCTTCCTATCCGGGTGGTCCTCGGACAGGGGAACTTCTTCTATTTCTTCGGAAGGCTCAGGTTGTTCCTTCCGATCCTTAGCCTCCTCCTTGGCTATGGTGTTCACCCGGGAAGACGGACCGGAGTCGCGTCTATTAACCGCTCGGGTGTAACATTTCCGGGCGGATTGGACATCGCCACGGACCACACCGACCCCATTGGGGGTGGGGAATTTCATGCACGGGTGAGGCATAGAAATTATCCCCCCGATCTTCATAATGGCGGGTCGGCCCAAGATTATGTTGTGGACGCAATGGAGGTTGACCACAACAAATTCCAGCTCCGTTTTGATCGACTTTGGAGGTGCGCCAATCTCGACCGGGAGCGCTATTTTTCCCTCGGGGTAAATAAGAGCCCCGGTAAATCCTGACAGTGGTACACCGACCGGAGTCAGCTCCTTCCTGTCGAGGCCAAGCTTCTCAAAGACGTCCAAGTATAGGACGTTCACACTGCTGCCCGTATCAACCATAACCCTCTGGACGTCTGTCCCCTTAACGTCAATCGTGACCACGAGCGCCTCCATGCCGTGGTCACTGCTGCTAGGTTGGTCTTCGAGGGTGAAGGTTATGGGCTCCATCTTCTGCCTCTTCCCGGTCTCCCGGGAATCCACTACAGCGACCGGGCAATTAGTCCGCGGTCGGGAAGCATCTTCTAGTCCACCAAAAATGACATGGATGGTAGGCTTTCCGGACGGGCGGCTACCAAACGGAGGGTCAGGGTCCCGTCGGTCATCATGACGATCGTCCCTTCGATCGTCTCTTCGGTCCTGACCTGGTCGATCGGAGCGGTGATGAGAACGCCTGTGATCTCTCCGATCGGTATTCCTCTTATTGTCTTCTCTCTTCCCCACGCACTTGTCCAATTTTCCCATGTTAAGCAGATCTTCCAACAATTGGCGTAAGTGGGTACACTCCTCGGTGTCATGCCCGGCGCATCGATGGTAAGCACAGTGCTTACTCTTGTCAGGGCCGTCTCGATCGGGATGGGGGAGTTTGATGAGATTGCAGGACTGGGCGTACTGCATGGCCTCCGCTGCGGATCGATTCAAGGCCGTAAACTCGCCAGGCCTGGTGCGGGATCGGGGGTTGTCATCTCCCGACCGATGTTCCGCCCGGCCGGCCGGTTTACGGGACGAGGAGCCGACCTCCTGCAAGCGCTTTACGGCGTTCGCCTCGCCGGCGTTGGCATAGTCTGTGACCCTCCGAAGGGCCTCCTCGTAACTGGTCGGGGGGTGTAGGATGAAGTCTTGATACAAATGTCCCGCCCGGAGAGATATGTGAAGCATATGGGTGGCGGTCGCATCGTCCATAGGCTCGACCTCCCCGACCGCTGCCTTCCACTTGACGAGGAAATCGGTCAAGCTTTCCCCTTCTAACTGCTTGGCCTTCTCAAGATACATGTAGGGCTTTCTCACCACTTTGGAAGTAATGAACTTCCTCACAAACTTGATCGCCAAGGTGTCAAATCTGTCGATCGAGCCCGGCTGTAAGGTCCGAAACCATTCTGCTGCTCGACCGGTGAGCGTAGAGTAGAATGCCCTACACATTACGGCGTCTGAAACGCCCTTCATCATCATGTTGCTGTAAAAATCATTCACATGGGCTTCAGGGTCTGCCCGTCCGTCATAACTCTTCTCTCCAGAGACCTTCAAGTCGAGCGGGTAAGGCTGGGCCATTACCGCTGCTGTGAAAGGCGTCTAATGCAGGGTCGATTGGTTGACCGGGGGTGTTGCAGGGTACGCATTCCTGAGCTGCGCAACTTCCGCCTGGAGGTTATAGAGCAATCCTCGAGTTTCATTGAGCTCGGCGGCTTGGACGGCTTGGGCTGTTTCCCGAGCGCGTCGCCGTCGGTGTGATCTCGACCCGCTATGCCCAGATGAAGCCTCCTAACTAGCCTCCTGCATGTGCACGTCTTCCGGTTGGCGATTCGGATCTTGGGGTCCCAATCTTTGCCGCATTTCCGGTCGAAGACGGTCAAAAGCTACCGCTCGGGCAACTTCTTCAGGGTCCTCCGCTTGGGCGGGAACCTCTTCTGCTTGCTGGGCCTGCCGTGGTGCCTCCATCGCAACAGCACCCCGCGACCCCAACCGCGAACGAGCCGAGCGTCGAGCCCGGGAAGTGGGCTGATGCTGCGGCTCTACCTGAGCGGCCGGGTATACTGGAGGGGCGGCGGCTGGAGCCGTGTACGCAGGCGTGAACGGTGGGTAACCAACCGGAGGAGTGTAGTACATTGGTTGGCCTGGCCAATACCCATACGGCTGAGGTGGGACCGGGTACGGATACTGACCGGGATACATCATTGGTTGCGGGTATTGCTGACCGGGCGTCTGAAATCCCGGTTGTATGTAGTTCACCGGTTGTTGGGCGGCCGGGTATGTGTTTGATGGATGCGGGGGCGAGAGGTTGAGGTTCAGATCGACTGTCTGATCTTGCTGTTGGGTAGCGTGATGGTCAGATGAGCTCGCCGCATCGGCTTGGTCGTCGGCGAAGTTGTTGTATGCCCACGGATACATTGTTGCCAAGAGACCGAGTGCTCGTCAAGACGTAGCTTTGTTGCACCGATCCCCACGGACGGCGCCAAAATGATACTGCTAATTATACGTAAGCAATATGAAATAACTCGAGACCAATTAAAGCAAGTAAATGTCTTTATTGATCGCGGTAGAGGCCCTAAGTACAATCCACTTGGTTGCTCTGAGTACCGACTGACTGCGGTCGGGATTCTCTAACAACAACCTATCGATCGTCCAAAAGTCCCCTCCACTGTAGCTACTGTGGGTATTTATAGCCGCTGTGCCGGAGACAAAGATCCGGTCGTTCGGCATGCTCTCCACGTAGCCTCCACGTGTCATCCTCGCGGGTGCCCTGTTTGTCGATGTAGAGAGCCGCCACGTGTCTTTTATCAGCTCTCTCGCCAAAGGGCTACCGCTCGGTGGTCGACACTGCCGCTCGGGCAACTCCCGACCGGGTTTTTCACGAGGAGCCCGACCTGTTACCTGCAAAAGATAAAAGAGAAAAGGACGAAGGCATCTCGGTCGTGGTGGAGCTATGTCGGTCGGGATATTTCCTACCAATAGTGATGAGTCAAAATTACCCCTTCCTTTTTTAACCTAAAATTAATGTCTAACAATAATAATGGACATTTTTGACTTTATACTACTTATTCCCTTTCAATTCCCATGTATACCAAACATTGGAATTGAAATTCCCAGTAATTCTATTCATATCAACCAAACACTGGAATTTAAATTCCCACTTTATTCCCAGTAATTCAACTCCCATGGAATTACAATTCCTTTCCCACATAATTCCCCCCTCCAACCAAACGCCCTGTAAGCACAAAACACCCACATTAAGTACAAATCTCACTCACATTAAGCACAGGACTCAAGCACATTAAGTATAAAACTCGCACACATTAATCACCCGTAAAATCACACAACCGCACGAGAAACACTTAAATACACCTGAACCTGAATCTATATATATATATATATATATATATATATATATATATATATATATATATATATATATATATATATATATATATATATATATATATTCTTTTTTTTTTTTTTTTTTTGCGGTGGAAGCCAATAAAGTGATGTTACTCATACACTAGACCAAATGTCTTGGAGGCACCGTTCTATATTTTTGTTTTTTGTGAAACTTGTAATACTTATAAAATATTGTATTTTAAATTTTTATTAAAAAATATTACATGTTTAATATGTAACGATTTTATACAATATTTTTATAATTCAGGAATCTAAGTTTAGATATAAAAATGCAAAAGTTTAACTACTAAATATATTATCATAAACGAACCTAACATACAGTGATTTAAAAAACGGACGGTGGTAATTTGGTCTTTTTGCATCTAAGTCAAATTTAAGATGTGTGATTTTTGTACTTAAAGTGAGTGATTTTTGTACTGTGTGGCTTAAGGTCCGTCAGGTGTTGAAAACTTAAGTGCGTCGATCTAAAGTTTTAAGTGCATGATTTTCCTTCTTAATGTGCGTGGTTTGTGTGTTTAAGGTGCGTCAGTTGTTGAAATATAAGGTGTGTCGGCCTAAAGCTTTAGGTGTGTGGTTTTCCTTCTCAATGTGCGTTATTCACTTATTTGTATGCTTAAGGTGCGTTAGTTGTTGAAACTTAAACGCCCTTTTAAAACTTTAGGTGCGTGTTTGTGTTCTTTAATGTGCTTTGTTTGTGTGTTTAAGGTACGTGATTTGTGTACTTAAGATGTGTCATTTAACTTTACGAGGCGTTTGGTTGGATATAATTTGATTGTAATTGAATTGCAATTCAATGAATGCCTGAATTACAGTGTTTGGTTGGAGGGAATTGCAATTCCATGCAATTCACTCCTTTTGTTGAATTGCAATTCATGGTTGCAATTCAATGCATGTGGGGAAAATGTGGAAGAAATGACAAAAGTACCATTTGTTGATTGCTATTATCATTATTATACAATGATATTTTAGTCTTTATTTAACTTTTTCCTTTCCAACCCCAATAATTATATTACTCTCTATCAAACAATGTAATTTGAATTCATACATTATTCCTACCTTATTCTTTCCCCACCGAATTGCAATTTCTTTCCTTCCTAATTCCTTCCTCCCAATAACAAATTACATTTTTGGTCATGTGACTATTGGAGTGTTGTTAATTTGAGTACTTGACTTTCAAAACTCTCAATTTAGTCCTTTAACTATGGAATTGTTAACAGATTTGGTCCTGCCGGCCAAATCGCCGACCAATTTTCACCGGAAAGTTGTATAACAATTTTAACTTGTTTAATTAAGGGGTAAATCGGTCATTTTAGGTCCACTTCCTTCCTCTCCCTAGCAGCTGCTGGCCGGCAATTCTGGGTATGTCAAATTCTGGAAGTCGCCGCCCTCCTACTCCTCCTTGTCTCCGCCAACCATTCTCTGTCGCCGACGGACCCCTTTTTTCAAGACTACCTCTAGGAGCCATAGGAAGAGGAGGAAATGAGAGATCTTCCAGATGGGCATTTCTTGAATTCTGTGTTAAGGCTTGATGGTATCTTGATGGTAATACAAAACCTGTATTAGTTGACAATTTAAATGGCGCAAGAAGTGGGTTAAATCACTTGTTTCTGCTTGATCGGGTACATAATCGTCATTTTTGCAGGTGTTGAAGCATTCAGATCAGATCAGAAACAGATGCAAGGAAGAAGAAGAAATGACGTAAAATGACCATTTTGTCCCCATGAATAAGTAATTAAAAAAGGTTTACCTTTTTTTGGCAACAGTTGGCCGGCGATTTGGCCAGCAGGACTAAATTTGTTAACAATTGCATAGTTAAAGGACTAAATTGAGAGTTTTGAAAGTCAAGTACTCAAATTAACAACCCCTAACAGTCGCAGGATCAAAAGTGCAATTTGTTCTTTCTCCCAACAAAACAACTCCTTAAGGTGCGTGATTTGTGTACTTGTGTGTCATTTTAATGCTTAATGTGCGTCTTTTTGTGTTAAATGTAGAATCGCATGGAAAGTTATATTTGCACCTGATCCACTCCATATATATATAATAATTTATTTTTGAAAAGAATAATCTTTATATCTTTATATATAATAAAGCAGAATCTAACCACAAAATTTTTCTTCCAAAGTATGAATGCATTTTGATAGAAACAAGATTAGCAAGCGCAAATTATGCTGTGGACTTGTGTCCACAATGCATTGTGGACACGAGTCCAAAACGACGTCGTTTTTAGGGAATAGGATATGGTGCATTATGAATCGATGGAATCCACCACCACGAGGAAGTTTGAAATGCAATGTTGACGCCGCGGTTTTCTCAAACGGAATAGGATATGGTGCAGTTCTACGAGACCAAACCGGTACCTCTGTGGCGGCAAAAGGTGGATACAATGCTGGTGTGTGTGATTCTTTCATGGCAGAGGCGATTGCAGTGAGGGAGGCACTTTCATGGATAAAAGGATCGCAATATAATCATGTCATTGTTAAGACTGACTGTTTAAATTTCTGTAATGCTTTCAATTCATGTTTATCTGATTATTCGTATACAGGTTTAGTAGTTAAGCAATGTCTTTCCATTGCGAATGATATTGGAGACGTCTGTGTCCGTCATGTAATGAGATCAGCGAACCGAGTGGCTAATGAGTTAGCACAGACAACTGGTTCTTCGGCTGTTTTGGGAGAGTGGGCTGTTATCCCGCCTACATGTATCTCCGGTTTTTTGAGTTATTAATGAAAGTTTCTCGTTTTTGTTCAAAAAAAAAAAACAATAAACTTTAAAATCAACATAATAATAGCATAATTAAACTTTTAAAAATATTAAATATTACATTGTATAATTATACTTACATTTTTAATCAAATTAATTCTGAGCTCAAAAACTCAAGTACGTTTATCTATTCTCACAATCATTACTTTCTTTGCTAATTCAAAGAATGTCAAAAATTTAATTTGATAAATTTGTTTAATTTATTAAATTAATAATAATTTGTGTGCTTCGCACGGGACAATTACTAATAATAATACTTTATAAAATTAACCTTTTAACAATTAAAAATTAACCCTCAAATACCTAATCCTAAAATCTAAATTCCTAAATACTAACATCCCTAAATCCCTATTCCTCATTTCCTAAAATCTAACAAATTCCTAAATACTAACATCTAACAGATAGACGAATCCATAACAGATTCCAGCAGAAGCCAAAGTGCCAAACGCTCAGTCTCTGTCCGACGACGAAGCTAGTAGCAGCCGTCGCCGCCGACGAAGCAAGCAGAAGACGAAGAAGGTTAGGCCGACGACGCTGCGGTCGCTGTCTCCCTCCCTCCCCTGCGAATCTGGGTATGTTTTCTTCATTGAAATCTATGGGAGTACGGACTGAGTGACTGAGAGGCCTTGACACGGCCGTGTCTAGGAAAACCGGAAACCTTTGCTAATGAAAAAATAAATATTGCTAGTTTCTCTGATATAATGCAAATAAAACAGGTTTTCCGAGCTTCGGAAAAAGGATAG
This sequence comes from Ipomoea nil, assembly GCF_001879475.1. Lineage (NCBI taxonomy): Eukaryota > Viridiplantae > Streptophyta > Magnoliopsida > Solanales > Convolvulaceae > Ipomoea > Ipomoea nil. The sequence continues at coordinate 2,895,108 of NW_017617233.1, read as the reverse complement.
AGTTGAGTTTTCATGGTTTACAGACGTTTTTAATGTGTATGCTAAATTATCTGTCTTATATATTACAGCCAATGGTTGTGTCAGTTTGTGATAATGATGGGATCATACAGCAGTAGATATCTTATTTTATTATAAGGTTGATTTTGGATGATTATGGTTGAGAAGAACACACAGCAATCTGTAATGCTGTATATGTAGGGATAACTTTAAGAATTGGATTGTTAATATAGGATTGTTGTAGCTAATATTGTCCTTACTGTTTTCATTATTTGCTGTAGCTAATATTGCTTGTTTGCAGGCCTAGTATGTCATAGTCTAAACAAGAATTTAGTTGATCTTTCTTATGCAGTTATGCTAGTATTGTGATTAAGAATTGCTTATTGTTAATTAGTTTTATAGCCTTTGTTTTAGTTCGTCATGTCAATCAATCCTATACTCTTGCTAAGGCTACAGACTCTTAATCTGGTCCCGGGATAGAGAACTTCAATCCCATTAGTTACATTTGTTATTTGATTTCTTTACAGTAATAATATTCCTTTTATTTTGCTTCAAAAAACAGGGTCCTGGTGTAAAACGTTTGATATGAATTGGCTTCAGCCTTCAGGAGCAAGAACTCCGGCTTTTCTTAATGGGCATACCACAAAACCTCGGAGAGCACCTCATCAAACTTAATTGTCTTCTTGCTGATTTCACTCGTTGCCGCCAATTCTACAGTGCTCTCCACCTCTTTCACCACATTCACTCCTCCCACCTTCTCAGACCAGACCACTACACCCTTTCCACCGTCCTCACTGCCTGTGCCAGCATCCAACACACTGTCTTCGGCGCTCAACTCCACGCCTTTGGCTTACGGGCTGGGTTAACAACTTTTTCCCATGTTTCAAATGGCCTACTTTCCTTCTATGCCAAGTCCCAAGATTTGTGCGGTGTCAAAAGGCTCTTCAGCGAAATTCAGAGTCCAGATGTTTATTCGTGGACGACATTACTGTCTGCGTGTACAAAGCTTGGTGAAGTGGAGTATGCTCTCCAGGTATTTGATCAAATGTCGCGGCGAGATGTTGCTGTGTGGAATGCGATTATCACTGGCTGTGCAGAGATTGATGATGATGAGGTTGCGTTGAATTTGTTTCAGAAAATGCATTCTTTGGGTGTTTCACATGATAATTACACTTTTGCCAGTGTCTTGAGTCTCTGCTCCTTGGAACTATGGGGTTTGGGGAGGCAAGTGCATTCAATGGTTGTCAAAACTGGGTTTTTGGCTACAACTTCTGTTATCAATGCTTTGGTGACAATGTACTTTAACTGTAAATCTGTTGTGGATGCATGTTGGGTTTTCGAAGATGCAGATGATGAAGTGGTTGATCAAATAACTTACAATGCAATGATTGCCGGGCTAGTGAGCATGGAAAGAAATGAGGAGGCATTAATGATGTTCAATCATATGAGAAATATTTATCTGATGCCAACTGGGCTGACTTTTGTCAGTTTAATGAGTTCATGTTCTGATCCAATGACTGCAACTCAAATTCATGCACTAGTAGTGAAACAGGGTTTTGGAGATTGCACTTCTGTGAGTAATGCTGCAATGACCATGTATTCCAATTGTCAGGACTTAAAAGCCACTCGTTTGATTTTCGAAAGAATAAAAGAGAAGGATATTGTGTCATGGAATGCCATGATAACAAGCTATGCCCAAGAGAATTTGGGTGGAGAAGCGATTTTGGCTTACCTAGAAATGCAGAGGGAAGGGGTTGTGGCAGATGAATTTACTTTAGGAAGCTTACTATCAAGCTCACAATCAGTAGCTAATGCTGAGATGATTCTATCCCTAGTAATCAAGAATGGGCTTATCTTGAAAATTGAAGTTTCAAATGCAATTGTTTCTGCCTTTTGTAAACTTGGTGAAATAGAGCAGGCCTATAGATACTTTCGCGACATGTTTACCAGAAACTTGATATCATGGAACGCGATAATTTCCGGTTGCCAATCAAATGGATTTCCTATGCAGAGTTTGAACCTGTTTAGTGAGCTTCTAGCAGAAGGATTGACGCCTAATGCTTACACTCTCAGCACTGTCTTGAGTGCATGTGCCGGTATTCCTTCTTTCCAACACGGGAAGCAGATTCATGGATACATTCTTAAATTTGGATCATTTTTAGAAACTTCTATAGGTAATACTCTGATTGCCCTGTACTCGAAGTGTGGGATTTTACATTGGTCTACAAGGGTGTTCCAGATTATGACTGAAAGAGATGTTGTCTCTTGGAATTCAATGATATCTGCCTATGCACAGCATGGGAAAGGAGGGGAAGCAGTCCATTGTTTTGAAACGATGGTAGATTCAGGTCGGGTCGAACCAGACAAAGCAACTTTTACAGGAGTTCTTTCAGCTTGTAGTCATGCAGGTTTAGTTGAAGATGGTATTCAAATATTTAACTCTATGGTCAATAACTATGGCATTAAGCCTGGAGTGGAGCACTTCTCTTGCATTGTTGATATTCTAAGCCGAGCTGGATATCTCGACGAGGCAGAAGAGATAGTAAAAACCAAGAATATTGAGGTAGATTCCACTGTCTGGTGGACATTGTTCAGTTCATCTGCAGCTCATGGTGATACAAGATTAGGAAGAATTGTTGCAGGAATTCTTCTTGAAACTGAAAAGAATAACCCAGCAGTTTATGTGCTATTATCAAATATTTATGCTGATGCAGGGAAGTGGGAGGAATCAGCTAGTGTTAGAGAATTGATGCAGAGATATAGGGTCATAAAGCAACCAGGCAGTAGTTGGGTTAGATCATAGGTTTTTTTTTTTTTTTTCACTATTAAAAGAGTTAATTCCATTTTTGGCCTTAGATTTATGGGTGATAGTTCACTTTTAATCATTTTTTTTAAGTTCTAATATTATTGTGACATTACTATTTTTGATTCTCTGTCAACAAAATCGTTGAAATGTTGTTAAATATAAAGATATTTCAATCATTTTTATGTTAAATACAAAGATATTTGTCAAGCACCTTGTGCTCAGATGTCATGTAGTGACTCTCATATGGGAGGTAATTAGATCAAGCCTCAGTAAAGGCAGTGTTGACTTTTTGTACTTCAACAGGTTGAGAAAGTATAGATGAACAAATACTACAATGTAATAGAGTTAGTAACTTAAAAAAAAATATAAAAAATATTTCAATTATTTTTATATAATGTGAGTTGGCCCCAACTATATTTTTATGTTTATTTTTTTTGAAAAATTCGTAACAAGACCAAAATGACTTTGTATTTAACGGTATTAAAATTATTTTGTTGATAGAGAATAAAAAATGATCATACCATAATGATACAAGGACCAAATATGAACTGCATCACCTATAAATTTAGGACCAAAAATGAAATTAACTCTAACCAAAAAAAAAAAAGCATTCAAAGCTTTGACTGTTCCCAATTTTTGATAAAAAGGGACTGTTCCCCAATTGTCAAGTGAATATATAGCCAAAAATGGAATTCACAAGAATCAGTTGAAAATGGAGTTAGACCCTAACCGACCTGAGACATCCTGTCTACTATTGCTTTCCTGTTCACTATATTCTTTGAGATACATACAACAGCTGTTCTATTTTAGTGTTACTAAAAATACATGACATAAAATGTAATTTATGTTTGATATTAAAGTGACATCGACATGAAAAGGGACTACTTGAATTGGTTGTATGAATTTCTGAAAAAAAATAGGGTAACACCCAATCAATACCATCTTCATCCTCCTCCAAAGACACCCCTGTTCTTAGTAACTTGTTGAAAATAGTTTTCTTCCCCATAAAGTTGCCTGAAATGTTAAACACAAAGCAGTTAGGCAATCAATAATAGACACCCTATCCCTCTCCTCGAAGATTGTCTGAGACAAGTATTCTTAACATCCATCCCACTGCCATAGAATTACATAATATTTACCGTTTGGATATGCTTTAAATTTGGCTACAATGTGAATGAAAACATGAAAGGCCAAAAGAATGAGAGATCCAAAGCATTCCATAGTTCTTTACACTATTTCTAAATTCTACTTGTTTCCAAAGATCCTGTAAGTCGAATATAGGGTGGGTATAATAACTCTTTGAAATTCATAATGAAAACCTGTAATTCAGTGATCATTATTTAGTTACATCTGAACTATTTTAGAAAATATACATTCAATTGCTCAATGTAGTGCATAGAATACTGCAGATAATAGCAACAATCAGTCCCTAAATGTAGGGAAAACATATGCACCAAGAATCCCACAGATAGCTGCATCAAACTTTAAAGAGAAAACCCTTTTCACCTCCTCCCAGCATCAGGCAGTCTGTCACCTTCCTCCATAGCTAAAGAACTCTCAAGCTATAATAACTTCTAAAATAAAGTTCTACATAAATTACACCAAATCATTCCCCACTCCTTGAAGAATCACAACCATACCAATTTCTCCCTCCATTAAGCTTTATAAATTCAGAAACCCGAAACCTCAAATTTCTCATTCAATCATGAGATTGGAGCTTCATGGCCAAGAAATACTTGGTCATTAAAGGTATAACATTTGATGCTACTCACTTTTTCCAATGAGATATTTAGCATGTTGAAATTTCAAAGGCTATTGAATAAATTCTTGTTGATTGATAAATTTGTCTATAATACTGAGTTAGAAAAAGAGTTTATTAAAGAGGTTATCAAGATCTTCTGTTAAAAAGGTGAAAATTGAATTAACCCTCCTACATTAGGAAAAATATTTCAATTAACATTGATTGGGATTACAAACTATAATAGAGAATTGGATGGAGACTAAAGAGATAGATTCTTGTGACTACTTGAAATACAAGCTTGGTAGGAAAGATGACTTATATGCAAATAATAGGCCTACAAAAATTCTGTTGAATGGTGAAGAAATGATCCTACAATTCTTTTAAGCCCTAGCCCTTTTGCTAAAAATTTTAAGCCGATCAATCAGTACTCTTCTTTCTTCCAAGGGTTTTTGATTGATTTCATGAAGAGTAAAGTACTCCTTTTCATTCACTTTGGTACAAATCAAAGTATTTCGTGTTTGAAGTGAAGCATCAATGATCATTCTAATTGAGTGCTTCGTAGCTTCTCCTATAAGATTCACTTTTTCTGTTGGATTGATTGCAAAGTGCCATGTGTTCAATCATAAGAACTGAAAAATTAAACTTCACTCTATACTTGAGGAAATAAGAAAAACACACTCCAATCCAATTTCCTTGATTTTATTCCTATTTTGCATAATAATCACTCACAAGAATAGTAAGGATCCTTTGTTCACCATTTCAACTCAATTTTTGTAAGCCTATCATTTGCATATAAGTCATCTTCCCTATCAAGCATGTATTTTATGAAGTCACGATAATCTATCTCTTTAGTTTCAATCTAATTTCTCTACTACCCAGACTCCCAGTGAATGTTAATTGAAACATTTTTCCTAATTTAGGAAAGCTCAATTTAATTTTCACCTTTCTAATAGAAGAATTGATGATGGTAGCTCCCTTAACTTCTTTAATATCCATATTCTTATAAAACTCTTTTACCAACTCAAGATAGATAAGTTCATCAATCAACAAGAATTTATTCAATAGCCTTGAAATTCCAACAAATTATTTCACTAGAAAAATGAGTAAGCTCAAATGTTTTACCTTCAAGGGCCAAGTATTTCTTGCTCCCCGAGCTCTCTTCACCATGTGTTGTCTTCACCCTTGGCATGATTGAAGGAAAATCCAAGGTTTTGGTTTTCTGAATTTCTAAGCTTAATGGAAGGAGAAATTGGTATGGGGTTGCTCTTCAAGGAGTGGGGAATGATTTGGTATAATTTATGTGAAGAGGGGTCAAGGATTTTAGAGACTAGGATAGCTTGAGAGTTCATAAGCTAAGAAGGAAGATGAGGGTTTTCTTGCTGATTTTAATTTAGAGAAATACAAATGGCATTCAAAATACATTTTTCCTAATACAAAATGGGCTTGGGCAGCCCATATATAGAAAATACAAGAATGGAAAACCATTATTTCATTTTTTATCCATAATTATAAAGTTGCACAAATTAGTCCACCCAAGGCAAAAACTTGCACTTAAGAATATATGATTTAGTTTAAAGAACTTAGCATTGCAAATCAAACTTACGCAAGATGTTCCAAGGTCTCTGATCTAATTACAGCCTTTCCCTCGGGGAGTTCAAGGCAAGAATGATGCATAATCATTTCCTTCAATGTATGTTTTGTACTTTTGAGATCATTATCCCACAGGATACTCTACAAATCAAGGAGCAGATTGGGTAAGTTCAGCAACAAAACATAATTGAAAATATTTTACACAACAATTTCAATTTCTGGAATCACCATAATTTAACTATCCTAAAATGTTTACTCCATTAGGTAAAATGGATGAACAAATATGGAAAACAGTGCAAGGATTTAATCTCATATTAGTAGGCAAATTACCTTTCTCACATACTCTCGTTTCACATTCTCCCAAGGTATTTTGCCTTTAGGAGAGAATATAGAAACATTCCAAAGAGCTCCCCTAGCAACCATCACAGATGATGCACCTACAGTCAAATACATTAAATCCTGAAAATTGCAATACTATAAGCAGAAACAGGCATGTAGTAATATTAGTACGGAGTACATAACAAAAATATTCAGGGCAGAACCAAAAAGCTGAGAAGTGGGACCAAAGAAGAAAACAATGAAATGCAAATAGGCAGTTTTGAAGCATGAGTTCTTTTAAGTAATTGATGCATTACTTTGCCTAAAAAGCAGCTAATTTTTTTTAATAAGCTTGTTTATATATGAAAGGATTAATATTGTTATTCACTAATCTCAAGATCCTATAGTAATCCACCTCCTCAGTGTCATTATTACTTCATTAAATTCCAAGTTGTCCTTATTGTTTTAAGAGGTGAGACCTACTGCACAAGGATTCTGCTAAGTGAAGGGATATGGAGAGGAAAATTTACATGAACATAAAATGTTGTTTACAGCCAAAATTTAAGAATTAAAAGATGCTAGCCAACACAATATCCTTCATATATATATATAGAAATAAATTGAGAGACACATAACATGAACTTTCTTTGTTTTGGTGCCGTCCATCTACTAGTATCCATACCTCGAAGTATTAATTTACCACAATAGGGCAATAAAGAATATGAGTTTGCAAAGAAATATGGAGAAGAAAATATGAAGCATTTCAAATAATTATTGAAGTACCTGTTGCATCTTTGATTCTTTGAAAATCATCATATTCAAAAACATCACCATTTGCGATAACGGGAATAGATAATGCTGCTACAACATCAGCAATCTCATTCCACTTAGCAGGATCTCTTGGCCTATCTGGAACTTTCCTACAGTTAAATACAAAAAATTTCCAGTCTGTGACGAATTATTTACTCCGTAATTGTCTAAAATATCATACTTGAGTTGATAAATTCAATCATTGAGAATAGTAAAGAAATGCTGCATTTTATCCCAGTTTTAATTGATTAAGGAAGGTTTAAATTGAGATTAAAATACAGTAGACAAGTATGCTTAGGTTAGATAAGTAGTGATTCAAGAAATTACCTTCCGTGGACAGCAAGGGCAGAGATGCCAGTTTTCTCAATTCGTCTTGCCAACTCTACTGTATCCTGTGGGCATTTCAACAGCCGAATCTTGCATGTTACAGGTGTATCTAAGTTCCTCCTCAATGTTGTCAAAATCTGGACTCAATGAAAACAGACAAAGATCATTTACTAGTGAAAGTGACTCAACCCAAGATGTTAACAAAAATAAAAGTTTTACAGGTTGGGAAAAAAGCAATTATACATCATGGATAAGCTCTGGTTTAGTCAACAATGCAGCACCCATTCCTCCAGAGATCGAGAAGGACTTAGGGCAACCCATGTTGATATCCACTGCAGCAACGTCTTTGCACCTGCAAAGACAAGGCAGTTAGAAAAGAGCACAGATTGGAAGCATACATTCCAGTTTCATCCCTATTATCCCATCCAATACAATATGGATTTAAAAAAAGGCACACTGCATAATCTCATTATGATTCTCGTTATGATTATTCTATCAGGAAAAGAATGTCCACAACAAACTTACACCATCTGAGCAGCACTAAGAGCCCTCACAGCATCAGAAGTGCCCATTTGAAATACAACTCGACTTCTTTCTTCAGAGCATGTTCTGAAAACAACACTGCCAGTTCCCTTTTCCACGAGGTCAATAGTCCCCAAGGAATCTATGAGAGAATAGGAAAACTTATCAGCTTATTCCTTGAGGCATTGGGCAATCAATCAGTTATCAGAAAGGAGCAAATTTCCACATAGAAAATGGATATTGTAAAACTAAATATATGAATAAAAAACCTTAAAGCTCTTTGTTCATTGTTATGAATCCCAATAATATTGTACAGTACAAATAGTAAATATAATGCTGTTGAGTGTTGAAAGAGGGCCACACTGCGATTTATACGCTATCCTTAGTTTAGAATGATTTTGATTGCCAGAAGTATTGGTATCAAAGGAAAATTAAAGTCTACTCATGCAACACCTCAGTACACAAACTCCATGATCTTCAAAAATTGACAACTTCACCAGTGGGCTAAATAGCTGTAATTTAGTACATGCCATTCCAAATAAAAACTTAAGAGCTTAAAAACAATCACATTAGATAACAAATAAGAAAAAGGACACTACCGTTGACTTGGCGCTCACATTTGAGCAGTTTGTGATCAATAATCTCCTCTCCATATGTTATGTCCGCACCATAGTCAGCCGCTAGCAACCTAAGTGGCAGGGTGCCCTGTTAAAATATTAACTCTCTGTCCAAAAACTGCACTACTTAATACTCCTACCATGAGACACAAAATAATACTCCCTCCGTCCCATTTTATGTGTCTGTTTCGGTTAACAAGGCTTAACTGATTTACAAACCAAATTTTCATAATATTAAGTTTAGTATTAGTATACAAAATTTATATATTTAGAAACTAAAGTACTATTGAACACAAAAAAATCAAAAAAAAAAAAAAAAAAAACATTACTAAAGAAAATAAGCAAAAAAAAGAAAGAGTTTTTTGATTAAGAATAATAAACATGACACGTCAAATGGTACAGGAGTAGCAAATTCTGCAATTTATATACTTCTCACAATTCTACACCCCAGCAATCCAACCGGGTAGCTATGGTGCTATTATCACTACAGTCTACAGAGAACTTCAAATTCTTCTAGTTAGATGCTTATTAGACCTAAGAAACTTAAAAGGCAAAAATTGGCGTTTCAAAGGAAGCAATTAACACGAAATGCGAATAACAGAGGAAATCTAAGAACAGTAAGCAGCGTGAAGACTTGTAGGTCTTACTACTCGAACCATTGGAGCCAAGACCAGCTTGTTTCTATACTCCATGTTTTATACCATGCAGGCGGCGACAACGGCTGAGATGAAGAATTATGCTGAGGATAGAGAATATTTTCTCCGGTCGACAGTTTTTCCGATCTGTAAGGATACCCTGCCGCCTTTTGGAGAGCTTTTTACGTGCTGCTAATTTTTCGTTTATTTTCTCTGGTTTCTATATTTCCATGTGTTCGACCCGAAATCAACTTGGGTAACTCGGCCCATACCGAGGCCCATGAGTGGTCGTAAAATTGGGCCTTCCTGCAGGCAATTTATATCCTACACCACGGCGCGCGTTGCACTGTGCGCCCAGATACAAAACGACGTCGTTTTATTTATTTATTTATTTTTTTGAAATTTCTCGCCCCAGTGGATGGTAGTAATTTATTTTTTTTAAAAAAAAAATTCGTTGTTAAAAAATGTACATAATGTTATACTAAAATACACATAATTGTATACATGAATGTACATAATTATATAACAAAATATACATACTCTTTTTAAAAGATAATACACATAATCTAACATAATACATAATAAACATAAACTTTTAACATAATACACATCAACTCTTAACATAATACACACAAATTTTCTAATTCGGATGTACATAATTGTATAAAAAGAATGTACATAATCTATACTATATATAAAAACAGCATTCAAAAAAAATACTATATATAAAAACAAAATCCTGAAATTTTAAATTTCCGCCCAATTCCTAAAAAATCTCTCTTCCCAATAAAATATATTGATTTCTACTTTGCCATTCGTACAATAACTTTTGGTAAAAATTCTATTCTAAAATTATAAAATAGTGTTATACAATTCTCTTTGCACATCTAATCTATCCTATATATAAACACAAAATTTTGAAATTTTAACTTCCCGCCCAATTCCTAAAAAATCTCTCTTCCAAATAAAATATATTAATTTCTACTTTCCAATTCGTACAATAATTCTGGGTAAAAATTCTATTCTAAAATTATAAAATAGTGTAATACAATTCTCTTTGCACATCTAATCTATTCTATATATAAAAACAAAATCCTAAAATTTTAACTTCCGCCCAATTCCTAAAAAATCTCTCTTCCCAATAAAATATATTGATTTCTACTTTCCCATTCGTACAATAACTCTGGGTAAAAATTCTATTCTAAAATTATAAAATAGTGTAATACAATTCTCTTTGCACATCTAATCTATACTATATATAAAAACAAAATCTTGAAATTTTAACTTCCCGCCCAATTCCTAAAAAATCTCTCTTCCCACTAAAATATATTGATTTTTATTTTCCATTCGTACAATAATTCTGGGTAAAAATTCTATTCTAAAATTATAAAAGAGTGTAATACAATTCTCTTTGCACATCTAATCTATATTAATATATATAAAAACAAAATCCTGAAATTTTAGCTTCCCGCCTAATTCCGAAAAAATCTCTCTTCCCGAAAAAATATATTGATTTTTCTACTTTCCCATTCCTACAATAACTCTGGGTAAAAATTCTATTTTCTAAAATTATAAAATAGTGTAATACAATTCTCTTTGCACATCTAATCTATACTATATATAAAAACAAAATCCTGAAATTTTAAATTTCCGCCGAATTCCTAAAAAATCTCTCTTCCCAATAAAATATATTGATTTCTACTTTGCCATTCGTACAATAACTTTTGGTAAAAATTCTATTCTAAAATTATAAAATAGTTTTATACAATTCTCTTTGCACATCTAATCTATACTATATATAAACACAAAATTCTGAAATTTTAACTTCCCGCCCAATTCCTAAAAAATCTCTCTTCCAAATAAAATATATTAATTTCTACTTTCCATTCGTACAATAATTCTGGGTAAAAATTATATTCTAAAATTATAAAAGAGTGTAATACAATTCTCTTTGCACATCTAATCTATTCTATATATAAAAACAAAATCCTGAAATTTTAACTTCCGCCCAATTCCTAAAAAATCTCTCTTCCCAATAAAATATATTGATTTCTACTTTCCCATTCGTACAATAACTCTGGGTAAAAATTCTATTCTAAAATTATAAAATAGTGTAATACAATTCTCTTTGCACATCTAATCTATACTATATATCAAAACAAAATCTTGAAATTTTAACTTCCCGCACAATTCTTAAAAAATCTCTCTTCCCAATAAAATATATTGATTTTTATTTTCACAATCGTACAATAATTCGGGGTAAAAATTCTATTCTAAAATTATAAAAGAGTGTAATACAATTCTCTTTGCACATCTAATCTATACTATATATAAAAACAAAATCATGAAATTTTAGCTTCCCGCCCAATTCCGAAAAAATCTCTCTTCCCGAAAAAATATATTGATTTTTCTACTTTCCCATTCCTACAATAACTCTGGGTAAAAATTCTATTTTCTAAAATTATTAAATCTACTATACTAATAAGAGCCCAAGAGAGTTAGGCCTATAATGGGTAGAAAAAATGGCGGTCACAGATTTTAATCAAATAAATGGCTCAGATTGATTAAAAGATTGATCAGATTTAAATTTTACACTAAAATTTTCTAAAATACCCACACACCGTTACTAATTCCGTTAAAATTTTAAGAATTGCCGTTAGTTCACCGTTAACTTACTCATTGATTTCAATAAAAAAAAAAAAAAGTCTTAGGTTCGAACCCCATCCTAATCAAAGTTGGCATAATTAGTACTCTATTTTACTCTTATTAAATTATATATAAATAATAATTTAGTAGTTACAACAAAAAATAATACATATGCATTTCTTTAATTTAGAATTATGTGTCCACAATGTCTTTATTCAAAAAAAATAAATTATTCATTATCAATAAATTAAATAAGAGAAATAATTTTATTAGTTATATTGTCTTTATTTTTCTTCAATATAAAAATTCTTTATATTCAAATTTATTAATTGATTATATTCGCTACATTGTCCTTACAATGTCTTTATTCAGTGAACAAAAATTATTAATTATCAAAAAATTAATTAAAAGAAATATTTTCATTAGTTATATTGTCTTAATTTTTCTCAAATGTACAAATTTTTACATTCAACTTCATCAATTGATTATATTCACTACATTATCTATTATCTTTTTTGTGCACTATTTTTCTAATTAAATATCAAAGTTATAATACAAAATAATGCTATATATTTATTTACCAAGTATTTTATTAATACCATGAAAAAATTAAAAAAAATATAATTAATAAAGCCAACCATATTAACTACTTGGAAGATTTTGTGATAGAGTATTCAAATCACACAACAAATTGAAGTGAGAACTACCTCGCAATGTCTTTGTTTGACAATCAGCAGTTAACAGTTAGCGTTAGCGGATTTGATCAGCGAATTTATTTCATTGTTAACATTGGGTAGAAAAAATGACCGCCAAATTATTAAATCAAATGAATGGTTCATATTGTTCAGGTTTTAATTTTTTTCTTTTAAGATTTTATAATTTATCCTTAATTATATGATTATCCATTTAACTTTTCCGTTAATTCACCGTTAGTCTAATTCTAATATTAAAGTCTAATATAGAATTATAACTACGCCATTAATCTAATTCTAATATTAAAGTCTTAATAGAACTTAACCACAAATCCTAATGTCGGAATCTCCTCAAACAATATTAGTATATATTTAATTTTTTATGGCATAATTTTTATTTGTTCTCCCTTATGTCCCGTATTTGGTTTCAACTATACCTATACAATTATTTTATTGACAATTATAATCAATCTTAACTATATTATCTTGCATTTGTAAACTTAGAATTACATATTTAACTCGCACGGGCTTAGCTCAATGGTTTAGTGGGTAGTATTTGGGAGAAGAGACCAAGGTTTGAACCTCGGCGGCGGCAATGCGGGAATTATGTCCAAAGTGGGTAGATTCCTTGTGCGTATCAGCATTTGGCCCTGTCTGCTGAACCATTGAGTCACCGTGATTTACAACTTCCCACAATGCTCTATCGGGTTGGAGTGTGGGGGGCCCTTGGGGTTGGGGACTCAACCTTTGGGAGAATAATTACTTATTTAAATACGCAAATTCAACCTACAATTATCTATGCATGAACAATTTCAATATAATCCTGCCTTAATATACTTTAAAGTACTTATTTAACAAAAAAGCATTGTGCATTATCCTAATCCCGCAATGCGCGTAAAAAACTAGTAGTGTAATACAATTCTCTTTGCACATCTAATCTATATCTATACTATATATAAAAACAAAATCCTGAAATTTTAAATTTCCGCCCAATTCATAAAAAATCTCTCTTCCCAATAAAATATATTGATTTCTACTTTGCCATTCGTACAATAACTTTTGGTAAAAATTCTATTCTAAAATTATAAAATAGTGTTATACAATTCTCTTTGCACATCTAATCTATACTATATATAAACACAAAATTCTGAAATTTTAACTTCCCGCCCAATTCCTAAAAAATCTCTCTTCCAAATAAAATATATTAATTTCTACTTTCCATTCGTACAATAATTCTGGGTAAAAATTCTATTCTAAAATTATAAAAGAGTGTAATACAATTCTCTTTGCACATCTAATCTATACTATATATAAAAACAAAATCCTGAAATTTTAGCTTCCCGCCCAATTCCGAAAAAATCTCTCTTCCCAATAAAATATATTGATTTTTCTACTTTCTCATTCCTACAATAACTATGGGTAAAAATTCTATTTTCTAAAATTATAAAATTGTGTAATACAATTCTCTTTGCACATCTAATCTATACTATATATAAAAACAATATCCTGAAATTTTAAATTTCCGCCCAATTTCTAAAAAATCTCTCTTGCCAATAAAATATATTGATTTCTACTTTCCCATTCGTACAATAAATCTGCTTTAAAATTCTATTCTAATATTATAAATAAAATAGTGTAATACAATTCCTATTCTAATCTATATTATATATCAAAACAAAATCTTGAAATTTTAACTTCCCGCCCAATTCATAAAAAATCTCTCTTCCCAATAAAATATATTGATTTCTACTTTCCCATTCCTACAATAACTCTGGGTAAAAATTCTATTCTAAAATTATAAAATAGTGTAATACAATTATCTTTGCACATCTAATCTATCCTATATATAAAAACAAAATCTTGAAATTTTAACTTTCCGCCCAATTCCTAAAAAATCTCTCTTCCCAATAAAATATAATGATTTCTACTTTCCCATTCCTACAATAACTCTGGGTAAAAATTCTATTCTAAAATTATAAAATAGTGCAATACAATTCTCTTTCCACATCTAATCTATACTATATATAAAAACAAAATCCTGAAATTTTAACTTCCGCCCAATTCCTAAAAAATCTCTCTTCCCAATAAAATATATTGATTTCTACTTTCCCATTCCTACAATAACTCTGGGTAAAAATTCAATTCTAAAATTATAAAATAGTGTAATACAATTCTTTTTGCACATCCAATCTATACTATCTATACTATATATAAAAACAAAATCCTGAAATTTTAACTTTCCGCCCAATTCCTAAAACATCTCTCTTCCCAATAAAATATATTGATTTCTTCTTTTCCATTCGTACAATAATTCTGGGTAAAAGCTGTGAAGTTTCGAAAGTTCGGCAATGCAACACTTTTGACTCGGTTGTCCGTTTTGGACAAATATTTTTTTAAAATTGTGTATTTTTTCGAGATATATCCATCGCAAACTGCCTTAGGCGGTTTGGCCCACCAATTTCTAAAAAAAATGCTTTATTAAATTGTTTCTAAGAATTAACTATGAGAACCATATGTTTAGCTTGGCCCACCAATTTCTAAAAAGAATGCTTTATTAAATAGTTTCTAAGAAATAACTATGAGAACATTATGTTTTATTAATGAATTTTTAAATTTTTTAATTAAAAAATTGTCCCGTGCATTTTTTAATAATCTCTCTTTATAATTGGTCAATTTATTTAATTATGGTAAATTAGGGATAATTAATGATGGTAATAGAAATCCTATAAGCGACCTCTGGTGAAATTAACTCTTAAATAATTATATATCGATTTAAAATATTCTTAGTATATTACAACAATTCAATTCCGTGCATCGCACGGGTGAAAATACTAGTTGTATAAAAAATGTACATAGCTGTATGAACAAATACAAGTAATTGTGTGAACAAATACATATAATTGTGTGAACAAATACAAATAATCACAATAACTTCCTATCGGGCGTCGTTTTGGGAGGCGCGCGGCGCACAGTGCTACGCACGCCCGGTGGTGTAGGGTATAACGATTGCTTCCTGCATTTAGAACAATCCTGATTATCCTCCAGTTTGGAATGAGGATAGTTGGATTAACGGGAGGAATTGCTTCAGGGAAGAGCACAACCTCCAGTCATTTCAAGTCCCGCGGCATTCCAGTCGTGGATGCCGACATCGTTGCTCGTGTGAGTATTATCCGTTAATTAGGTTTCCGCACTGAAACTTCTGTTTCGAATGCTGATCATTTCTAGCATTATTAGTGTATTACTGAATTGCTTATCGGTACTTTAGGGGAGTTATCGTGATGGGTGTTTGTGTTATGCAGAATGTCTTAATGAAAGGCACTGTTGGATGGAAAAAGGTAGTGGCTACATTTGGGGAGGACATCTTGCAGGCCAACGGCGAGGTGGATCGTGGCAAGCTTGGTCAAGTTGTATTTTCTGATCCTGCAAAACGCCAGCTCCTTAATAGGTTCTTTATTGATGTGCATTTAGTTGTGTTTTTTATTTTCATAATTCGTGGTTATTCCTTAGGATAGGTTCTATGCCTCTTGCCCATCACAGAACTGTGTAGGATAGATATTGAAATCCATATGCCACAAATATTGCCCCTAGTGACATGGTGCTCCACACCACTGCTAAAGCTAGCCGTGATTACTCCATGATTGTGTGGTTGCCCTTGGGTTTGAGGCCGTGACCTTGAATTAGTGCACGGGTGTGGTCGCGCCATAGCCCCATCATGTGGATGCGGTAGTCTTGTTGCCCCTCTGCATGGGCACAATCGTGAGATTGCCCCGGGAGGTTACCGTCCTTGGACGCACTCATCCCATTGTTTCCCGCTTGCACACCGGCCCGACATGCCATTTTGTTCTCGCTTAATGAACCTTGTTAATCCAGATGTTACCTCCTCGCTCAATCATAGCACATGCCAACCCATATTGCCCCAAGCCATGATTTCTTCACCATGGGCCGTTGAGCTCTTCATTTCTTTGTTGTTGGATCAAAGCCCCACCCTTTAGATCATATCTTGCTTGCACTTAGATGAATTACAGACAATGTGCCATTGGTTATTGGTTAGGCGACAAAGTGTATATATTCCCCATGGATCCTTCTTCCAGCATTGTGGACCCTTCAAATGCTCGCATGGTAGGGTGCACTTCTCTGTTTTAAAAAGGGAAATTTTTTTTAAAGGAAGAGAGGAAAGTAGGAATGGTAAGCTAACATGTTCAAACTAATAAAGATTGGAATCAAGAAAGTATTAGTGAAGTTATTGTTTCCTACTTCATGTTGTAGACATTGACAACACAAAAAAAGTGGGGGGCCTTGTGATGGGGTATTGGGCTGATTAGAGGTATGATGGTCTTGTATTTGAACAAATTTATTCACTTATATTAATTAGAAAGAGCAACTTGAGATTGAATGGGTACCCGTTATTTCGGCGTCTTGATTTCAATATTAGATTATTAGTTTCCACTTTTTCCTCACATTCCTTATGCTTTTAATTACATTCCTTGTTTCCTACCATCACCTTAAGACACTTTTAATAAATGAGGGGTTTTGCATGTTTATGTTATATAATCTTTAAATTTATGTTGGAAAAAGTTGCTATGAGGATATATGGCTGTTAATGATGAGATGAAAGGGTTGAGAAAAATATTCTATTGGTATTTTAAAAGCACTAAATAGTTAATGTTGTGTCGTTGTAGAGTGTTGGATAAATGCAAGAAAAATCCAATTCAGACCGGACTTTTCTCTCCCTACTACTTATTTCCCTTCTTTTATTATAAGCTAGACACAGGTTGCATTCATGTGGTCGGGACTCTAGCTTGACACTATGGATACCTTGCCATCCCATTTGCAAATCATCGTGTAGAATTGAAAAACTCAAGCAATTTTCTCTCCTGCTATATTGTGTCTCTAAGCAGTATTTTGTAAGTTTCAATCTTTATTCTGGGGGCACGGAGTCAACAATTTCTGTGCTTAAACCTTAGGAGCAATGCTACAACTCCAGCATGCATCGGTAACAATAAAATTGCTTTTAATGATGTGGGATATTGGGATCCATATCACAAAAAGCCTTAGCTATTAGCATTTTTTAAATATTGGCACTTTAAAGCAATTTCTTACTGTTGATTTGGAGATAGGGATGTCAATCGGGTTAAATTTTGTTTGCCCTTACCCTAAAACTTGGGAGGTAGTTATTTATTGGCCTAAACATTTTTTGGCCCTAACTCACAATGGGATGGTAGGGTATTTATAGTGTCAAGCTAGTGTTACTGATCATATGATTTAGAGAGAATTAATTTCAACCATTCAACCTGTTTGGTTATGCCTGACTGAGAATAAAAGAAGTGAAATAAGTAGTAGGGAGAGAACCCAATTTGACTTGGCTTTTACTTTCCATTTATCGAGCGGTATTGACTGAATTCAAACATTTTTAAAATATTACTTTTACTTGTAGAGTCATGATCAGACTATACATGTCAGATCATGTTGGAATGGAATTGTATTATTTAACTGAAAGCATTGTTCTTCAGTTTAAAGAATCTGCTTATTTGTGGCATAATGTGTAAACCATGCATTTGCATTGTAAGAGAAGCTTTTAAGAATGAGTTTTCCACAATCTCTGAGAGTACAGAATGAGCTTATGGTATTTTTGTAATATGCATTTGTAGGCTGTTAGCATGTTATATCTCAACCGGTCTATTTATGGAAGTCTTGAAGCTGTGGATGAAGGGTTGCAAGATAATTGTTCTTGATGTGCCTCTTTTATTTGAAGCCAAGATGGATAAATGGACTAAACCTATTATTGTTGTTTGGGTTGATCCGGAGACACAGCTCCATCGCCTCATGACAAGGGACGGATCAACAGAGGAAGAGGCCAAAACAGGATAAGTTCTCAAATGTCTCTGGATATAAAGAAGACAAAGGCGGATATCATCATTGATAATACAGGGACACTAGAGGCTTTGAATGAGCAGTTTGAGATGGTTCTAATCCAGATCACAAAGCCATTGGCTTGGACCGAGTATGCACTTTCCAGACAGGGAGCTATTCTTGGATTGCTTTTGATTTTCGCTGGTGTTATACTATGCAAGACGGTTTTATGAAAAATATGGCTTTTGGGATGAAGAGAAGATCAGACGGATGGAATACAGCCAAATCAGATGTGCTCTACAGCTCTTTCGATCTACGATGACCAGGTAATAGCTGTTGATTCTTGAGTGGTTTACATCATATTCATGCCTTTTATATGGAATGTGAGGTCTCAGCTTCACCCACTATACAGTTCCACTGCAAATGGGTTAAGAACTGAGACAAATTATTGAATTGCTGTGTGCTGGAGGAGATTATAGGAAGGGGAAAAGTAGTTGATAGCAGTGGATTATAATTGCACAAAGTGATGATTGCAGAAATCTGGGCTGTCTTATAGAGGGAATTGCAACTTGCAAGATGGCCCCATTTTCTGTTTGGTAGCAGTGGAGAATTTGTTGGCTTTGATGACATTTCTTAATCTGGGTTCTATTGATTACTGAAATATATAATTTGTTAATTTTGAGAAAAATATATAAATCCTAAAAATCACCTTTTTTTTTGGTAGATTTTATGTATCCTAGCAGTGGAGAATTTGTTATAATGCATTTTCAATCTCTAAATTATGCAAAAAAGATACAATTTTCATATGTTAGAAAAACAAAACCATGAACTTTCATAAGCAAAAAAGTTCATTCATATGTGATTTTACTAAAAATATTTGCTTTAGTTATAGAATATGAGAAGGTTTGCTATTTTGGTGCTCAAGGAATGAAAATCACAACTTTTTTTAATAAAACTAAAATAACTCGTAACTTTCAATTACAGGAAAGTTTGTAATCGTTATTAGAAAACGTGTTTCGAGTGAAATCGTCTTTTAATTATAGTTGATAAAAGACCATAAGGAAGTACACTAAACTAGGTTGTCCATAACTTTCACGAGAAGTTGAAATAGAATAACATAACTAAGTCCGTATGGGTAGCTCAACTGATTGTATAGGTGAAATTTGTGATAAGAAACCAAAGATCAAGTCTTACCAACGGTAGAATGAGGGAGTTCCTTGTGCGCAATTAACAAAAATCTAGCGTATGTTGATTAGTTGATCAGTTGGAAACGTTTGGATTGGACGATTCCACCTTTTGTTACAAGAATAAGTAATTAAAAAAATGTGTTTTTCTAATAATTATTTGTATTTTTAAAAAATAATAACGTCATAATGTTCACTTCCCGAGTTCCGTACCGTTACACCTGATCACGCACCACACCACACCACACCGATCATCATATCTTTATAAATTATGAGTACCCCTCCCTCCATTCTTTCTTTCTTCTTCTCTGTTCTATAAATCTCAGTAACACTCGCCCTACTATCATCTTTATATCTAATTTTTTCCATTTTATTCAGATATTTTTTTGTTCTTTTTCCATTTTTAGCTGCTGTTAAACCCTTTGATGAGGGGAGTAGCGGCGTCAACATCAGCTTGGAGGAACTTTTATGCCACCGATATTTATGGAGAGTTCGTATTACGCGCCACCTCACACCGTCGCGTCTCGGCCGTCCATGGGATTCCCTCTCGGCACGGCGCTGCTCTTGATTCTAATTTTCAGCTTGAGCGGCATCTTCTCCTGCTGTTACCACTGGGACAAACTCCGATCCTTCCGCCGACGCTCTCATTTCTCTAACGCCGCCGATCTCGAGGCTTCCGCCG
This sequence comes from Ipomoea nil, assembly GCF_001879475.1. Classification (NCBI taxonomy): domain Eukaryota; kingdom Viridiplantae; phylum Streptophyta; class Magnoliopsida; order Solanales; family Convolvulaceae; genus Ipomoea; species Ipomoea nil. Next base: position 2,874,691 of record NW_017617233.1, on the reverse strand, counting down.
CCGGCTACGGCCCCCATAAACCTAAACACCTTCCCCAGGTAGCAAATACTTGCTCGCACTATTTTATGTGTCTGATTTGATTACTCAGACAAGAGTTGTTTTTAATTTAATTTTTTAATAGTATTAAACAAAAAATTTAAATCTAAAAATAATATAAAATTACTCAAATAGTTAATTTGACGTATGAATAGTAAATAATATATTTAAAATAAGATAGTATATATCTAAAAAAAAACATAATAAGTGTGGATGAATGTTATATTCTTTATTTATGTATGTTTTTTTGTTAAGTTTTTTTTTTGTATATTATCCATCTGAACAATTGTCAATGGAAAAATCGAGCATAAATAAAGGGTACGGAATATAATATTCATTTACATTTATTATGTTTTTTGATTATTTTTATAATAATTTAAATATCTAAAATTTAAATAAATTTAAAATTTTAATATAAAATACTAATATTGTGCCCCTATTTTTTTCGCATTGCGCATAAAAAATTCTAGTATATATATATATATATATATATATATATATATATATATATATATATATATATTGTCTAGAAAAATCATAAATACTACTTGGTGTGCACTTAAAATTTTTTCCCGAAACTCTAACCAACAAAGAATCATAAGAGAATAAATCACTTGAATTACTCAACTTATTCAAATCAAGAAAGTCAATAAATCGGTTGCAGTAAGAGTTAATTTGTAATCTTGTGATTACTAAGCGAACTGCCTTACCCAGCACTGTAATCTTATGATTACTAAGTGAACTGCCTTACTCGGCAGCTTTATCAAATTGAATGGCAAGATTTGTTTGTTGAAACGATTATTGTAAATTGTTTGTGTTTTGGTTGACAGAATTCGAAGGAGAATCATAGGCAGACTTTGCCGGTGATAATGCCCGGTGATGAAGTACCTAAGTTCCTGGCAATGGCGTGTCCGTGTCAGCCGCCGCGGCCCGGGAAGGCCGTGGTTGTGGAAGTGCAGAAGCCGCCGCCCCCGCCGCCGCAAATGCCACCCAAACCGCTTTGTGGGGTTGAAGCAGTGCCGTTCTATTAGATTACAGCTCCATCTCGTACGTCATCGTTGATTCTTGAAACTGAAAACTGACCATTTGCTTCGTGAAGCGGTGGACAGTAGTGGACTCCCCCTCTATTTTTATTTTCTATTTTTGTAATGTAATTATAATGTAAATTTACAAAGTTTTTATTTTTTTTTTATAAAAAAAATATCTTGAAATTCTAGATGAATGAATGACTATATATGGATGGTTAGTGTATCGAGTAATCTTTTAATTTTTGTCAAAAATCTTTTTAAGTCTTGTCATGTTGCACATGATTTTTTTAATACAATTTATCTTTTTGATATAATCTGAAAGTTATTAAATGAAACTTTCTGATGTGATTTGAAAGTTAATACACATACTTAAATGGTGATTACGATGTTTTTCGTCATTAATTTTTTTTTTTTTTAAAGTTTAATGCAAGAGTGATTTTTTTTTTTTTTTAAATCTTAATTTGAATCATTAACTCAAACAAAATAACACAATTTCACAATCAAGTCTCACTCACATTATAGACACCAAATATTTTCCACACTACTACTCAACTAATTAGTGTACTATATAGAATTATTTTCGATGGTTAACTCAAACAAAATAACACAATTTCACAATCAAGTCTCACTCACATAATAGACACCAAACATTTTCCCCACTACTACTCAACTAATTAATGTACTCTATAGAATTATTTTCGATGGTTAATTCTCATATGATGTGACATGAGATTGGTTGACAATTATCCGATCATAAATCTTTTAATTTGATAAAATAATATTACACATATCGGATTGGGTTCCCGTGCAGTTAAGGGCGTCAGGTGTAGTTGTGCGGTTAAATTTGAGCCACTGATCTTGCTTAAATCAACGTTCAAGATTAACAAAATTTAATTAAAAAAAAATGCTGATAGCAATTTGGTAATTTTTGCATCTAGGTCAAATTTAAGGTGCGTGGTTTTGTGCTTAAGGTGCATAGTTTTTTTTGCTTAAAGTGTATGGTTTTTGTACTTAAGGTGCGTGGTTTGTGTGCTTAATGTGAGTAGTTGTTGAAACTTAAGGTCAGGGTTGTAAAAATCCCGCCTAGGCACCGAGTAATCGGCGCCTAGGCACTAGGCGCCCATAGGCCGTGGCGATTTCCGCCCTAGGCTCCCGCCTAGGAGACCAGCCGCCTAGGCGCCCGCCTAGCGCCTAATTCAGCCGCCTAGCGCCTAACTCGTCCGATTACGCCGAGTTAACTCGTCAATTTCTGTCGAGTTAGTCGAGTTAACCCGACCGACTCGACCTTGCTAATTTTGTCCATTTATATGACATATACATATAATATGACATATATACACTCGTAGACTAGTTTGATACTTTCAATCTTTGGATGATTGAAGTATTTGGGTATTTCATTTGAGTTTTTATTTTTTTTAATATTCTTTTGATGTTATGACTTATGAATTGTCATTATGTCATTTATTTGGATGTGTTATTTGATTGAATGTTGAAAACAGTCTCATTAAAATTGTCAAATTGCATGTTTGCTACTGTTTTTTTCGCGACCGCCTAGATTCCGCCTAGGCGCCGACTAGGCCGCTTAGGCGCTAGGCGCTGCCTTGGCGCCCGACTAGCACCCAGCGCCTACTGCAACCATGCTTAAGGTGTGTGGTTTTTGTGCTTAAGGCGCGTGGTTTTTGTGCTTAATAAGGTGCATGATTTGTGTGCTTAATGTGAGTAGTTGTTGAAACTTAATGCTTGCCACATTATGGAATATGATTGAGAGGGTAGAATTTGTGAGTCCGCATCGTAACAGGGCATTTGGTTGAAATGGAAGAATTAAGGGGGAAAGGAATTGTGATTCGGTGGGAAAAGAATAAGTTGGAATAAAGTAGGAATTCAAATTACAGTGTTTGGTATGCAGGAATATGATTACAGGGAATTGAAGGGAATAAGTGATATAATGACTGAAATGCCCTTACGTAATAATAAATGAGGGAGTGGATGAGAACAATGACAGGGGTAAAATTGTCTTCACAACAGTATATTTCTCCCTTTCCACCACTGAATTATAATTCCTAGCTAGGGGGGTGTCATGAATTACAATTCAGTGGATGGAGGTAATTGCAATTCCCTCCAACCAAACAATGCAATTAAGGAAATAAACGGAATTACAATGCAACTACAATGAAATTACATCAAACCAAACGAGTTGTGAACTCATTTTTTACTCCATGATGAGTGCTGACATGTCATATTTGATTCATCTAAAAAAAAGGGTTATAGTTTTGATTCTTTTATTTTCTCTTTCTCTAATAAAATCTAAAAATGTGGTTACAGGTTTACTCCATCAGTGTCTTCTTATAATTTTCCAATTTGATATCTAGTCAATTATAACACATTACATCATTATTATTATTTGTGAAATATTGATATTAATATATATTATGAAAAAACAATTTAAAAAATGTTACCATTATCTTAAGTAAAATTGTCCCACATAAGGCCTCAATAATGTTGCTCTTCCGTCATCCATATGATGATTATTCGATTTTGTCACGATGTAACGATGCTTTTCACTATATATGCCTTTAATTTCTTCTCAACTACACAATACCTTTCGTTGTTCGATATGACAATTCGTTTACTCTCCATCCATCTTCTATTCTTTTCTACCTTCAATTTACAAGAATCACCATTGAAATAAATACTAAGTAAAAATAAAATAAAATTGGACGTAATTATTGTTTTAACACATCCATTCTCCTTATCTGAGGATTACAAAATCTTAATGCATATGGCCTAATTATATATGATGATGACTACGACATTTGATATCATATCTGGTCATGTAATATGTGCGGTGCACTTTTAAACATGTTATATACTATTGTTATTTCGATTTTACAATTATATATTTTCTGATGATGTGTTGCCTGATCATCGGTTTCAAAGGATAATTCACTTTTTCCTTCCTTTCTTCCTTCCTAGCTTCCTTAATATGCATGGTGTATTTTTAAACATGTTATACTATTGCTATTTCGATTTTAATATTATATATTTCCTGCTGATATGTTGGCTGATCATCGATTCTAAAGGGGTTCGCTTTTTCCTTCCTTCCTTATTTTCTTTCCATCCAATCAGTGTAGAGCATATCCGCATATGACTGCATTTATTTCAATTTTCTACTTTCCTTTCTCCATTTTCTATTATCTGTTTTCTATGTTTTAATTCTCTACTTTTCTTTTTCCCCTCGTTAAATGTATAAAAATAAATTTTAAAAGTACATTTAAAGTGTGTTTTTATTTAAACATAGGATAATAGAGACAACAAAGATGCAGGCTGGGGCCTCTTGATCATAGAATGGAGTAGATTATATTTAAAAAAGACAGTTGGTATAGTGGGGGCATGGTGGCGTTCTTGGCTAGCTAAGCCAATTTGGTAATGATGTAACATACTTGCCCATTCCGTTTGGCCGCACTATAATGACAATGATTATTAGTAATGAATTTTGGATTCAAAAGAGGTGACGAAGGTGGGTGAAACATGATTTTCGTACCTGAATGTCATAAAATCAATTATTGTTTAAGTTTTACTATATTTACTCTAAAATTTTACTCCCTGATTTGGCGAGCGTTGAACGTGTTAATAGAGATGCGACTTAATTTAACTAATTGTTATAGGGCTGGTGGAGAATGACATTAGTTTGGGAGTAGGCAACAAAAAACGACAGTAATTGGAAGATATGTTTAACGTAATATATATCGAATGATTTGACAAAGAAAAACGTTAAATTAATATTAATTAAAGTGGGGACTAGAGATTATAGTGGGAGTGAGTAGGATTTCCACTTTGCTTTATCACTAACTCCACCAGTACTAAACATTAATTGTCATTTGTCATCCCTTTGGATCAGATTCTTCTAATCTTAAACTAACAAAAGCCTCCATTTATGTATGTGACCTAATATAATATATGAGATTATATAAGTAAAACCAAATGTGACAAGCACGTGTCATATTGATATTTTTGGACAAATTACACTATAGAGCAGGGTTCACATTGCATTGTGAATCATGATTCAAAATGACGACATTCATATTATGTGTCTACAGTTAACATACTATATGTTATAAGGCTATAGTTAATAGATTATGTGCTTGTAAATAAATTAAAGACACATAATATGTTCACTACAAACACATAATATGCAGTTAACATATTTGTACATGCAGTTAACATATTTTATGTCGATAGTTAATAAATTATGTGCTTTCAATTTATTTACAGACACATAATTTATTAATTGGAGACACATAAAATATTAACTATAAATATATAATTTTTACATCAAAATGAATCCTGATTCATAACCATTAATATTTTTGGCACTTGTACGAAAGAATCAGACTCCTAATTTGGGCCTTTAAATCCAAGTCCATTTGCAGACATGCACTACTTCCTAAATCTTATTTATATATTTCTTTTTTACTTGAATTTAAAATAAGTCTGGTGTAAAATTGTTTTATTGTGGACGTATAATATTTTTTAGATAGAATATAATAATTTTTTAGAAGAGGATTGGACTGACTCAAATGTTTGCCACGCTAAAAAGTATGGCTGCCTGTTTTGTAATTCTAACTAGCAAAAGATTACGAGGAGGTAAACCAACTTAAGTTATCTTAATTAATTGTTTTAAACTAAAAAGATCAATAGATCAAACAGCTCCAATTAAAAGGTCAAACTTAAAATCTTATAGTTATCAAACTAATTTAACAGGGATACATATTGATCTAATTTTATCTTTACAAAAAGTTCATCCAATATATCTCATGATAATCATTAATTTGAATCTTCCCTATATCTTAACTATAATAAAGCTATATGGTTTGGGAAGTAATTAATGTTACAATTAATACCACAACATCCTTTATTATAAATAAAAAAAAAACACAACATTTGAAAAATAAAATAGCTATATATTATATAATCATATAAAAAATGTACTTTGAAAAATAAAATAGCTATATATTATATAATCATATAAAAAATGTGTTCAATTAGAGTTTAAATTTACTCATACAAAATGTAAAATTTGCTTTCAAAATGTAACTATCTTAGTTATTATTTGTATTATGAAAATTATAATATAGATAAAATACAATTAAGAATAAATCAATGTAATTATGTAAATTCTCTCTATAAGTTTATTTGAATACGCACATAATTAGATATTATATTAACCATACAAAATTTTAATTTTAATTTTAATTTTAATTTTGTATTCTATAAAAATAATAAATACTTGACCAATGGAAGCTCAAAAATATTATTATATTAAACAATTTAAAATATTTTAATTTTTCTATTTTTTATTTATATTTATAATAACATAATTTTTTTCCCGTGCATCGCGCGGGTGAATTACTACTTAATATTAATAGTACAATGTCTCATATTAGTCATATACGGAGTATTACATATTTATAATTTGAACTAATAATTTCATCCATCAAACCAAAATACATGAACTTAGGAAAGATCAGAGGCCGGGCTACATACTACTATTCAATGCAATTATATTCCATCTGTCTCACATTACCCAGAAAAGCTAAAGGGTGTGGCACAATATATACCTAAATCTTAGCAGCAAACAAATTAAATTAGAAAAGATTACAAGGGTTGGAAAAATAGCACAAAAATCACATTGAAAGTGGTTATTTTGTGGTACAAATATACATGGGGTTCACTTCTGATTTGAGTCGGGTTCTAAGGTTCTTTATAGTGAGATGAAGAGATTGATATATTATACGTTCATAACGGATATTGGATGAATGAGAAATTGATTTTCAAAGTAGACCAATTTGAGTTGGAAAATAAATTAAGGTGGAAAGACTTATAAGTAGCTTTGTTCCACATTGAAAAAAGAAGGGGATTTGCGCCACTATATTATAAGAGCTTTTTAGAGGCATGTTGAATTATATAGTATAAATGCTCTCTATCGCGCGTAGGGGTGCAAATCAAGTCCTGGAATGAGCTCGAAAACCAGAGTAATAGTGGAACATTGAGCCGTAGTACATTTTATCCTAACACTTTCGGAAGGTAGCAAATAAAGTTTTATTTTATCCTAACACATTACACCTTTTAAAGAAAGGGTGTTTTGCTCGACTCGTACTAACCCTAAATCTTTTGTTGCTTGTGATATTTTGTTCAGAAATAATATTTTTGTAGGATTATTTCGTTATAAGTTTATTTATTCACGACCCTAATATAAATTGTAAATATAATTAAGCACAATAATATAAATCAAGATGATATATAAACACAAAGCAATGCAGAGAAAAAGAGGTTTTTGGTCACTCGAGATGAACCAGGGAACTATATTACATCCCTTTAATTTATTAATTAGTAGCATTTTGTCCCCTTTTTAAAACATTAAGGTAATATTTATAGACTAAGTTGGCTTCTAGTATAGTTACAAGAAATCTAATATAATGTAGACACGGTCCAAGAGCAATTTTCTTTAGGGTAACTGTAACAAACTCCATGCTTCTATCACTGGGATCTAGTTAGGTTGGCTAGACATCTCAAGTGAAGATAGGTTAGACAGTCTGACCTTCTTTGTGACGATATATATTGCACGACTCTAAGTATTTTATAACAGCTGTCTCAAACTCGAGCTAGTATCTGTTAGGATCGAAACGGTTCACAACACCAAAATACAGCGGCAATTCGTACCGGAAATAATGAGAATAATTCTAGTGTAAGATTTAAAATAAATCATACACAAAATAAAGGCAATTTGAAGAAGGATTTTCTGTATTGGCAAAATGATATTACAAATAGGAATTACAAATATAACTCTCTATTCTACTCTCTATATTTTGCTATGCTAATGGGAGAATTCCTGATGGAATGGGATGAGATTGGATGAAGAGGAGTTGCCTATTTATAGCAAACCATCTCCTGCAACTTCATCTTGCTCTTTATCCTGCTCTTCCGAAATGAGCATCTTGCTCTTTCTCTTGCTCTTCCGAAATGAGCATCTTGCTCTTCAGAGATGAGCATCGTGCTCTTAAGAGATGAGCACCGTGCTCTTAAGAGATGAACATCTTGCTCTTCAGACCAAGTGTTTGCTCCTGCTCCTAACCTCATCAGAAAAAGGTTCTGCCCATTTCCACATTTGACTTTAGTATTTACAGTATCACTATTGAAGTCTTGAGTCGGTATCCTCAATACAACTGGATGGTATAAAATGATGCAATGAGTGGAAATTAAAGATGCGTTTTATTTCAATTAAAAATTTAAGTTTATAGTAAAATTACATTTTTATTATCACAAGACAGGGTTTATACTCAATGCATATATCTTCTGATAATGACTGTGATCGAGTTTTCCTCGTCACCAAAAAAAAAGGGAAGTGCAATCAAGGCAAATGTTTCAAAACTTTCAATCTCAGTTTGAATTATAGGGAAATCTTGAAATGAATACAACCATAAAGTGTGCAGATTGGATCAATCTGTGAAACAAACATGTATGTAGTGGCTAAAAAACAGTGAAATTATTCTTTGAAAATCCGAAAACTTCTTGTAAAAGCAGACTGCTTAGCTTCTTAAAACTCTGATCTCTGGGAATATGAATATGAATACTCCACAGACATATATTATTATTTCTCATATAAGCATCTTCATTCCTCCGTAGCCTGCAGTCTTGAATAACACTTGCTTTATGTCTTCGGGGCGACGGACAACCGTTGGATGCTCCATGGCCTAACACAAGATTTGAAGACAGAATTGTCATTAACAGTCCGTTTGGTTGAAATGAAGGAATTAGGGAGGAAATGAATTGTAATTTGGTGGAAATATAATAAAATAGGAATAAAGCAGGAATTCAAATTACATTGTTTGGTAGGGAGGGATTGAATTATTGACATGAGAAGGGAAGAAGTGGTATAAAGACTAAAATGTCATTGTGTAATAATAATACTAATAATAATTAAGGATAAAAAGCTAAGACCTTGTGGTCTAATGGTACCTGAGGTGCACTCCCATATGGAAGGGAGTGTGTTTGAGCCTTAGTGGAGTCTATTGAGCATTTGCTATTACTACGAGGTTAGACTCACCTCCTTATATTTTAAGCTAGGTTTATTATGTTTATGTTAGTATATACACATTTATATCGGACAGATAAATCATCCTAGGTTGTCCATGACTCAAACCAAGAAATGCTGATAGAATAATAATAGTTATTAGCTACCTCAATGCAAGAAGCTTGAAAGGAGAAATCAGTAGTGAAACAGCCAGTAACACAGTGTTGAATGTCAAGGCCTATAGCTTCTAGTGTGCTAACTGTTGACAGCATCAGTCCGGGCCTTGTTGCACACCGTATCTCTATTCTTGTATCTTCATGTCTCCTTTCTACATCAAACTGGGAAAACAAAACATTCCATGTTGTTTTTTTGTGTTTTTAGTTTTCAACAAAAAAATCAAACAATAAATATATAGTACGTCTAGCAGGCCAGGATTCGTTAACTTAGTTAGTTTGACAGATCACCCTAAAGTCTTGCTCTAGCTGTAGTCCCATTGAGAATCCCAGACAACCAGTAACGGTGATGGAAACTTGGGACTGACAGGGACGATTCGGGATTTACCTCCTCTACCAATTAATGCATCAAAAAACAATAAATATGTACCTTAGGAGAGCAAGTAGGGTTTGTAAGTTCATGAGGCGGCGGCTTAAATCCGGTTGGGTTTTCACTAACTTCACGGAGTTGGTTGATTTTATGTAAGAGATCTTTGATGTAATCTATGGCGTCTGCAACAATAGATGTTCTATCCATCTGCTCATCACATATATATATGTATAATTATAATTAAGCAACTTAACAACAAATAATAATATAATAATACTCCGATCTGATATATATGATCCTAATTAATTAAGCAGTAAAAAGAAGACAACCTTGCTGATCTTGGGAACGATCGATCTGAGCATGGAAAGGCGGTCGTGAAGGCGCTTCCTTCTTCTCCTTTCCGCCATTAGATTCTTTGAAGGTTGCCCTTCTGCACCTTTCTTCTTCCTCTTCTTCTTCTTCTCTTCCTTAGCACCTTCAAACCCAGTAACAAGAACCTGCCGGGCTTCTCTGCCATGAACTTCTTCCACTGGCGGCGGCGGCGGCGTACGAGGTTTCTTGAAGATATCTGCCAAAGGGCATGCAAAGGTGGAGTCGTCGTCGTCGTCTTCAAGGGAAGAATTTGAGGAGAGTAGAAAATCTGGAGCGGCTAAGGAGGATTCAAAGGTGGAAGAGATCCATCCAATTGGGAACAACTCATTGGTGTTTAATGGAGCTATCAATTCCTCCAACAGACCATGCCGACTCACCTCCATTCTCTCTCTCTCTCTCTCACAAGGAAACAGTATATGCTCTGTACTATAAGATAAAGTGGCAGTGCAGTGGTAAATAAGTAAAATGGTTCGGCTAGCTAGGCTAGCTATGATCCAACTTATATATGGAGCTTTTTTTTTTTTTTCTTCATTTTATTTTGTGACAGAAGTAGGGGATACATGCTACGTGGCTGCAGTGTACGAAGATGTATGGACTATTGAATTGGTATTTCGAAACTACATGCTGCATGCAATAATGCATTTTATGAATGATGATCAAATAGTAATGAGTTAATACTCAAAATGGTCACCTATTATAGTACTTTTTCATAATTTCGTCCTAAACAATTTTGGTGACCTAATGTAGTTTCAGATTTTGTGTTTTTGTACAATTTAATCATCCGTTTGTTATTCCATCAAATTGGTGTTAAATAAAGGGAAAATTCAGTAATCTCAATATTGGAATCTCTTTACTCTCGGCTTTTAGAAGTGTGAAGTCCTTATTTCTTTTACGAATTACTCCAAAACCCGCGAATTAAATTTTATATTTGTAGGTTTGAACATAATTCTGGAAGTAATTTGTGAAAGAAAGAGAGATTTCGCACTTCACAGGTCTAGGAGTAAAGAGATGTCAATATTGAAATTACTGAATTGTCCCATCTATTTAACACCAAATGGACAGAGTAACAAACGGAAGACTAAATTGAGAAAAAACACAAAAGTCTGGGGCTACATTAGGTCACCAAAGTTGTTTAAGATTTTATTCTTTTGTTACTTATCAAGTTGTCTTCAACTTTTAGTTAAATTTACTGCAATTGAAACTTTATTTTTAATTCTTTAAAAATATTTTTTTTTACAGTCTTTTAAGTTATTAAATTGCATTATATCATTTACATGTTGGTTCAACCCTTACTTTTACAGACTATGACCGTAGTGATTTGTGCACTTGCGATGACTATATTAAAATTGTTCATCAATTGCTCATAGTTAACTAGCTCGAACCGAGAAGACTAATAAACCGCTCCCTTAGAGAGTCAAACTTGAAATTTTATAATTACCAAACCAACAACTTGATCTAATTGTGATTGCACTCAGTATTTACAAAATTATAGTCTTGGGTATATAATACTCCATACTATGTTGTCTTTTAATGTAATAATAAATTGAAGGAAAATTGTACTCTTAAACTAGGAATGACAATTTCAATCCGTCCCACAATGTGTATATATATATATATATATATATATATATATATATATATATATATAAAAGTGCTAGTATATAGTTAATTATAGAACTTTCTACAACATTTTACAATTTTTTGTTATAAACTAATACGTTTATTTAAAAAAAAAATTAACAATTCAGTTATTATATTGAATATTTTTATTATTTTATATTTTAATATAATTAGTGAATTTTATTATGTGTAAGTAATTAAAATATTATTTTAATTTTTTAAAAAATAAGATAATAAGTGGTGGGCACACGCACTTGATAGGGCAGAAATGCATTTTGAAGAAATTTACCAATGCGAGTCGGGCGTAAGGTAAGTGGGGAAAATATAAGGTGGGTCGGATAGTGGATGTTGCCCTCCCCATCCCACCCTGACTCATTGTCATCCTTATCTTGTACTAGAGTAATATTTTGGTATAAATTTAGTCATTTAGTAATTTGAGGTGTCCATTCAATTATTTTGAAGTGGTATTTTTATTAGCCTTAATTTGGTGCATCACTCTTCTTCCTACATATCTCCTTATCCAGCCCACATCATTTTCAACTCAATGAGGGTTCAAATTTGCCATGGTGATCTAGTAAAGGGTACCAAATTTATCCAAAATTTGTAGGCCATTAGGTTGAAAGGGAAAAAAAAAATATCGGTATATATTTAAATGACCAATTAATTCTAACCTTGCAAAATAAGGGGTTTCAACATTTTCCATTAGTAGCTTACACATCCGCAAGTAATGAGCTAGTTAGAAATGTCACATTATTTCACCTATTTGCAAAAGAAAAAAAAAAAAAACAAAAAGAATCCGGCCATCCGGGCACCCCTTTTAATTTGGAATAATGAACTTTCCTACTTTTCAAGTAATCACATTCCAAATTGACCTAACGAGGGGCGGAGTCAGAAATTTTTTTTCAGTGGGGAAGAAATATTAAAATAAAAGAGATAGTTTGAAAAAAATATGAAACATTTAAAAAATATAAGCATAAATATTGTTGAATATGAGCGAAAAATAAAACACAACAAAACTTTATAAAAATATTCATAACATAATATAAAACATAATTAATTTGATGAAATAATTAGAATAGAAAACATATTATAAATTACACATCTCATTATTAATATAAAAAAAAAGGTTATATGTGTGTGTAAAAATCTCAATATTAATTAATATTTAAAAAGTCATAAAGAAACTGTATTATAGTGAAAAGCCATAAAAAAAAAAGTAAAAAATTGACACTAGATTCAAACCACTGACCTTATTTAGAATCACACACCTGTTTTGTCATCTAATCTAATTTGTTTCTTGTTACTAATTATCTTTTAATTTTTTTTTTTATATTTATACTAAAACATGTACTATATATACATATATATCTACCAGGGATATATATGGGGTGGGGAGGGGGACAGCTGCCCCCCTTGCCCCACCGTAACTCAGCCCCTGGACCTAACATTCGCAAGCCCACACCAAATTAAATATGATAATAAATTTAATTTCCCACTATTTAAATTGCAAAAAAAAAAAAAAAAGAGTAAAATTTCCAACAATCATATGGTCGGTAAGGATATAACTTAGGGGCCGTCAGGATCTAGGGGGCTCTTGGGGTTAGAAATTCAATCTTTTTGGAGAAAAGAGGCAACTTAGGACCGGAGCTAATTAATTAAAAATATTATTTATTTCAATAATAAATGTAAAGTAATGTTTACTTGTGACGGAGAAAATTACTCCAATTAGGACGTACCTATACATGTGAATGAGGACGATATATTAAAAAGTGAAAATTTTCATATGCAAGTGAAAAGTTGGATAGAAATTCACCTTGTCTTTTTTGCCTAGAACAAGCCCAAGGCTTCATTATTATTATTATTATTATTATTATTATATAGTAATGGTGGTACAATATACAATGAAAGTATGTGAAGATCATCATCATGAACATATCAGAGGAATAGAAGTGTGTGTATATAGAATTGTAATATAGTGTATATATAGCAAAAACTCCGATCCATTGAAGAGTTACATTGTTCCGATCCAGGCAGGAGAAAAAGAAAGTGGTAGGTCGTCGTAATTCGATCTTCACGTGTGAACAATTGCGACGTAACATCGAAAAAAGCAAATTAACAGCTCATATATATATATATATACATATATATCATATGCTTTTGTCGGAGTTGATGATTTGTTGTGTTGTGGTGTTTGTCCTTTGATGTATGATGTATAGTATAGTATGTGAATGGGCACCTCCAAATTAAAGGGAGTGAAGTGATGAGTGCATGTTACTGTGTTGTCCACATACACAGTACGTACGTACGTTTATATGCATGCAACTGCATGAATGTTCCTTTAATTTAGCCTGTTAGGTTTTGTTCTTTCGCTGCCTGCAAAATCCAGTTTTACGTACAGGTTGGGTTTATTTTTAATTTTATTTGAATTGAATTGAAGTAGAATAATGAAACAGGCCGGACTCATCTCATCTGCAACAGTTACACAGTATACGTACTCCGACAAAACAACGTAACATTAATGCATGCTGTCATGTTCGATCAAGAGTTCAAATAATTCATCAGATTTACTGTTGTGTCCCGTGTTGAATCCATCCCAGAATCTCATCCAATCCAATAATTCATAAAAGTTAAAAGTTCCCTACCCAAGTTCGTCAGCCAGTTGACATGATAACTACAACGTTCCAAGTTTGATTTCTAAAGAGAGTGAAGTATTGGCTTTATTTAATTTTGTTTGAGAGGCAGTTTTGGGTAATCTAAACGTACTAATTTAGCTTTTGGGTTCACATCTTTTGCCAGCCAAAAACACAAGATGAGATTTACTCTACACTAATGGTTGCGAGGATTGATTTTGAAGTTGATATAATTATATGTAAAATCTGTTGTGTAGATCAGATGAACATGGATGCATGGATGCATCAAAGAGAGATAAGACTGACTGTTACTTTCATGCATTCTGATCTGTGCTCCAGGCCAACCAATAAACAAACTATGTTTCATGAAAACAAGGTCATCCTATAAATAGTGAAGACTAACCTCAACCGTTCATGAAGGTTCATCAATGGTTGAAAGTTTTAGTAAAAAGTGATATGATCAATTTTATAATTATTACAAACTTTTAAATTTATAATATTTATAAAATTGACCCAACCTATTTTTTCCTTATTTTTCATCAATCCTCAACCGTTGATAGATCTATCCAAATAGATACAAAAAGTGAGGACTGATCTAATCCATTCATCTAGGTAGATCAACAGTTGAGGATTGTTAAAAAGTAAGAAAAAATGATGAAGTTCATTTTAAAAATTAAGTATACAATAATTATAAAATTGACCTCATATACTTTTACTAAAATGCTCCATCATTGGTGAACTCTAATGGACAGCTAAGATCAATCCCCACTTTTTACATGAGGTGATTGTTCTCATCATTTGAACCAATCTATTAGATCAGATAGAAAAGATCAGAGTTATGTGTTTCTTTGGCCAATTAAGGTACAAAATCTTCTTCATGACGAACTACATTCTCCTTGATAATGACGACATGACAAATAATGTGGTGAATTATAAAACGTGTCAATTTATTTTTCACAATATGTAAATTGATCGGTCCGATCTATATATAGCAAATCATGAGTTTAATAAAGTGAGTGGAAATTAAATGATTTGGGAACGTGGCTATTACTCCATCCACAGAAATGATGGACAAATTATGTCACGGATTAACATTTATTACCGTGCGTTTTATGAATCCTGATCCAAATTATATACATTCAGTATTTCAGTTAATAATTCTTTATTTTTTTTGAAGTTACCGTTAACAAATTATTAGATGTTATAATATGTTAACTTACATGTACATAATATCTATACTATAAGTAAATAAATTAAGGGTGTGTTTGGTTCATGAATTTACACTACAGGAATAAAAATAATATAACCCTTTCAAATTATGTTATAAAGTCATAAAGTTCATTATTCTGAGACAAACTCTATATGTAACTATATATATATATATATATATATATATATATATATATATATATATATATAGCTTGTGCTTTGTTGCCTGTACGTAACGTCGAGTCATCCATGCAGTTACAACTCATGTCTGATGATAATGTACGACTAGCTGCAGCTTCACAGTTCACATGAAAGAAAGAAAAAAGTTCAACTTCAATAAATAAATAAATTTCATAACTCATCAATTTCTCCATTTCTTCTCTAGACTATATTCTGAACTCCATAAATCAATTCTCAGATATATAAGAAGGTAAATCGAGCTAGTATCAAATTGTACACTTTTACGCATAAAGAATCCATCCTAAACCTCCAATATTCGTGACAAATATCAAACCACCACTCTACCATAAGAAGTAAGTGTCTTAAGTGACCAATATAATATCCTTGAAGCATTATATTATATTCAACTTCAATTTCGAGAATTTTTCATTGTCACGTAAAAATTTAATTACTTAGAAGTTGTTACACTAAAATAGTATGAATCAAATTAAACCTCTACTTTATGATTGCCAAGATTATTAATTGTAGAGCACTGAACTAAGTTGGAGTGGAATATAATTCACATGCATGAAACAAAATTGAATATGATGTCGCTTTAATTTTATGGTATTCGATGAATTCGTAAATATATATGATGCTTTTGCTGACCACTAGTAATAGGAAAGACAAGGCATCTGGCAGGAGCACTGGGTGTGGGTGTACGTTTCTCTTTGTATTTAATTTGTGTAATCATTGTGATGTCATCTGGTGGGCCAAAACTGAAAGGGAAAAGTTGTGAAGAGAATCTGATTGATAACATTATTGAATTTGCATGTGAAGATCAGACATGATGAACGAACACCATCGAGCTACTTAGCTTCATTCACTGCCCTCAGCTTCTGCAAACAAAAACTAAAATCACAGTGCATGCAAGCATATATACAGCATATATAGCCTCCCGGGGACCTGGCTTTGACTTGAAATTTTAATTTTGGATCAAACTTAACGTATATGGGTTTGGTTTTGGTTATTTATGTTGTGTTGATGTATTCTATAATAATAGTATGCATGTTAATAATTAGAAGTTGAACATGTAATATGATAAGCACTTAAATAGAGGAATATATAATTAATGTGTTAGGAATAGATTTTGATGATGGGTAATGTAATTAATTAGGTCATCAGTAATTATAAGTTAAAGACCTTGATATATAAGTGTTCATTTGTGTTACATTTTTATGCATATTTTGCTCAAGTTTGGATATGAATTGCTTTAATATTGCTCAAATAGACCAACTATTTGATTAATTGTTTATAGGAAGGAACAAGTTTGGGAATACATCAAGGTTTGGAAGTAAAAATGGCTAAATCAAGGGCAATTTGGACTCAAATTGAACAAAATAGGATGGAAGAAGCCATGTGAGGGGTCTGTCACTAAGGTTTTCACGCTCGTGAGGCGTGACGTGAGACACAATTTCAGAAATTGAACTCTGGTAATATTACCAAGGTTATTACACACATAGGGGGTTTCATGTGAGAGCAACTTCAGAACGTGGTCTTTGCTATCACGTTTGATGTTGCACTTGTGAAAGCTCTCGTAGGAAGAAACTTCATAGAGGGGTGTCAAAGACATCATGAGGCCTATCACGCTCGTGAAATGCCTAATTTGAGTGTATAAATAAGGTTAATTATTCATTTGGAGTAGTGGAGAGTTAGACATTAGTTTCAATTTTCAGCTCTGGGAACCCTAGCTACGAAATTTACAATGTCAACTTCCATTTTGATTTCAATTTTCATTACAATGTCTAGTTAGATTTACAGCACGTTTGGTTCACGGAATGAATTTTGAGGTAATAGGAATGCTATTCCATAAGGAATATAATAGGCAAGGAATAGAATAGGAATTGTATTCTATTGTTTGGTTCACGGAAGGAATAGACTTTAGGAATTATATTACAGTGTTTGGTTGATTTAAGGAATAGAAATGAAATATGTTTTAAAAGACATAAATACCCTTATAAAAATATGTGATGGTGGCGATGGTGGTGGTGGTGGTGGCGATGGTGGTGGTGGCGGTGGTGGTGGTGGTGCTGGGGTGGTAGTGGTGGCGGTGGCGGTGGCAGTGGTGGTGGCGACGGTTGTGGTGGTGACGGTGACGGTTGATGGTGACGGTTGTGGCAGTGGTGGTGGGGGCGGCGACGGTTGTGGCGGTGGTGGTGGTGGTGGTGGCGGCGGTGGTGCTGTTGGGTGGTGGTTCTGGTGGTGGTGGTGGCGACGGCGATGGTGGTGGGGGTGGTGGTGGTGGGGGTGGGGTGGTGGTGGTGGTGGTGGCGGTGGCAGTGGTGGGGGCGGCGGTGGTGCTGGGGCAGCGACGGTTGTGGCGATGGTGGTGGTGGTGGCGGCGACGACGATGGTGGTGGTGGTGGCGGCGGCGGCGGCGGCGGTGATGGTGGTGGTGGCGACGACAGTGGTGAAATAGGATAAATTTATATATAGGATAAAAAAATTAGGTTAAAGAAAGGGGTAAAAAAGAAAATAGATTCTAAAATCTATTCCTGAGCGTTCAGTAATAGGCTAATACCAGGGGGGCCCCTAGTAATAGCTATTACCTTATTTGAGGTAATAGGCTATTACCAGGAATAATATTCCTGGTAATAGCAATGCAATAGTTATGCTGTGCAACCGAATGCACCATGCGCATGGTGCATACGATGCAAAACGACGTCGTTTTGACTAAAAACGCGCGTCCCGCTTAAAAAAAAATTCAGGTTCGATTCTCGGCAATAGCATTATTGTGGATATATAGTTATGAATTTCTGGATATATAGTTATGAATTTATGGATATTTAGTTTATTCATTGTGGATATTTAGTTCATTCATTGTAGATATTTACTTCATTCATTCACTGTGGATATATAGTTATGAATTTATGGATATATAGTTATGAATTTATGGATATTTAGTTCATTCATTGTGGATATTTAGTTCAATCATTGTGAATATTTAGTTCATTCATTGGGGATATTTAGTTCATTCATTGGGAATATTTAGTTCATTCATTGTGGATTTTTACTTCATTCATTCACATAGTTATGAATTTGTGGATATATAGTTATGAATTTACGGATATATAGTTATGAATTTATGGATATATAAAAATGCTATTGCCGGGAATCGAACCTGATTTCTTTTTTAAGTGGGACGCGCGTTTTTTAACCAAAACGACGTCGTTTTGCGTCGTATGCACCATGCGCATGGTGCATTCGGTTGCACATCATAATTTGCGATAGAAATGGTTACCAAACAAAGGAATAGGCCTATTACTGGGAATGCTATGCCATTCCCGACCTATTCCGCGAACCAAACGGGCCATTAATTTCTATTTCAGAAGCAATAACTGTTGAAAAGATTGAGGATTTATTTCTTTTTTTTTTTTTCCCGCTGCAATTCTACTTCCAATTAGTTGAGTCCATTCTAATTTAATTTTTTTAATTCATTGCAATTTGCTACTTGTTTGCTCTTCTGTTTGTTTGTTTTTTGTTTTTTTTTTTGCTACTTTGATTCAATGCTTTTTGTTGTTATGGAATTCTCTTTTGTCTTTGAATCTGTGCTTGTTTCCATAATAATCATGTGTGAGTAGTCTCTAAGGAAGGAGATGGCGGAATGAGAATTAGCTCTATGTGAATGTAATTTTGAATTGGTTGAATAAGGGTGACTTAACTTGATGATGTTAATTAACATGATTGAATTTCGATTGATATATGATTACCTAATCTAGGCCGATGTGTTAATTAACCATATTCTACTACACCATTGAGAAAATGGGAGTATATATGGGATGTCAAGAACACAAGATATTTGATGAAATGTCTCTTAGGCACTCATCATGAGTCATGAAACTGTCTATGTATGTCCTAAATGAGTAGAATGACCTTGAGAAATGCGTTCCTCCCGTTTGATGACATCCCCGTTGTCAAATCACTTAACTGTCATTCTTATTCTCGGTTTGATCACGTTACTTGAGCCTAGTCAAAACTCCTATCCTCTTTCGCCCTTTCTATTGTTTGTTTGTTTGTTTTGTTTTTTTTTTTTGTTTTTTTTGTTTTTGTTTTTGTTTTTGTTTTTTTTTTTGTTTTTTTTTTTTTGTTTTTGGAAACGAAGGATTAATTCATTGAATCATAAGCGAGAATGTTTACAAGAAAAGTGGGACGAGAGTCCAACCACTCCCCGTAACCAGACACAGAAAGGGCCTCCCTAGCAATAGAATGGGCACGGCACAATTTGCAGATCGCTTTACAAAACGGAATTCAACATACCGATCACAGATGCTAATTCTTTTACATCATCAATTAAAAAACCAAAAGCAGAATTAAATGACGCAGTACGAATGTCATTAAAAACAACTTGTAAATCCATTTCAACATCCACACCTCCATACCTGTGTCCTTTAACCCGCTAAGGGCCTCTCGAAGACTTGAGCCTCGGCCTCTTTGACCAAATAATTTCCAGGCATAAGCATGTTCTTGGCTGCGAGAAAATTTCCTTCATCATCCCTTAAGTACCCAACCAAACCCCATCACATTATTTCCTTGGCTTATAGCAGCATCGGTGTTCATTTTGATCCTCCCTAGTTGAGGCTTGATCCATCGTGTTACATTGTCACTGGCAGTAGTATAAGTAACCGCATAATCGAGATACCCACGGCACGCACCGGAACTGAAATATATATAGAGAGAGAGACCCTCGGTGGAAATTGCTAAGTATTTTTAAAATATACTGAAAATAGTCCATAAACTGAATAATTAGCTATGATTCTATGAACAGAAAACATACTTTAATTTGAAAATGAAAAAAAGTTTACATATTATGAACGAATTTGGGTTAATGATGAATGTAAATATCCACGACAATGATTCTAGTACTTATTATTTCTTTTCACTTTTTGATGAAGAAAATGGTTGGAGGTTTGACTAACAAGCTTTTTCACAAAATTAAGAAATAGGAATCAATCAGTTCTTCTTTCTCAATCCTAATCTTTTGTATATATACTCTTTTTTGTCCCATTTAAATGTCATCTTTACCATGCATTTAGTGGTCAAATTAATAATTCAGTGCCGGAAATTATGGAATTTCCGACCACCGGAAAGTGATCTTAAATCAAGTCACAAGTCTTGTTCCGATCATTTTTGGTATCCGGAAAAACCTTTATTGCTATTTTTGACCACTTTTTGCTTTCGACTTGATTTAAGATCACTTTCAGATGGTCGGAAATTCCATAATTTCCAGCCCTAATTACTCTGTATATTATTTCTTGGCATACTTTTAAAATAATTTAAAGAGTTATTTTGAAATTTCACTTTTGTGTTTAGTAAATCTTTTAATATAATTTTAAAATATATAAATTTCCAAAAAAAAAAAAAAAACATATTCGATCCATCACTAGCTTGTACGCATTATTGATGTGTCTATTTCTAGGGCAAATTTTACCATGGATCAGGGTCTACTTTGCATTGCAAATCCTGGTTTAAAAATAACCTTAGAATTTTGTATTTGCAATTGGCACATCTCTACTTGCAGTTAACTGTTTTCGTATTGTTAAACAAATTGAAGGCACATCACATAGTAATTACAAACGCATAACATGATAACTACAGACACATAAACTGTTAATTGCAAGTATAGTAAATGTTAACTGCATGTAGACACATAACATGTTAACCAACATCTTATGTGTCTACAATTAACTTATTCTGTACCTATAATTAACAATTTATGTGTCTGTAGTTATCATGTTATGTGTCTTTAATTACCATGTTATATGCCTTCAATTTATTTACAGGTACATTAATTGCTAACAGCAAGTACATGATGCAGACACATAATTTTGAATTATGGTTCACAATGTAATATGAACCCTAGTCCATACTATAACATATTTTTAGTCCCTCAATAATTCGTGAAGTGACAATTTTGATTTCTTTTTGTTGTTGTTGTTGTTAATATTTCATTAAATTTAGATAGAAAATTAACCACAAAAAAAAAAAAAAAAAAAAAACTTAAATGTCAAAGGTAAAATGAAATTTTGATTTCCTATTCTTCTCCTTAATTATTTAAGTGCCATTTATGTTATTTTCTCTAAATTTTATTTACTAATACTAAAATAAATAAATAAATTTAACTGTAATCAAACTATATAAATAAGTAAAACGGGATAGAAAGAGTATTTAATTATTCGATAGAATATCAATTAAATTGTCTCAAACACACATGTAACTATTTACCTAATTTAAGATTTCAGTTGTTGAACAAGTACAAATTACTGAGCTCATGTTTCTTTGGTGGTTGATTGATTTCATATTGCAAACAACTCCACCATCACATACCACGATATATACCATATTTTATGGCCCACCCTGCTAACTACT
The DNA here is from genome assembly GCF_001879475.1 of Ipomoea nil. NCBI lineage: Eukaryota > Viridiplantae > Streptophyta > Magnoliopsida > Solanales > Convolvulaceae > Ipomoea > Ipomoea nil. The sequence continues at coordinate 2,852,597 of NW_017617233.1, read as the reverse complement.
CCACTATATATACCATCTTATCTTAAATATTATAAAAGAAAAAAAAGAAAAAAAAAAAAGAAGTTAACGTCTGACATATGGTGAAAGGGTAAATCGTAGTAACTTAGCGACCTCTTAGGTGGAAGGACCACTGTCAAATGTTCACAAGAAGGCACTCTACAATATTGAGTTTAACTCTACAGGGCAACTGTCAGGTCTCAATCCTATGTCATTAATCATAATTTACTACCCAAATACTAACTGAGTTACCCATGTGATGTGAAAAACTTGAGAAATAAAAATAAAATAAAATTTAAAAATAGATAGTGATAAACATGTTTTTTAAATTGGAAAATATAAAACATAAAATGAAAGTAAACACAGCAAGGAATTAAAAAACAAAAAAAAAAAAAAAAAAAAAAAAAAAAAAACGGTGTTTACCCCATTATATTGAAATGGTGGCAGTAGGTGCTAGGCACTAGTCAGGTAGTAGAGTAGCGCCTTATATATATATATATATATATATATATATATATATATATATATATATATATATATATATATATATATATATATTAAAAAAGATTAGTAAGACGACTCAGCCGAGTTTGCCGCCAATGCTAGTTGGTCGAGTTGGGCACCTAGACGGCTGGCTGTCTAGAACAGTAGGGATAATTTGCCTCGGTTTAGGGGTGTCTAGTGCCTAGACGGCCGCTAGGCCAATTTTTACAACCGTGATTGAAAGGGTAGGCAGCTTTAGTCTTTACACATAAAGGTGTAGGATGCGCTTAGCTTAGAGATTGAAATGCAACGTAACAGCTAAGAAAAGCAAATATGAACTACTCATCTCGACGTACCGATCGAATAATAACAACAGCAAAAAGATGCTGTGTTTGGATATATATATATATATATATATATATATATATATATATATATATATATATATATATATATATATATATATATATATATATATAGTTAAAACTTAAAAGCGAGTCAAAAAGAAATCGAAAAGAAAAAAACGACATGTATTTTCAGCGTTTGTATTAGTGTGTATATATATTATATTCATGTATTGATGTGAAAGCATATTCTAATTTCCTCCATCTTGAATTCTGTAAAGATGTGCTGCATTGTTAAGTGGTGATATACTTCTTTTATTATATAATTTGTAACAATTTTTTTTAAAGCATAATATATACTTCTTTTGATTTACGGAAAAGTCTACCGTTGAATATGTGTTTTACGTGAGACATGCCTTATGACTCTAGTTAAGTTGCTCATAGCTGACCGGACTCAAATCGAGAAGATCAATATATAGACATCTCATTGATTTTATTTATTTATTTATTTGCGTATAAATTGCAAGCAGGAGTTGGAGTCTTACAAGAGGAGATCTTGCAATTGTATTAGTAGTCCGCTTGAGAAAATGTCTTACTTAGTACTCAACTGTTGTGGCATTAATTGTTACATTTAATTATGCCATTGTAATTTTACATCATTACATCGTTGACTTTTATTTACTTTTTTTTTTTTTTTTTTTGTTCAGACGGAGGGGGTTACCCAGAAGCTATCTACACATGATATCCCCTCGGGTAGAGGGCGCCGATACCCTCTCCCTAAATTTTACTATTTATAAAGATATATAGCTAATATGTAATTTCATCATTCCATTAAAATAGGGAAAGAACTTACATGTTGGCTGATTGAATGACAAAAATTTAAAAGAATAACTAATTGTGGCAACAAATAAAAATCAATGATGTAATTAATCAAAATTAAAAGAGTATGAGTAAAAATGTGATAATTACAAGATATTTTTGATAAATAAACATAAAATTTTCTCTTGAATTTGTATTTAAAAATTTCTATGGTATTTTTTTTTTATAATAGTATTTTTACATTGTTTTTTACTTTAATTCAATTTAAAATTTTTGTATTAAATAAGTGTACTATATTTACTAAAAAATTAATTTTAAAAATTTTAATTATCAAATATTTGATTTTAATTCTAAGTTTGATTCTAGATACGAACCAAACATGATATGCATAAACACGCCATTTTAAAAATACTGCTTTTCAGAAAACGCGTGAAAACAGGACATGAGAATATTTAAGCCACACATATTCCGCTTATTACAAGTCCACAATTGTGTTCAAACAGAATTCTCCGTCAATGTAATGACATAACAGGAATACAAAAGCAACCCTAGCTCCTAAGTTGGTATCACCTTTAATTTTGAAAAAAATAAAAGATTATTGTTAGGTGCATAGTCTACTTTTATTGGGATTCAAACTTATAATCCAACTCTGCAGATATCACTTATTAAGATGGAGCTAGAGTTGATAGTGAAGACACAACTTTATTTTCTTATATCATTACATTTTCAAGAGTCACCTAGTAATGCTGCACTTAGCCCTAAACCGACCTCCGATGACCGATCTGTCCAACAATCTCCTAACCATCTGGTGCTAGATTTGACCCTTCACCATCCTCGACTCAACGATCTCCTGTCAACCTGGTGCTGGACTTGCCTCTTCATCGCCCTCCGCCCTACACTTATCATTCTTCACTCTTCATCCCCCAAAAATAAAAGAATAAAAAGAGAACCCGTCTTCATATGAACAAATCTGTGGTTAATTTTGCGGTATATATATATTACAACAGCAGCCATATTTGAGAAGGAAGAATAAGAAGCTAATAAGCAAAAGATGAGTGAGCCGCCCAAGTACGCTTATCCCTACCCTGCTCAAGGTAAATCTGCTATCTATCTCCATCTCCCACCCTAAACAAACCAAAAAAAAACCCTTTCACCGTCATCTATCTCACACAAACTTCTGGAACTCAGATCTTGATTGCTAGCTACTTATTAGCAGATGAGATGGTTTAATTTTCCCATTTATATTACAGGTTACTATCAAGGCCCTCCGGTGATGCCGCCGCCGCAGTACTACGCCGCTCCGCCACCCCCCAGGAGAGAAACTGGTTTTCTCGAAGGATGGTAAGCTTTTCCTTGCTCAAACCCGCGTTTCGTCTTAATTAAAATTTTTAATTAAATCAATAACAAGATTATGCTTCTTCTTTTTTTAAATGTATGTGTTTCGTTTTAATAAGAGTTTAAGTTAATAATTATGTGGGTGATGCAGTTTGGCAGCTCTGTGTTGCTGCTGGCTGTTAGATGAGTGCTGCTGCGACCCCTCCATCGTCTTCATCAGCTGATTATATATATATGCATGGAGATTGTTATTACAATTAGTGGGTTATATATGTTGTAGTAAGTTATTATCTGATCTGTTTAAATAAATCTGCAGTGATTTGATGATGTTTTTAGTTGTTAATCAAGAGAGCTTAATTAGTTTGATCTTGAATGTGAAATGTGATACCTTAGGCTCAGGCTTTCATGTCCAAATTACACTGTCACTAAAATTGACGCATTTCTGGCCATATGTTAGTGCTTTTTTGTGTTACTGTGAATCATGGTGGATGTACTAGTATAGACTGTGAAGTATGTATCATTTTAATTACACTTGACAATATTGCTATGTTTTTTAATTTTATTTTTTCATCCATACTAGTTTCATTATAATAATACTAAAATATCATTTTAATTTTATTATAATTTCATTTGATAATATACCTTATTACTTGAACTCTATTTTTTTATTTCATTTTTCATACGTATTAGTCTGAGTATGATACGGATTTAAAGATATCTCTTATAATTAAGGTCTCTTCAGGACACCTTATGGCACCCTACATTATTGCATACAATATGAAAATTTTAATTTTTAAACCTTTTTTGGCTTGAAGTACAATTATTTTAAAGATAAAGTTTATGATCAATATTCGATGAAATCTTTCGGCTTCAAAGTCAAACATGATGACCCCACCGTCCCCATCGTTTTTGAACTTCGGATCAGCTGCCCAACTGGTCTATTTATAATTGTCAAGAAATTCTACAGCTTGCATTTATAGATGGGTGTCGCACTCTTTGAGACCGTATCATAAATTCTTATACGTAAAATGAGTCAAGTCAGATAAGATTAATTTTTAAGTAAAGAAATAGCACGCCGTTACAATTAACAGAGCGTGCATTTTTTTATGTATTAATTACCCATTAAAATTATAGTGTATCTAAACTGACACTGCCTCACGTATTATTTTTATATTATCAAGTGAACTGCAATTGAAATGAAATGAAACTGTAGTTGTGTTGAAACGAAACTGCATTATATTGTATACAAAATGAAACTGAATAACAATTTCACAAATTTGAGTGTATATTACGCAGCGAAACTGTAATTATATCAAAATGATACTGACTCTGTTTGGCAGAGCTTATTTAGGAGCTTATAGCTTATTTTAAGCTACTAATAAGCTATAAGCTCTGTTTGGTAATGTTCCCAAAATAAGCTCCTAGCTTAAAATAAGAGCTTATTTTGGAACGCTACCTTAGGTAGCGTTTCAAAATAAGCTCATAGTTTCCTAACTTTTTCCCATCTTTATCCTTATTATTTTAAAGAAATAACATAATTTACCATTCTCAATTAAAACCCTTTTCTCTTCTCCTTTATCCGCAACTTTCACCGCAATTAATCATAACAGCTAGATTAACATCTCTTCAGTTTTCAGCTCCGAGCTTATAGCTTTTCAGCTTTCAACTCCTTTTCAGCTTTCAGCTCCTAGCTTATAGCTTTTCAGCTAGGTTTGCCAAACAGAGCCACTGTAGTTGTGTTGAAATGAAACTGCAGTGTATATAAAATGAAACTGAATAACATTTCACATATTTGAGTGTATAAATATCGAATGAAACAGTAGTTATATCGAAATGAAATTGTAGTTGTGTTGAACTGACACTGCAGTGTATACAAAATGAAATTGAATAACAGAGTTACTTTTTGCGGAACGACGCAAAAAGGGTGCTATTTCTTTCATTAAGCAAAACGACATCGTTTTGTAACTTGGTGCATAATCGATTATGCACCGCGGTGCACAATATAATTTGCCCAGAATCATGGTACCAAAAAGGCAATCATTATGCTCTGCATCCGTATGCACCATGCCAAATGCAAAAACGACGTCGTTTTGAGGTCTAACTTTAAAAAAAAAAATCAGAATTGCATAACTACACATACATAATTTCATAACTATACATACAGAATTACATAACTACACATCCATAATTTCATAACTATAAATCCAGAATTGTATAACTATACATCCAAACTTCATAACTATATATACATTCAGAATTGCATAACTATACATCCATAACTTCATAACTATAAAATCCAAAATTGCATAACTACACCATGCATAATTAAACATCCATAATTTCATAACTATAAATCCAGAATTGCATACCTACACATCCAGAATTGCATACCTCAAAATTCATAATGAATGAACTAAAAAATGAACAACATAATGTTGTTGTTGGGAATAAAAAATTATTATTATTTTTTTAAATAAGACGCACGTTTTGATGTAAAACAACGCCGTTTTTGCATCCGTATGCACCATAATTTGCCCAAAAAGGATATAGAGGTAATCCATAATAATTATTGGGCCAGCCCATTATTAAATGGATTAGGCCGTGAAGAAATAAAGAGTATTAGAGCAGATTAGAGATAATTCTTCGTAGATTAACCAGAGAATAGGAGTACAAGAGATATCTAAAATAACTATCTCTAACAACCCTGACTAATAGACTAGACTCACTACACACCACATATTACATAACTATATTACATGGATGTAACATAACAATAATAAGAATAATAATAATACTAACACACCCCCTCAAGCACAAGGTGTGGAAGACACAACATTGAGCTTGTCACGCAGAGCGCAGAACCTTGATGTAGACAGCGGTTTGGTGAAGATGTCAGCTAGCTGATCAGTGGTCGAGACATAGTTGACTACAAACTCTCCTGAAGCGACTTTATCGCGTACAAAATGATAATCAATTTCCACGTGCTTCGTCCTAGCGTGAAACACGGGATTAGCACACAGATATGTAGCTCCTAGGTTATCACACCACAACGTAGTAGGACCCCCTGGGTGTAATCCAAGCTCCCGTAATAAAGAGACTACCCATGTCACCTCGGCCGACACATCAGCGAGAGCCTTATACTCTGCTTCTTTGGAAGATCGGGCTACCGTACGCTGCTTCTTCGACTGCCAAGAGATAAGATTAGATCCCAGATAAACAGCAAACCCACTAGTACTCTTCCGGTCTATCGGACAGCCAGCCCAGTCAGAATCTGAGAAAGCGTGGATAGCTGAGGAGGGTGACGGAGTGAGGCGCAACCCGTAGTCAAGTGTCCCCTTAATGTAGCGTAGTACCCGCTTAACAAGACCCCAATGTTCGACCGTGGGTGAATGCATATGCTGGCAGAGACGATTGACAGCGAAAGCAAGATCAGGCCGCGTGATCGTCAAGTACTGTAATGCGCCCACAATACGGCGATATTGCGTGGGATTATCAAACAACTCATCAGACGGGGTGACCAACTTCGTCACGGCTGCAGGTGTGGTAAGTGGTTTGGAATCAATCATGCCGGACCGCCCTAGGATATCTGACATATAAGGCCGCTGTGAGAGTATGACACTATTCCCTGTTGTGACCATTTCAATGCCCAAGAAGAAGCCTGGTGCGCCAAGATCTCGAATCTTAAACACTGTAGCGAGCTGGTGTAACAAAGTACTGACCAGTTTAGAGTCATTGCCCATCATGATTATGTCGTCGACATAAACCAATAGAAATACCTGTGAAGCCCCTGATGTATAATAAAAGAGGGATACGTCAGTTTTGGACGAAAGGAACCCGACAGATAGTAAGAAGTCATGTAACCGTTTAAACCACGCCCTCGGGGCTTGTTTCAAGCCATATAGGGACCGTTGTAGATGACACACGTGTCCCGGTGCAGTTGGGTCCTCATACCCTGGAGGCTGTTTCATGTACACGGTTTCTTCTAGATGCCCATTCAGAAATGCATTATGAACATCTAGCTGACGCAGAGTCCATTGACGTGACATAGCTAATGAGAACAACATGCGAACAGTCGTTGGTTTGACCACAGGACTGTACGTGTCAAAGAAGTCCTCTCCTGCTACCTGGTTGAACCCTTTTGCTACCAAACGCGCCTTGTAGCGCTCAATAGACCCGGTGGCCGTGCGTTTGGTCCGAAACACCCATTTGCAGCCAATGATGTTCATATGGGGTTGCGGTGGTACCAAACGCCAGGTGTTATTATGTAAAAGAGCATTAAACTCTTGGTCCATAGCTTCGCGCCAATGAGCATGACCCACTGCCTGGGAATAGCTTCACGGTGGAGATAGGAAGAATTTGGTTGTTTCCGATAACCTGTCGTCTGATACCAGATTAGAGATAATTCTTCGTAGATTAACCAGAGAATAGGAGTACAAGAGATATCTAAAATAACTATCTCTAACAGCCCTGACTAATAGACTAGACTCACTACACACCACATATTACATAACTATATTACATGGATGTAACATAACAATAATAAGAATAATAATAATACTAACAGAGCAAATTTAGAAATTAGAACAGCCTATTATTAATATTAGTTAAAAGGGCAAATTTTTATGTCGACGATGATTTATACAACTGTGTAGATTATGAATAAAATTTACATTTTTAATATATTAGAAGTAGATTATTTATGTATTGAATGTACATTATTTAATAGTATACAAAATAATAATGTACATTTAATACATAAATAATCTACTTAAAGCCTCTCATAGACCAATAGCTTATGCTTCGTTGATAGTGTAAATACCTTCAAGATGCATATTCTTAGCTGCCATAAACACTCCTTCATGATCCTGTAGGACCCAACCCAAGCCCACAGAATTTGTTTATGCATCGAGCGACGCGTCTGTGCTCAATTTCAGTCTCCCGCTTTCTCGTCGCATCCAACGTTCATTTCCCCCATGATGCAGGTTGTGGGGAGTGGTTTGATACCCTTCATTCTTTCTTCGTAAGCTGTCTTATTCATGATTTAATGCATTAAGTTTTGATCTTCAAAAAAAAATGTATTTTCAAATAATGTACATTCAGTATATAAAATAATATACTTTTAATAAATTAATATGAGTTAATTTCACCCGTGGTCCTTTGTCATTGATGACAATTTCAAATTTAGTTCAAACCATCGTTTTTGTCACTTAACATCCCATATTTTTATTTTTTGAACGCTTTTAGTCATTTTTATGACTTTTCTCATTTTTAGTAAGAGATTTTTTATCATATTTTTCTTTTGTTATTTTGCAGGTTTGAACGAGTTTAACTGGTTTAGAACATTAAGTTAATTCCACGCCAGTTCTAATTGTTAGGATTCAATTGAAGACTCAAATCACTCAACTTCATCTGCTTCACTGCTCCTTCACAGGTTCACCAGGCTAAGAACGAGAGTACCGCCGTAATTCTTTGAAGTTTTTCCAATGTATGGTTTCCCCAACAAGCCAATCCTATTGTCTATTTATATATCATGCATGCGATGTGAAAAGTGAAAAAACACCGCCATCGAATCTCTCATTTGTCCTGCAACTTTCAGTCGTCATAGTGCTGCAGTAAAAGAATCGCCCATTGAGTGCATAAGAATCATTTGCCTAAAAAGTTAACCTCACTGCAGAGATGAAATAAACCGTGGGGCTCATAAATCTAGCTCAGTTATATGTGTAAACACATGCAAGTTCTTTTATCTATGAGCAACAACGTATTGCAATGTTGTTCCTAAGAAAGATGGTTAGGAACTTCAGCTACACACTTCAGAACGAGAATACGACGGCGGTGGCGGCGGCGTTGACTATGTTGGCGACAACACTTGAGTACAACGGCACTTGAGGAATATGGCAGTACTCTCGTTCTTCCAACCTATGAAGGAGTGGCGAAGTAAATGAAGTTGAGTGACCTGAGTCTTCAATTGAATCCTAACAATTAGAATCAGCGTAGAATTAATCTAAAGCCCTAAACCAATTAAACCAATTGAAACTGGAAAAATAACTAAACAAAAAAAATATAAAAAGACAAAAATATATTTTAAAAAAGAGAAAAAGTCATGATAAAGATTAAAAATGTCCAGAAAATGATAGTCTAGAATGTTAAAAGGCAGAAACAATAGTCTTAAACTAAAATTAAAATTGACACAAAAAACAAGGGAACTAAGGTGGAATTAACTTTATTAAAATGTATATTTTATTCCTAGTAAATTGGTAGTGGTTGTAGACTTATAGTTAAAGGGGGTGGGGGGAATAAGGGAATTAGCGCGGCAAATTATGCGGTGGAACCGTGTTCACCTTGCAATGTGGATACGGTTCCAAAACTATTCATAATTATGAATATATAGTTTAAAAATTATGAACATATATTTCTATAATTATGAATATAGAGTTGTGAATATAATTATGAACATATAGTTCAGTAATTATGAATGTAGAGATTCAATAATTGTGAATATGAAGTTTAAAAATTATGAATATATAGCTTTATAATTATGAACATAGAGTTCAATAATTATAAACATAGAGTTCTGTAATTGTGAATATAGAATTCAATAATTATGAATATATATAAATTTCAAAAATTATGAATATATAGCTTTATAATTATAAATATATAGTTCACTAATTATAAATATAAAACTGTGTCCACCTTTGCAAAATAAACACGATTACATAGCATAACGATTGGCGCGTTGCCATTTGGGCCATTTGGCCCAAGTCGACCACAAAACTAGGGAATTTATGGATGCAATAATAAATAAGAACGCGATGTGTTCTAGCGAGACGATGAACATCCAATATCTATTCGAGCTCTTGAAATTTATCCTTTAATTAATAATAATAATAATAATTTACCAGGGCAATTTATATCGTGCACCAGGGCGCACATTGCATTGTGTGTTCTGGTAGCAAAACGACGTCGTTTTTTTACTTAAAAAAAAAAAATCGTTTTTTCGTGTTTGCTGTTAACTTGTTAAAAAAAAATCATGTTTTGAAAATGTACATAATTGTATACTAAAATGTACATAATTGTATATGAAAATGTATATAAACTTTTAACTGTTAAAAAAATCGCGTGTTCGAATGTACATAATTGTATAAAAAAATGTACATAATTGTATAAAATAATCTACATAATTGTATACCAGAATGTGCATAATTGTATAACATAATATACATAATCCATTTATATAACATAATACACTTACACTCTGTTGCGTCGACTCCCCACAAAACTTATCAAAACGACGTCGTTTAAGAGGCACGGACGCACAGTGCTATATGCACCGTGGCGCAGGTATAACGATTGAGCGTATATGCATTGGGCTATTTCAATGTATATAGATTAGAGTTGATGAACATACTCTTTAATGGTCTGGTAAATGAGCTCAGGATCTATTACAAGACATTAGATTTCATGATGGGAAGATGGAAGAGTTGATCCTGAGAGAAGCAAGGTTGTAGTGGATGCCGCCTAGGTGCCTTAATAAAAAATTGTGTGGATGCATTGCCTCCCTTTGTAATAATATTTAAACAAAACGTTTTAGCAATACTAAAATAAAGCATTAAAGTATAACCATAGCTTAAAGCCTAACTCTAGTTCAAAAACATAAAATTCTAACCTAGTTCAAAGACTCAAAGTCTCATATGCTACTCAAGCTTGTACTGATAAAGTATTAATCAAAGCTAAAAAGAATGGAACAATAAAATCTCAAGCCCCACTTTCTTTTTAAATGGTGAGTGTGCTACTTGCGATAAGTGATGGACTGATGGGTGACACTGTCTCGTTGGTGTCAATTTTAAGTTTGTTTCGTTCAAAACTATGACGTCTTGAGCCCCGATTGAAAAAATAATTGACAAATTTGATCGATTACCTTGTCAAGTCTATTAAGTCAATTGACTAATTAGCTAGCCACCTAAATGACGCATAATACCTAATAAATTTCATCGGCCTAGGGCTAGCTCTTAGCATCTAGGTCGACTTTTGCAACATTGGATTGAAGATGATGATTCCAAGAATGCTGTTTTCATGAATAATTTGAGTTTCCTTTTATAGGTTTGTAGGATCAGTTACTTCTCGACAAAATTTTAGGAACATGCCTAATTGTTTCTTTGCATGACACGCCACTTGCACACACATGATGAAGACTATGCAATCTAATAGCGTTACTTTTTGGCGTCACACATCCTTATCCTGAATGGATTCTAGATTCTGACTTCGTTTTTCGACGTCACTCATTCTTATCATGGATGAATTCCAACTTTATTTTTCAGCGTCACACATCCTTATCTTATATTTCATTTTTAGGTAATAACGGCTTGTTTGGTTCGTGAAAAAGCAACTTATGAAAAATGAAATTTAAATTCAATTGAAATGAATAAATGTTGACTTTATATTCAATATTTATTCCATTATTTGATTGGTGAAAAAAAATAATCGTGTGAGGGTAATATTCTTTCAATGTGTTTACTTTTTCTTCCCATGTGATGATAATTTTAAAATGCCAAATAGAACCTAAGAGATTTTAATTTAGCTGACAGAAGTAAATAAATAAGATAAAAATATATGGTGTAAATAGCAAATTTCAAAAATCTTCTGCGTTAAAAAAATTTGCCCTTCTCGTTCAGACTTAATATCCATCCACGTGGTAATTAGGCGGATCTTCACCGTTGATGATGGTTTGCCGGGTAGACTCTCGGGCAGTAAATGAAATCAGAAATCCGCTGAGGTGTTTGTGTACAAAATGATCAGAAACTGCCCGTAACAGAAAGCGGGCAGACTCTTTTTGCATTTAAGAAGAGTGAGTGCCCTCTGTTTCTATCATCGTTCAAAACTCCGGCGAACAGAGGGTCCTCGAAACCCTCGCCCCCTCCCTCCCTATTCATTACTTTCAAATATTCCCTCCATTCAGTTATTTTTCCGACCGGCGAAGATAAAACCTTTTCGGCAGTTTCATCATGAGTTCTCTCCGCTTCCTCGCCGGAGATTAGCCATGGCCGCTTGAGTACAGCTTCCAAAAATCCTCTATTTCTATGGCATCGGCTGTTTTCGCCGGCAGGAATGAAGCGCACTGGGGCGATGGAAGGGTGCAACGGGCGAAGTTTACCTGTAGGCCTACCAGTAACCCTCATTCCGGCGACAGGTTCAACCATAACCCCGGCCACAATAATCTCAACCGCCATGATACTTCAAACAAGCATTTCAAGCGTCACTTCAATGGTCCTGCTCCACCGCCGCGGCCTCAACCTATGGATCATGAGAGTACGCGGCCTTCCAATCCGAGGCCAAATACTCTCATAGACTGCAGTAATCTGTTCAGCAAAGAATATGTTACATTCAATCTCGCTTCCTATTCGAGAATGCAGGTATATGAGCTGAAACAACGGCTGATCTCCGATCTGGTTAGGGTTCAGGGCGTTCTGAAGAGGATTGAGACTCGAGAACTCGAATGCAGAGCTTCGCTCCCTGATTTTCAGCGAAGAGAAGCCTCGGAGCTTCCACAGCCACTAGTGTCGCATCCATGGCCTCAAGTGAATCAGAACTGTGCATCTAATAATCTGCCTGAGATTCAAGCACCGAATGTTGCAAGTGAACATTTTCAGAGTACTGAGCTAGGTGATCGGAGAGACAAAAGGAGTACAGGCAATAAACTCTCAGGGAAAAAGCGAGCGCATACTCTCACTTTAGATGGAGACGGCAAGCAGCCGGCGGTGAAGGGCTCACGGACTGAAAAGGTTTTGACCAGTATGATGAGGAGGTGCAAACAGATCTTGGAAAAATTGATGAAACGCAAGTATGGATGGATTTTCAACAAACCAGTGGATGTCAAACGTCTGGGGCTTCATGATTACAACCTAATCATCAAAAACCCAATGGATCTCGGAACTGTGAAATCAAAACTGGACAGGAATGAGTACAAAACGCCACAAGATTTTGCAGCTGATGTTAGACTGACTTTCAACAATGCTATGATTTATAATCCCAAGGGTGAACAAGTGCATGTCATGGCAGAATTGTTTCTTAATAGCTTTGAAGACATGTTTAAGACTGCATATCAGAACTCTGAGGCTGAGGATAACAAGGCTGTTGGACCACAGCAAATGACTTGTGATCCCACAGAACAAATTGTGGAGCCAGGAGCACCTAAGCAAATTCTCATTGCCAAAAAAACCAATTCAGTACCTTCACCAGCAATGGTGTTCAATCCTCCTGTTCCAATCCGAGCTTCGGGTGCAGTTGTTTCGGTGCCTACTGCACTAAAATCTTGTCCACAGCCTGTAGCACCACCCAAGTCAGGGAAATTGCCAAAACCCATGGTTAACAATCCAAACAAGAGGCAGATGACTTTTGAGGAAAAAGCAAAGTTGGGTTTGAGCTTGCAGAACCTGCCACAAGAGAAGATGGATCATATGCTGCAAATTTTAAAGAAGATGAATTTATCTGTGTCAGAGGAGGGTGGTGAGATAGAACTTGACATTCAGGCGCTTGACAATGAAACACTATGGGAACTACATACATTTGTGGGCTCCCAGAAGAATGCTTTAAGCAATGTGAGCATGCAATGCATGAGTAAAGATGTTTCTGGAGGTTACCCCAATAAAGTAAGAAAATGCACACTAGGCTGTTATTGCCTGATTAGTTTGCTTTACTTATTCTAGTTCGGCTGATAATGTGTTGTATAATTGTTTTTGCAAAGCAGTTGACAGCAAATGAGCCCATCCCACAGAATGTAGTGCAGAAGATCAATAAAGGGCATGCGGGAGAAGAGGATGTTGATATTGGGGAGGACATTCCAAACAGTGACATACCCCTGGTAGTGATCGAGAAGGATATCAGTGGAACAAGCAGTTCAAGTGCCTCTAGCTCCAGCAGTGATTCTTCTTCCAGTGGTAACAGACTAAACCCTTCTAATCTAATCTCTATTTGCACCAATCTCAATACTTGCATTTGATATTTATTGATCAACGCAACTGCTTCCGACATTCTGAATCAGGAAGCTCTTCTGGGAGTGACTCTGAGGACACTGTGCAGTCACCTTATGTTGAAGCCTAGAAGCCTCTAAACTGTGAACCATAACGGTTTTGAAGGTTGGGAATGGTTATGATGAGCTTGAGAATTGCGTGCAACTCTGTTTTTGAAGCACATGGGTCATGGAGCCATTATATGGGTTTTCTGTTTGTCTGTGTTATAAAAAAATGGTTTTGTAAGTGCAAAAAGGCGAGTTCAGGTTGAGCTTAGCCCGGCTTAATCAGTAGCATACATAAAGTGAGCAAAACCAGAAACTAGTATTGTAGTAGGAAACTGAGATGTTTTCTAGTTGCGAGTAAGAGAGTTAGGTTCTAGAACAAATTAATGGAGAATATAGTTGGTAGAATCGGGGACTAATTTTGTGTTTGTTTACAGAAGTCACCACATAATTTTCAGTGGTTGAGAAACATAGAGGCAACATGTACAGAGTAATGAGCTCTTTTTTTCCATTCTATGTTAAACTCCCTTGTATCGGCCCCTTTTGTGTGTTTCAGGCTTTCAGCTTATGTATAGACTTTTGAACTAATGCTATTCTCAAACAGCAAAACACATGGCATTATGATGGTTGATAGTGTGAACTTATAACTTGAAATCCCTTTGCAGAAACAATGGTTACTTAACCAATGGACATAGAAGCTTAACAAGTTACCTGCGGAAAGTACAACAGAAAATTTGGTTAAAGGGGTACCTACCTTGCTTGAGATAAGAGAATGCATAATGTTGAGGTGTGCATGAGCTGTAAACAGATTAGGAGAATTAGTTGTAACCCCTTAAATTGAGTGTTCTTTTGGATAGTTTTCCAGATTTCGGAATGGTTTAGTTTCCTATGTTTGTCTCTGATTTCCCAGCCCTGAATGCCTCCCTCTCCAAGCACCAAACTGCTTAGATTTCCCATATTTCTGTCTTGCTGGTTTATTCTCTCTTATTATTTCTGCCTTACCAGTTTTGACCTTCCTATTCAATCCCGAATTTCCCAGAACTATGCTGTCTTTGGTTATTACTTCTTGTCCATAGAGGGTATAGCAAAAGACTGTTTGAAGGCAAACTCAAGAGAACATCTTCTATGGACAAGAAGAACTGACCATCTGGAGGCAACTAGAAAGGGATAACAAAAAACTACATCGGATTGCTCCCAAGTATGAAAAAATTCATGAAAAGTTTTCTAGAAACAAGAACTAGCGACCGGACCAAAGACAACACAATACCGGTACCAAAATGACTTCGCTCTAGCAGAGAAAGATGTCGGGTACTTCTGGCGATTCTGGAGCATGAAACATAAATGAAGAATACAGTTGAAGATGACATGGTTCACTATAAAAGGTAAGTCTTCCTAAATTGAGATTAGTAAGGTTGGGCAAACTCAAGTTAGAAGTTTACTTGAGATTACTTTAGTTTCTTCTAGTATTCTATAATCCAAATTTCCATACAATGTATTCCATATCATATTGGAATGCATACAATATTTCTTGATTTGTTCTATGTTATTGCTTCTGCTACCATAAGTATCCAGAAATATTTCACATAAAAATCAAATGTCTCAAAGATTTACCTTCAACACCAAAACAAAAAGTGTTGATTTATAGAACAAAATTATTAAATTGAGCTATTAGAATTTTGCCTGGAGTCCAGATCTCGATAGCAGCCCAGCGGAGGAAATAAAGAAGTTGCAAAAACTAACCACCCAGATTAAGATTTTCTGTTTCTTCATTGATTAGATAACAACAATTAGGTCGTATAGAGTACAGAAAAGGAGTGGCTTACAGGTTACTTGGCTCCGTATATTGAAGATCCGTATGAATTGAATCAAGTATTGAAGAGAGCTGGATTGGCGGCGGCGGCGGCGACTTGCAGTTCGAGAAGTTGGAGGCGACGGTCGAGTGTATGTAGCTTCTCATTCAAGGATGAGAGTTTGGTTTTGGTGGTGGCCTCTGCAATTCACGGCACAGGGAATGAGGGAGGGATCCGTAATGGGTGAGGTGGAAGGAGGGAGGAGAGAGATCTGGAAATTACCGAAGTGGAGAAGGAAGTCAAAGAGGCAGCGGATATTGAGGTAGATGTGAGAGATGAATTCGCGGCTCTCCCAGTCAGCTTGAACCGCTATTCCCACGTTAACTGCGTTCGTTATTCCCCCGGCTCTCGCCATTTTTCCCGCTTCGAGCTCTCCAGATTTTGGTGATCAGAGATCACTGACGGAGAAAATTGGTTTTTTTCCCACCCCAAGACATCAATTTCTCATTCTAGCGCACAATTTTTTTTTTTTTTTTTTTAATAATAATTTTACATTGTTTTTCCCACCCCAAGACATCAAAACAATGTAAAATTATTATGCTATCAACGTATCTCCATACTTGAACTTTACTGTCATAATTTAATTTAGTATGTACTTTCATTTAATAATTAATTTTATATGTACTTTCATTTTATACTTTCATATCCTACTCTATCGGGTATGCTTAATATAAGGAGATCATGATTTTTATTCATTTTTTTTCTTCAATAAAATTTGAACACTTACTGCATGTTTGGTACGCGGAATGAATTTTAAAGGAATAGGAATACTATTCCATAGAGAATGGAATAGGCAAGGAATAGAATAAAAATTGTATTCTAGTGTTTGGTTCGGTGAAGGAATAGACTTTAGGAATGTTATTCCAGTGTTTGGTTGGTTTAAGGAATAGAAATAAAATATGTATGAAATAATAATAATTTTAGGCTATTCATGAGGAATAACCTAATACCAGCGGGGTGCCAGGAATTTCTATTCCCCTTGGGAATAGGTCATTCCCAGGAACAATGTTCCTGGCAATAAAAGATTTTACCAAACAAAGAAATAGGCCTATTACTGGGAATGCTATTCCATTTTAGGCCTATTTCGCGAACTAAACGTGCCATTATGGAAATATATTTTAGAGTCTAAGTAGTATTTTTATTTTACAATTGAAAATGACGATTTTAATCAAGAAGTTATATCTAAATTGTAGATTCAGTCCATAAATTATTACTCTATACAAATTGTACCCTTTAGTTATGTTGAAAGTGACATTCTCAATCCATTACTTGTAGATTTTGTTAACTTTAACAATTTATTTTGAATTTTCAAATTATTAAAGAATACATTGGTCATTTTATAAAAAAATTTCAAATTCCCTGCATGAATCTTCATATATACGTTACTCTTACCACAAAATCATTGCTAAATACTTGTTTATTGAGAAGAAATCTGAGAAACAAAAATTGATACAATCGAAATCGAGAGTCGACTATTTAGGCGGTTATAGTATTTAATTTGATCAATTATAAAAGAAAAAAATTTATTTAGTTTTTCGACTCCTCCGTCAGTTATATAACCGACATTAGGGATGACAACGGGCGGGACGGGGACGGGAAATGGGGTCCCGGTCCCTGTCCCCGAAAAGGCCCACATTTCCCGGCGGGACTATCCCCGTTCCTGCGAAGATTTTTCAGGAACGGAGAATCCCCGCCCAATTTTTTTGAATGATGATAATGCTTTGTCAACATTAGAATGGATCATTTTCTATAACAAAAAGTTTTGATTAATTTCTGATACTATTATTATTATTATTATTATTATTATTATTATTATTATTATTATTATTATTATTATTATTATTATTATTATATGGAATTCTGGAAGTCTGAAATTCGAATTGCGTCTTTGGCAATGAGTGATTAAAAAATCAAAACTAATTATTAATTAAGAAATTTTATTATAACCAGGACTATATGGTCTAATGGTATCCGGGTTGGACTTCCATTTGGAAGATTGTGAGTTCGAGCCTTAATGGAGGCGTTATTAGCTCTTTGTGTTTCAGTAGGTTGAGAAAGTATATGAACAGATACTACATTCTAATAGAGCTAGTAGCATTCAAAAAAAGAAATATTATTATAATATTTATATATATACACTAAACAGGGAATCAGGGATGGGATCGGGGTCGGGACGGAAATCGGTTTTCGAGTTGGGCGAGAATCGATTTTTCCCGTCGAGATCAGGTTGAATTGTCATCCCTAATCGGATTATTTGTTGATCGTTTGATCACTCCTATATATACTAGATAAAGTGATAAAGCCAAGATCCTATGCATCAAATTTGACGGAATAAAGGGCAAATTTTACTGTGGATTATAGTTCATTTAATAGTGTGAACCATGATATGTATTTTGTTTGAGTTTATTTTTTCACACATTAATAATGTTATTATAATAATGCTGAAATATCATTTTAAATAGACTTCATGTTTTTGCTATTCAATTTCATTTTATTCATACAAATATTCAATTTTTGCTATTCAATTTCATTTTATTCTCACAACAAATTCATTGTATCAATACTAAAATATCATTTTAATTCTACAATTCTAGTACAAGTTCATTTAACAATATACATATTTATGAATGACATATCACTTGTGTAGGCGGTCCATTGTGTATAACGATTGCCCTTTCAAGCACTTTATTTTGTTCTTTTTCCTCCTATTACGTCTTATTATATATATAAAACACGACTTATGACCGAGGAATGGCTTCTTCAAAGAACCCACTCCACATTACGTGATGCAAAACGCCATAGTGCCAACTGCCAAAGTGCAATAACATTAGTCCAATATTATTATCCTTATTAATCTTTTTTTTTTTCCTTTTAATTTTGATAAACTATAAGTCTATAACGTTAGTCCCATACAAGTAAAGACGAAAGTCTATCTCTAATCTTAATTGAAAAACATATCTCGCTCATCTTATGATTTTGTCAATAGTCAGCGAGTAGCTTGAAGCTCCATTCATGGCAGCTTATGCAACAGCTGGTAGCAGCCCATTGTGCCTGAGAAGTGGCTCTGGAGAAGGTTCTCGTCCTCGGAATTCCACAAAAACCTGTAAAACATCCAAACAACGTAAGAGGATGCAAAGTCCAGAAATCTATATCAAGCAGTCATTTACACGCTCTATTTCTACCTCCAATGGAGCTTTTCCACCTCCAAGAGCAAGTATGGTTTCCCGGAATCTTTGCCCGGTTTCTTGAACAGCCTATTAACAATGAACACCCACATCCATTATACGGGTATAATTTGGCTACTTGAATAGTGATACATAAGATTTTATCTTCTACTATAATAAAAAGAAAATAGGGAAAACAGACATCATAGAACTAAATACCTTCTCGTTATCTAGTCCGACATCCTCAAATGCAGAGAAAGCATCAGCAGACAAAACCTCCGCCCACTGCATAACCATTAGCCATTAATATAGTCTCACATTATTCTAAAAAATTTAAAATTAAACATTATTTAAAAAAAAAATTAGCAACTAGAAATATCATAGCTAACCACAAAATGAGACACCTCACCCACCCAACCAAGAAAGGAAGGGTAATGATAGCAAGTGCTTTAGGTGGACATGCAATGTAATGATTATTACTTAAGAGTTAATACCATCTGAGGTCCTCCGAGTATAGTGATTATGCCACGTTTAGTCCTAAACTTTCAAATTGACCATCTGTGGTCCTTCAACTTTCAAATTTAACCATTCGCGGTCCAAGTTAACCATCCATGGTCCTTCAAGTTTTGAAATTTAACCAGCTATGGTCCTCTTGAAAGGACCATGGTTGGTTAAAATTTCATAGTTTAAGGACCATGGGTGGTTAACTTGGACCACGAATGGTTAAATTTGAAAGTCGAAGGACCACAGATGGTCAATTTGAAAGTTTAGGACTAAACGTGGCAAAACCACAATACTCGGAGGACCTCATATGGTATTAACTCTTATTACTTATGACACAAAGTTGGAGGTGGAAAGATATGATTGTCAAAATGTACTTCCAAAACAAAATCAAATGTGAAGAGAATACATTAAAGCACATAACAAGGTAAAGAAAAGAACCTTGTAGCTATAGTATCCTGCAGCATATCCACCATTAAATATGTGGGCAAAACCACAAAGGAACTTATCATCGGGAAGTGGGGGAAGCACTTGTGTCTTCTTAGAGACCCGTTGGTCGACATCATAGATTGATTCTGAACCACCTGGGATGTAACTTGAATGCAACTCAAGATCGAGAGTTGCAAATCTTAACTGCAGAACAATATGCATAAAGATCTAAGTAGCAATCACCTCAGTCAATGAAGCTCCTATAGAATTTCTGTTTTCTTATTACATATGGAGTATTTAGAAAGGTGGCAACTTTTATTATCTGAAGACATTTAATCCCTTATTCTCCTTGATGTTCTCTTTAGTACCACATGGAAGCCGTGGAGAAAGTGGGGGGAGAGATTGAAAGAGCACATGCAGACCACCAACTAGCACTCACCTGACGGAGACTAAAGGAGCCAGCACGGAAAGTCCTAGCAGCAAGGAGCTTCTTATATATGTCTTCAGGAAGAGACTCTCCAGTTTCATAATGCTTAGCAATACTCATCAATGTATCTCTGCAAGCCATATGCAAAATATGAATAACCGATAGTAGCAATAATTAATTACGTGCATCTGTCAATAAGTGCATTAAAAGTCACAGAAAAACTTAATCGTCAAATATAATATCACATTTTAATTAATAAAGATAACCAACCATGCTTACATAATCAGGAAATCAGTGAACTGGATATGCAATGCACATAATGGAAAATTTCTATAGAAAAGAACATTAACATTGATATTTTAGGTTGATTCCCAAGAAGAATGACACCGAGGATACAATACTTCAATGTTCAAACCTATCAACCTCATTAGGCATTTACAAATTGATTGCAAAGGTCTTTCTTTTTTAATCAGAAGATTATTGCATCACTGATGCTCATCATCTGTCTTTGTGAAAGGATGACAATTTTTTTATGCAGCCTTTGCAGTGATAAAGGTATAGACACCTAAATGACACAAGGATTAATGAGCTAGTTTGAATGTTGGAAATAAAAACTATGATCACATCCCCGCAAGTTTTCTTCTCTAATCTCAAAGTAAAACAAGAATAGGTTATTTAGTAGACAAGTTGTATTTAGTTCTATATCTCTTCAGGCAAATTCTCTGTTCCTTTCAATGGAGTTCATACTATTGTTTTTGGCTCCTCAAGAAGATTTAATCTAGGTGATCTATCCACTATTTTAAGTCTCTTTAAGGGAGTCCTCAGCAAAATGGTGAGTAAAGACTGAAATGGGGTGATCAATCTGACACTTCTTTTTGCAGAAGGCTCCCTTCTGTTTTGTGACACAAGGATGGGTGTTACATAAGGTATATCACAGCATTGTGAGCAGGTAAAGGATAACTTTAGCCAACCCTTCCCATTCTCCTAAATGAAATAAAAGAGAAAAATAAAAACAATACAAAAGCAAATGTGCATTCGACTCCTGAAAAGAAATTGTTCAGCACTTCAGCTACATACCAAAGAATATCTACGGCATTACATTTTTAGCAGTAATGAGTTATTGACAACTGAAGCACCAAATACCTGTGATAGCACCAATTCTCCATAAATTGGGAAGGTAGCTCCACAGCATCCCACTCTATGCCCCGTATACCAGCAACCAAACCCTCATTCTCCCTAGTCAGCATATGTTGAAGGGCATGGCCAAACTCATGGAAGACAGTCTCGACCTACATAAAACCCAGGAACCAACAACAAACCAAAGATGCACTTAGTAAGATTATAAGAACACCATTTACAAATAAAAAGTTGTGAGATTAGTCTTCCATTAAGTGTTACAAAGTATAACAATTTGAACAATTGAGAGATATTCTCATGTATTGTATGACACTTTTCTTGCCTACATATGAAATGAAATTTCACATACCCAGAAAAAGTTTCATTGATTTAAACAGATAAAGAGAATGAAAATTAGACTTAGACCAGCATGCATAAACTGTACAAAGAAATGTAAGCTACACCAAATCACTAGCCAATCAGCACTTCACAAGAAGAGATTTTAGGACTTGGGCCCAAAAAATTAAGAATAGAAATCAAGTGTATGCTTACCTCACGGAATGTCATCAGGCTGGGTTTGTCCCCTACAGGTGGCATTTGATTGCAAACCATGTGGGCCACAGGCAACCTAGGAGAAGCACCATCTGGTGACAGCACACGACTTCGACCGACAACTTCATCCATCCATGCGCCTCCACGTTTTTCAGATGGACGTGAGTATGGATCAAAATAGAAATATGCAATGGGATTGCCAGATGAATCATTCACACGGTAGAAGCGGACATCCTTGTTCCATACCTAATTAACAATATTGTTATCAGTACAGATACCAGCTGTACTTCCTCTTCAATGTAAGTGGAATAGTGGATAGACAACTGAAATCTAACCGGAGCTAATCCATCGGCTGGTTCAGCACGTATTCCAAAAAGCTTATTTGCAAGATTAAAAAGTCCATCCATGACCCTTGGTAATGGAAAGTATGGGCGCAGTTCTTCCTGTAAATTGTATAAAGGCTAGTTAAATTAAATCTGTATATACAGTAAAATTGGAGGAAAAGAACGAAAAGTGCATCCAATTAGCTAAGGAAATGGCTTTTGTAGTATGCAGTATAATCATCACGCTTAGAAGCAAAGCACAAAGTTTCCACAATTATGACTGATGAGTAGTAGTAATAAGCAAAATATACATACATCAAGTTCAAGTAGGCTTATAAGCAATTTCCAGAAAAAGACAGGCACCCAGTATTTAAAAGATGCAACTGGATGATAAGTTTAGGTGGGTTGATTCTGTGGTATCTGAACTCTTAAAAGGTTACAGTATATCTGAAGCACTAAACTATTGTCAATGCTCCCAAAGAAAATGTGCAGGTGCAGTTCAGGGCCTCCATCAGAACCATTCTCTAATTTGTTTGCCACTAAGACAGATGGACAAGAATGAAAGAGGAGCACAGATTTACATCTGTCTGTTCAAGGATAATTTACTTTTTGATTCATAGAGAAGGAGATCGAACCTCATTTATTTCATACTTCGATTCACGAAGCCTCTCACTCCAAAAAGAAACATCCCAATGGTTCAAATCATCCGCTTCTGGAGCACCTTGACTTTTGCAAAAATCTTTAAGCTCTTCCATATCTAAATTAAGAAGCAAATACCACTTAACCACAACAGAAACAAGTATTAATCTACAAATATATGTATGAAATTAGCCTTCATGCTTTGTCAACTGAATCTAGTTGGCATCTTTTGTATACATCAAGCATACATGTATTTCTAGGCCGGAAAAAGTAACATAATGCAAAACGAGTACAATTGTAACAAAACCAAGTAACCAACACTAAAGATAATATCACTAAGCATGAACTCATCTTGAAGGAACTACCTTGAACTGCAGGATCCCAAGAAGCAACGCGAAGTTTTTCGAGGAGCTCTTCTGCTTTATCAACAGTTGCCATCTTCCTGGCCATGCTTACCTATTGCTCCAAAGTATAAGAGTGGTCGTGCCAATGAAAAGTAGTACATATAAAAATGAAGAAAGATCATACCTCTGCATAGTTATTGTATCCAAGAAGCTTAGCCTTCTCCAACCTAAGCTTCAGAATTTGGTCAATAATTGCTGTGTTATCAAGGTCTCCGCTTGAAGCACGAGTTATATAGGCACGGTACACCTCTTCCCGTAATGTGCGATTTTTTGCATGTTGCACTACTGACATATAACTTGGTGCATCTAATGTAATAATCCACGGCCCACTTTCAGCAGTAGCATTTTCATGTCCCTGTCAACAGTCGCATAGATGTTAAGGAAACAATCAAGGAAAGCAAACTGGATATATGTCAGATAAGTGAGAATAAGGAAGACATGCAAAGAAGTAAATACTTTAGACACTGCAGTCTGTGCAGCCAAACCAAGAGCTGAAGCCGGCAACCCCTCAATTTCTTTCTTATCAGTTATTAACTTTTCAAACTTCTTTGTGGCATCTAAGACATTCTCCCCAAATTTTCTTGATAGATTTGACAAGTCCTGTAAAAAAAAGTAAACAGTTACAGTGCTGCAAATTTGGAGTGAACAGAAACTATCAAGCCTTCAATTTTGTTGGAGTAAACAGTTATTCAGAAATCAAGCCTTCAAATACAGCTGAGTCTATCAAGTAGGCAGCTAATAAGTAGATACCTGCTCAATTTTGTTGAATATCTCTCTTTTATCATCTTCAAGGGCAATACCATTCAGCACAGCCTCCTTTATTTGAGCTGGATGAGTAGGAAAGAAAATGTGAAATAGGCCACAGGAGCACTCATTGCACATTGATATAAGCAATATATATTCATCAAAAGAATAAACTGAAGAGCTTTGGCACACATACCTTCAACTATTCGTTTGCGAGAATCACTCAGACCATGCCAGTCAGAAGACTCTTTGATAGCTTTAAATGCATTATAAATTGGCTTACTCTGGCCCAACCTAAGCTCAAAAGCAACTTGTTCTGGCTGTAGGCCAATAACAAAGGATACACAAAGTAATTAGCAGTGAAGAACAATTTGGTCCACAAAATATCCAGCAGAAAATACTTTATAGCCCACAATGATCAAAGGTATGAAAACTACTTAAATTCAACTTATCAAAACTTCTTGAAATGTAAATAGTCCCTAGGCATTTTAGTCAATTGCTAAAGTATAGCCCAAGGTAAGCGGAATTGAATGACCAAGATAAGCTCAATAGTCCTCAACTCAAAAGCCTCTACCCTAGAATGGACCAGTGATGAGAAATCCGATAGTGACCTGAACTTCTTCAATGGCGGAGCGGAGTTCAGGATTATCTTTCACGGCCTTTAGGTGATTAACGGCGCCCCAAACCACAGCCAATTTATCAATGATCTTCTCCAATGGCTCCACAAGCTTCGGCCACGTCGGCTCCACAGTCCTCTCTAATTCCTCCAATTCACCTTCCTACATCCAAAATCCACAGACATTACAAACTCATCAAACGCCGTCAAATAAACCCAAATACACACACGCGCAAACAACATACGAGCTGCTTGAGCAAAGCGCGGATTCCGGGGCGGACGTGCGAGGCGTCGATGGCATCGAACGGCGGGAAATAGAAATCCTTCAACAAAGGATTATCGTCAGTCGCGGCGGCCGCGGCCATTCCGGAGACAGCAGGAGAGGGCGGGGCGGAGAATCGGCACACGGAGGTCACCCGCTTGCGAGGAGAAAGAGACGACGCTCGGAGTGTTGACTTGCGGGTGGTAGTGTGAAGGCAGAGTGAGAAAGAAGAAGACCAGAGGGGACAAGGGCGGGATTTAAGAAAATGATTGGGGTGAGAAAGGGAACGTGAGATAAACGAGGGTTTTAAGCAGAGATGCTGATAAAAGATGGGGATGGAACGAGCAGGCGAAAAACAGGCCGCCATGAAAATGAGGATGTATATAAGTAGCGAGGGAGGAGTATTATAACCGCAACTGGTTCCCGATGGCGTATCCGTATCGGATAAACTTGTTGGACTCATTCTTTCAACCTTTCACGAAATCAGGATCCTTTTTCTTTTTCTTCTCAATTCCTAATTTGTAAGTTCTAAATCTTTAACCCTAACATTAGCTTCGCCTTCATTCTTAACTATGTAATTGCGATGATTTCAGTCAAATTTTGCTTCCATACTACATCCAAAAGTTTTTGAGTTGTTCCATGAGTGAGAATTTATGTGTCAACCAATGTTGCAGAAGGCACTAGGCGCGTTCTAGGCGGTCGAGTAATTCGAATATATCGTTTTCACTTTTTCCACTCAGGGTTGTGAGTTGTTAAATTATTATAATCTCACGGACTAGTCAACTACATATATTAGATAGTTAATTAAGTACATGACTGGATGAATATAGAAGATGAACAATCCAATTCCTTACAGATTTTAAAGTAAGATGGCAGGAATTACATTTTCTATAGCTCAGTAGATAGATATGAGCAGGTGTCTGCTAATTGGAGCTATTCCACAACCAGTAAGTTGTTCTGGGTTAATCCCTCACCAACAGTAGGGTATTGTGGGGATAGTTGCCACTCTCCATTCACCAAGAATTTGATCTCATACCTTCACGATTTAAGAATATGGATCAACTAAAAGTAACCAACTATTTAAGAATATAGGTGGTTGAAGAAAGTGGTACCTTCCAGGTCTAAGCAGTAATGTTGTTGAGAACTGTGTGTATGAACCTGTGTACTCTGGTGATAAGTGTTCTCCTAGACTCCAGCCATCAAAAGATCCCATTACTTGCACACTCTGAACAAACCAAATTAATATCAGACCCCAAAAGTTCAAGGATATATCGATCAGAAAAAATTCGAAGTTGTTTCAAGTTGAATATCTCAAAGGTGGCATCTTTTCAGAACCTCTAGCTGTACACAGTATCTTTTTTTTTTTTTTTTTTTTTTTTTTTTTTTTTTTTTTTTTTTTTGCTTTTATAAAAAAAATATATATCAATATAATGCCGCTGGACAAAATCCAATGCAAACAGAAAAAACTTCCATACGAACTGACCTCTGCCAAACCCATCCAGAATAAAGGAACCTCTTTGGATTGAGCAGCTTCCACATCCTTTACTTGTTCCTTCAGTTTTCCTTTTAAAGCTTTTCAAAGCAAATATAAAGTCCATATGAAGAAAAGGTCTTGTTAAGACATACATAAATGTTGAGGTAGTGGATATTCTTGTTATGATTATAGTGTATAATTATGGAATATTAACTAAAACTAGCTAAACTTTGTTTTCCAATCAATTAACTCCTTTCCAAAATAACTTTGCAATGCATTTAAAGAGTATATTACTAAACAAACATCCTAATTCACATAATCAATTGTTTTGGGGAGTAGATGTCGTCTTTGATATTTGCATAAATGAAACAGAAGTAGGTGAAACTGTAAAACAGGTGTTAGTACCTTGGAGACGTGAAAGGAGGTGAGACTGAATATATTTCCCATTAATCTTTCTTGTACCTTCTGGAATATTAGATTTTGCAATTTCTTCTGCCAAACTGACCAAAGCCTTCAAAAAGAGATTAAGAGTCTTATTCATACACCAAAATCTAAACCTCAAGTGGGACTTCTTTTTCTTCTTTCTTGTCTTATAATTACTTATCTTCAGACACTTGAAGTGTTAAATGGCAAGAATTACATCCTCAAATCATTGCATAAAGGTCATTTTTTAAAAACTAAACTGTAAACATTTGCTGATATGCTACATTTACATGGTTAAGAAGCTATAAAAGAAGATGTATTTTTTGATACAGAAAAAAAGAAAATACATAATTGACATGAATTGCATCCTCAAACAGTTGTGCAAGGGACTAAAGCTTTGAAACTGAATGGAAACTTATGCGGATAAGAAACCATAATGAAAGATGCATACCTCAATCTCGAGTTCTGCCACTGCAAGTTCACTTTTGAAACTAACCAGTTCATCCTCCCGTGCTTGCAACTGCAGAATCATAGCAGAAAGGTTCCCAAGTGCAACAGTTATTGCATCATGTTTAATTATCTTCAACAAAAATTAATACAATAAAGCAAGCAATCTTATACGAGTTTTTGAGGGAAAATGAAGGTAAAAACCTGGCGTTTAAGGAACCTATTATGTTGATTGGCTTCACTCAATTTCTTGAGCAGCTTTAATCTTTCAGAATCAGTCAGCAGCACCTTCAACTGTTCAAGAATGTTAAGAGTATAGTATTAGCTCTGTTCAACAAAATATCACCCATCTGTAATATGACTAGAGTAGAGTTATTAGTTAATACCCAATTTAGTCCTCAATACACTGGTTTTCCTCTATATAGTCCTAACTCCTAAATGACTTTATGTGCTTAATTGGGTCTTGAACTTTGATGATTTTATCTAATTGAGTACTTTGTCAAGCCTTCCGTCTATTGGCTGCTAGAATCAAGGACTAAATCGAGAAAAATCACTATAGTCGAGAACTAAATTAGGTAAAATCACTATAATCAAGGACTAGATTGAGTAAAACCAGTATAGTCGAGAACTAAATTGAGTATTAATACAGAAAAAATTACCAAGCTATCCAAACATAGGATTCAATTAGGTAAAACCATCGAGAAAAACCATTATAGTCTAGGACTAAAATTGGGTATTAACTCGACTAGAGTATTAATCAAGTTCATCTCTGCATCAACAACTATTGCAGAACAATATTAAAAATATATATATGAATATGCAGTACCAGAAAAGGAGAGGCACAGCAACTAATATTCTTTTAGCTACTTCCACTGTTGGTTTACAACTATGGACCAAATAATTTACCTCCTCAGCACTCAAAGGTCGATCAAGATCATCCTCATTTGAAGAATCGGTATCAGACTCGTCATTCCTCGATATATCTGGTGATTGTAGAGCTGAAAATTCCTCCTCCAAACTAACAGGGTTACAAAATATCCTCCCCGAAGCACGCTGTGAAGTATATTTCCCTATGGATACTTTATGTAATTTGACTACCATTCTCTGCAAACCCATCCTTGGACTGCTGCAAGGAATGCTTCCTTGAAGCCTAGTAGCATTCTCCATCTTGAACCTTCCCATTTACCGTAAATTGAGAATATTTCAGCAAATAAACCATCAAATGCAAAGCAATATCAAACTATACGACAGCTTAGCAAAATGGCGATGTAAACTGTTCATTGGAATGCAAAGAATACCGTTTTAAGCTTGTTTGTATTACGGTACAGTTCATATTCGAGTAGTTCCTACAGCCAAAAACCAAAAGCGTCCTCTTTCAGGCATACAATCAAACAAGTTGTCCGCAATTCAAACTCCACCGCTTCAACGAATAATTTGTAATAAAAATAAAACTCAAAAATAAGCAGGAAGCTAAGGATTTTGATTAAATCGGAAATAACATACGATCAGTGAAAAACCTACTGAATTTGTTGCAAAGATGCAAAGTTGGGCTGGCGTGAGAGGTGACTGATGGAAAGGCAAAGGCGTTCGTCTGTGTGGCAGAAATATTTCTTCCAAAATATTCTTTAATCACTACTACTAGGGTACTTTTTTTTTTCGAGAAATACTACTAGGGTACTTGAGTTTATTTTATTTTAATTTTTTTTTTTAAATATTCATGATCTTTTACAATGTAGTATATATTCTATACTTTCTTGAACATTTTCGGTTCAAAAAATCTAAACTCCCACACTAATATTTTTGTTTTAATCGCATATTTCTCTTCTTTGAGTGCACATGTTTTGTTTCAGTACTTACTTTTTCATATCAGTACTTACTTTCTCATATACATATGTTTAGGATAAGGTGAGCAGCCTACTTTCGGTGCGAAAATACGGTAAACTATGATCATTGACTCTCCTAAAATAAATTTTATACGAAATGTGCATTTGAAAGCTCAAAATCATGCACTTCAAGGTACAAAAATGTGCACTTGAAGCTCAAAATTCTTGATTTAAAAAATTCTCAAAATAAAAAAAAAAATTGAAAATTGTAACATGAAAAGTATTAAGGTATTTACATGACTTAACAGTTGATTATTGACTGAGTTTTTTTTCTCTTAAAGAAGGAATATCCATATAATATGTGTCATTATGTGTGCTCATTAAAGGAGTTGCTAATGGAGTTATTTATTTATTATCTCAGTCAGTATTGATGGTATAAATATCATTGAAATACAGAAAGAGTTTGATGATGTTAGCTCATGATTAAACACGGAGATTTTGAAATGAAAAGCTTGGGAAACCTAATTATTACCTCAATTTGAAGATCGAGTATTTCCTTGAATGAATTTTATACACCAGTTAGCCAATATATGATTATAGTGGGCTACGTGTGTATTGCTATTGTTAGTTGATCCCCATGATGTCAAGTCCCGAATTGGTTATATTATATTTTACCATCATTATTGTCCTATATTGAGACAATAAAGCTTGTGTTGCACTAATGATAAATGGTCGGGCATATTATGAAATTTTTGACAAGACATATATAGTGTAGTGTCATGATTCAATCCATGTGAGCTTTAGAAGATTCACGAGATTATTATACAACATATTTGCCTCATTGACAATTGAACATATTTATTCACAAAACCCTTTTTACTTTTTGGAAATATATTTCATATGTGGGGTTTGAAGATTGTTATTTTCAAGGGGAGTATCATTTTACTTGAATCAATCCTTATAAAGATTATGCCATGAAGGTTGATGTTGGGGTTATGGTTGTACTCTTTTTTCCTTAACTAAGATTTTTTCCCGCTTATTTTTTTAGCCTAAGGTTTTAATGAGACAACCAGTGCAACACATGGTTCACCCACCACGTACGTGTACTTTTTTCCTCGTCTTGATTTTTCTAGAGAGGTTTTTAATGAGGAATGAGTGTAGTAAGATAATGGTTAAGGCTAGGGGAGTGTTATAAATAAATAAATAAATATATATATATATATATATATATATATATATATACACACACACACACACACACACACACACACACACATACATATATACACAGGGACGCAACCAGGAATTCCATTGAGGGGGGCAGCGAAAAAGCAGGGACGGATCCAGAAATTTTTTTCAGTGAAGGCGAAACATTAAAACAAAAGAGATAATTTGAAAAAAATATCTAAAAAATATAGGTATAAATATTGTTCGATATGAGCAAAAAATAAAACCCATCGAAACTTTATAAAAATATTCATAACAAAATATGAAACATAATTAATTTGATAAAAATAATTTGAATAAAAAAAGCATTATAAATTACACATCTCATTATTAAATATAAAAGAATGCTATTGACGGTAATAATGTTACCGGTAATAATAATATTATAATAACGCTATGTGAGAGAACGAGTAACAATAGTTGTATTACTTTTGTCTCAATATAGAAAATACAGTGTGTCCTTTGCTAGCTAAGGAGAGCCCCATTTATACTAGGGTCCTAACGGTAACAACATGGGACTTAAATGGGGAGCCTAAGCTTTTAATTCTCTCATCAATGGGGGCTTCAATGCTGGCTTCAATGACAGTAAAGGAGACATTGTTGGAATTCTGTTCGTTGAGGTTCTGCCCGTTGGTTTTCATGTGGTGTCGGGTCGGATGCCCACTTGTGATCCGGGTCGGGTTCCAGCCCTATTATCCTGTCACCAGTCCCCCCTACTCCTAGTCAACGGATGTGTTTGAGTTGGTTTGAGAGTAAAGCTGAATCTTATTTTGATCCTGTGTAGAATCCTGATTGATTTAGGAGTGATTTTATTTTCCAAATCCCTGATTTTTGCTTTCCAAATTCCTGATTTGTGTTTTCCCAATCCTTTCCTGCTTCTAATGATATTTTCCAAATCCCTGATTTTTGCTTTCCAAATCCCTGATTTGTGCTTTCCCAATCCTTTCCTGCTTCTAATGATATTCACTTAACTTTTTATCCCAGGCTCCTCTCCAATATAAACCCTTGCCTCTGAACAGTTTGAGATCACCTCTTCATCAACTTCTGCCACAGTTCTGTAAGTCTCCGCTGTCACTACAATTTTACGATTTATTTATGTATTTAATATATATGCGTATACATGCCTGCTGTTTGCCCCCCCCCCCCCCCCCCTTTTTTTTTTTCTTTGATGCGAGGTGCTGCGCCTCGGTTTGTGGTAAGGTGTCATCTGCCTTGTATCGCTTGATATGATCAATCCGACATGGCTCCCTAGTCTGCACGGGGAAGACCCACGAAACATCGATACTTGAAGTCTCGAGGTCTTCTAGCCGAGCGATCTTCCTAATGTGGCTGGGGACTCCGGTACTTAGTTTTGAGAGCATGTCGGCGTCGGCGTTATGCTCCCTTGGTACCTGATGTATTTCATACCCCTCAAACTCGCGCAAGGTTCTCAGCACCGCGTCTCTGTATTTCTGCATGCTTCCTTCGTTGGCTTCGTACTCCCCAGACACCCGGCTTACTACAAGCCTGGAATCGCATCGAATTCGGACCTTTTCAGCTCGTAGTCCCGCCGCCAACCGCAGCCCATTGAGCAGGGCCTCGTACTCCGCCTCATTGTTAGATAACTTGAAGTGGAATCGGATGGCATAGTAGGCGCGGAATCCCTCCGGAGTGACGAGCACTACGCCGCCGCCGCAACCTTTGATGTTGGAAGAACCGTCTGTGCACAAGGTCCACCACCCTCCATCTTCAATTTCTACTTGGTCCGTCACTTCCCGAGCTGTGCACTCCACTATAAAGTCTGCAAGAGCTTGGCCTTTGATGGCGGGCCTTGGTTTGAAATCTATGTCAAACTGATTGAGGTGCATGGCCCACCGTGCCATCCTGGCGGAGCTGTTAGTATTCCGGAGGAAGCTCCCCAACGGTTGGTGTGAGAGTACGTGGATGGGGTGAGCTTTGAAGTAGTGGGCCAACCTTTTTGATGAAGTGACTATGGCAAATACTGTTTTCTCCAATACACTGTACCGGAGCTCCGCGTCGTGTAGGGCTTTACTCACGTAGTAGATGGGACGCTGAGTCCCTCCTTCTTATTTGACTAGCACGGAGCGGATCGCACCCTGCGACACGCCCAAGTACAAGATTAGAGCTTCACATGCTTCTGGCTTTGCAAGCAGGGGCGGGGACAACAAGTATTTTTTCAACTCCTCGAAGGCCTTTTGACAGTCGGGCGTCCACTCGAACCCTTTGTTCTTTTTCAAGATTTGGAAGAAGGGAAGAGAACGTTCAGCCGATTTAGATAGAAAACGGCCTAAGGCCGCCAGACGCCCGTTGAGTCTCTGGACTTTCTTTATGGACCGCGGAAGCTCCATGCCAAGGATAGTCCTTACCTTTTCTGGGTTCGGTTCAATGCCGTTCCTAGTGACCATGAAGCCCAAAAATTTGCTCCCATCAACGGCGAAGGTGCATTTTTTGGGTTCAAGCGCAAATTAAATTTCTTCATAATGGAAAATACCTCGCTGAGATCCTCGACATGGGAGGTGGCCTTGCGACTTTTGACGATCATGTCTTCCACGTATGCTTCCATGTTTCGTCCCAATACCGTCTTGAACAGCTTTGCCACCATGCGAGTGTATGTAGCCCCGGCATTCTTCAATCCGAATGGCATGACCAAGTAGCAGAATATCCCCTCGGGAGTGGTGAAGGCGATCTTTTCGGCGTCCTCCTCATGCATGGATATCTGATGGTACTCACGGAAGGCGTCCATGAAGCTCATGAGTTCACATCCTGCCGTCTCATCCACCAATTGATCTATATTGGGTAGTGGAAAATGGTCCATAGGGCATGCCCTATTGAGGTCCGTGTAGTCCACGCACATCCTCCACATTGATCCTTTGGGAGCCAAGACTACGTTGCTCAGCCATTGTGGGTAGTAAATTTCCTTGATGTGCCCCACGTGGAGTAACGCGGTCACCTCCTTTTTCACAAACTCTCTTCGTTCTGCCGACATATACCTTTTTCGCTGATGCACTGGTTTTCCGCTGGGGTCGACTGCGAGCTTGTGGGTTATGATGCTTCGATCTATGCCCGGCATGTCCTCTGGCCCCCATGCGAACACTGCGTGGGAACGGCGGATTACATCCACTATCTGGGCCCTTAGCTCTGGGCTTAAGCCTGTGCCGATCTTCACCAGTCGGTCTGGTCTGGAGGGATCCAGAACTATATCTTCCGTTTCTGACGTGGGCTCGGCGCGGGGCCAGGCCTCTTCTTCTTTGAAAAATTTCTCCGCGATCGTGAGGACCTGTAGGTCCTTACTGCCAATCTTCTTGCATGCCTTCACGTAGCAACTGCGGGCTGCCCGTCGGTCCCCTCTGACGACTCCTATTCCATTCGGAGTAGGGAACTTCATACACAAGTGTTCCACCGATACTATGGCCTTGAGGTCCTCCAGTGCTGGCCTCCCCAGTATGATGTTGTGCGCACAAGTGAGTCTTACCACGATGAACTCCATGTCCAGCTTGCGAATGTTGGGCCTCGTGCCTATCTCCACAGGCAGGGTCACCGACCCTTCTGTTTCCACCGAATCCCCAGTAAACCCAGAGAGTGGAGTTCGTACCTCTTTGAGCTGGCCTCTAGGTAGCCCTAACTTGGTGAAGGCGTCGT
This sequence comes from Ipomoea nil, assembly GCF_001879475.1. Classification (NCBI taxonomy): domain Eukaryota; kingdom Viridiplantae; phylum Streptophyta; class Magnoliopsida; order Solanales; family Convolvulaceae; genus Ipomoea; species Ipomoea nil. The sequence continues at coordinate 2,818,548 of NW_017617233.1, read as the reverse complement.
AGTACATCACATTGACCGAGCTCCATGTGTCGACCAAAATACGATGTACGATCATATCATTGATGTCCATCTTAATCGCTAGTGCGTCGCGATGGGGTAAGGGACCCTCGGGGAGGTCTTCGTCAGAGAAAGTGATGGCCTCTCGTCTCTGCTTCTGTCCTTTGGGAAGACTTACCACTTCTCCCACGTACAGCTGTCTGCTCCACTTCTTCCTTTCTGTGGGTGTGTTGCCCCCCGCAGGTCCACCATAGATAAAGTGTATGGTGTGCTTCTTTTGTCGTCTGGGCGCCACCTCGGTTTCCTTCTCGCTATCATCCTGCTCAGATATCTGGCCATGTTCTATCTTCTTGGCGTTCGAGGTGGATGACTCGGCGCCGTCCTCCTTCCTCTTGACATTTTTTGGTGGATTTTTTGATGGATCGTGTTGCGGCTGTTGCTGCTGCTTGGATCGCTTGACAAAATGTCGGAAGCAGCCTTGCTGGATGAGTTCTTCTATTTGCCTCTTCAGCACGTTACATTCATCCGTGTCGTTCCCGGGTTGCCTATGGAACCTGCAGTACTTTGCTTGGTCTCCTTTTGGGGAGACCTTCATGCACTCTGGTGGGAACTCGACTATTCCCATCTCCTCAGCCTGTTTTAGGATGACACTGACGGGATGGGTAAGAGGAGTTAGGTCACGCAAGGGAACCAGGCGAGGCTGTTCGTGGTCCCGGCCTTTCCCTGCGGCCGGGTGGTTCGAACGTGGTGCCTGGCTGGGCGGACCAGCTTTCCCAGGTTTCCCGTTTTTCCTACCGTCCTCCTCATCTTTCTTCTTCCTGTCGACGTCCTCCGCTTCGGCATAGCGGCTAGCCGTCCTCATCAGATTTTCGTAAGAACGGGGGTGGTGGGCATTCAGCTGCTTGTGAAAATACCCCGATCTCAAGGCATGGATGAATATCGGGATCGCCGCCTTGGAGTCGAAGTCATAGACATTATTGACTTCCTTTTTCCATTTGATCAGGAAGTCTTTGAGGCTCTCGCCTCTATCTTGCTTTACTACACAGAGATGAGAGAAGGGTTTCTTACGCTGTATGTTACCAGAGAAGTATGTCAGGAAGCTTTTGGACAACTCCCCAAAGCTTTGGATTGACCCATCCGTGATAGTGTTGAACCAGTCTTGGGTCGTTCCATCCAGGGTGGACAAGAACGCTCGGCACATGATGGCGTCCCCTGCCCCGATCATTACCATAGCAGCCTTGTACCTCGTCATGTGGACACGTGGGTCAGTGGCTCCCGTGTACGCCTTGATGGCGGGTAACCTTAGTCCCTCGGTAGAGGTACGTCCATGATGCTTGAGGAGAACGGTGTTGCCATCCGTACCTCGAGTTCCGGCGACTGCTCCCGTGCCTCCACCCTTCTTGCTAACTCCTCGATCCTTCTCTGTAGCCTCTCGACTAGGGTCGACTCGTCAGGGTGCCGGCGCGGGGCGGCTGCCGCTCCTCCATGTGCCGGCGTGGGGTTAGTTCGTCGACGTGCCGTCCATTTGAGTGTCGACGCGGAGCCGGATCCTCGACGTTTTGTCCACCCAAGTGTCGGTGTGGAACCCGCTCATCAACGCGTCGCTCGCCCGCTGAGTGCCGACGCGGAGCCGGCTCATCGACGCGTCGCTCCGCCGAGTGCCGACGCGGGGCCGGTTCATCGAATCGCTCATCCGAGTGTCGACGCAGGGCCGACTCGTCACCATGCCGGTGCGGAGCCGGTCCACGAGACTCGTCCATCATTTCTGTGGGCGACCTTTCCGCTTCTCTTTCCTCGTGTCGACGAGGGCCTCTAGCGGAGGACCCCTCGACACGTGACTCTGGCCTTTGCCGAGCGGGCGCCCCGTGTCCCAACCGTTCCAGGGCAGAGCGGGGTCCAGGTTGCCGTCTGGCCGGACCGCTTCTTTGGGTGCCCTCTCCTGGACCCCCTGTCCTGGTGCGACGCCCTGCGTCCCTCGCTGCACGGGTTGCGTCCTAGGCATCCGTCCTCTGTGGGGATTCTACCTCTATTTCTTGAGGTCGTGGCGGGACTACTTGGCCTTGGAGTCCCACTGCCACCTGATTTAGTGCCGCTGTCACTGCTTGCCAAATGGCCGCCTGGAGGTTCACGACTTGGTTCACCCCTCCATTGTTGAGTTGGTCTCGGAGGTCCCCTCCATTGTTGAGTTGGTCTCGAAGGTCCCCGGGTCTCCCGTTGTTGAGCTGTTCTCGGAGGTCCCCTCCGCGATTGTTAGTGAGTTGGTCTCGGAGGTCACCTGAGGCATTGTCATTGTTCACGTTGCGGGATCCGTGGGAGCTGCGGGACACCATTCTTTCAAGCTTGCTGTTGAAAGAGGAATGAGTTGTGTGTGTAGTCGCCTGCTTGAGTGTTGGACTCAGGCTCTCAATGAAAGCACCAATGACGGTAATAATGTTACTGGTAATAATAATATTATAATAACGCTATGTGAGAGAACGAGTAACAATAGTTGTATTGCTTTTGTCTCAATATAGAAACTACAGTGTGTCCTTTGCTAGCTAAGGAGAGCCCCATTTATACTAGGGTCCTAACGGTAACAACATGGGACTTAAATGGGGAGCCTAAGCTTTTAATTCTCTCATCAATGGGGGCTTCAATGCTGGCTTCAATGACAGTAAAGGAGGCATTGTTGGAATTCTGTCCGATTCGTTGAGGTTCTGCCTGTTGGATATCATGTGGTGCCGGGTCGGGTTCCAGCCCTATTATCCTGTCAGCTATATATGTGTGTGTATTAAATATTAAAAAAAATTATTAAAAATGTGATTGTGTTGAAACCCAGATTTAAACCCATAACCTTCATTATTATAACCAAATACATGCTTTGCCAACTACTCTAACTCACTTCTTGTTAACATTCATCTGTTTTTTATACTAATACTAACGACTTGTACTACAAAGGTTATATATGGGGTGAGGGGGTAGCTGTTATATCTACTATCTACTATACTAATAAGAGCCCAAGAGAGTTAGGCCTATAATGGGTAGAAAAAATGGCGGTCAATTTTTTAAATCAAATGAATGGCTCAGATTGATCAGATTTTAATTTTTTCTTGAGATTTCCTCATTTATCCTTAATGAATATGATTATCCGTTAACTTTTCCGTTAAATATTATTTTTTCCGTTAGTTTCTGTTAGTTCACCGTTAACTTACTCATTGATTTCAATAAGAAGAAAGGTCTTAGGTTCGAATCTCATCTCAATCAAAGTTGGCATAATTAGTACTCTATTTAGAATTATGTGTTTACAATGCCTTTATTTTTTAAAAAAAATTATTCATTATCAATAAATTAAATAAGACTTATTTAATTGAGATGTTTTTATTAAGAGTTATTCAAAAAAAAATTCATTAGTTATATTATCTTTATTTTTCTCCAATATAAAAATTCTGATTATATTCGCTACATTGTCCCTACAATGTCTTTATTAAAAAAATTATTCATTATCAATAAATTAATTAAGAGAAATAATTTCATTAGTTATATTGTCTTTATTTTTCTCCAATGTAAAAATTCTTTTCATTCAAATTCATCAATTGATTATATTCACTACATTATCTATTATCTTTTTTGTGCACTATTTTCTAATTAAATATCAAAATTATAATACAAAATAATGATATGTATTTATTTACCAAGTATTTTATTAATACCATTAAAAAATTTAAATTAATTATGTTTCGTTAAGCTATGTGCCTAGACAGATTATTTTACATGCTCATACTTTAGCTTTGTTAGCTTTTACTCAGGAACATTCTATGTATTAGGATTCTATCCCTTCTGACGCTATTACAGCTTTTATCAATTAATACAATCGGCAGATTGGTTTTTCAAAAAAAAAATTTAATAAAGTCAATCATACTAACTACTTGAGGGATTTGTTGACAAAGAGAGTATTCAAATCACACAACAAATTGAAGTGAGAAACTACCTCGCAATGTTCTTGTTTGACAATCTGCAGTTAGCGGTTAGCGTTAGCGGATTTGACCAGCGAATTATATCAACGGTTGGTAAAAAGATATTTTAAAAAATTAGCTGTTTAAATTAACATTTAAAATGACCTAAGGGTATAATAATAATAATAATAATAATAATAATAATAATAATAATAATAATAATAATAATAATAATAATGATAATAATAATAATAATTGTTTTAATAATAATATTTTTTAAAATATAGATGTGTTTTGGGAAAAGCATTCTAAAAAACGCTAAGTGAAAATATTGTAAATTGTAATGTTTGTATTTTCAGTGGTTTGGAACAAATTGTTGCTTCAAACTGTTGAATAACCAAAAAAACTTTATTTAGCATTTTGATCTTTGGGTTACATCATATTTTCCAATCGTCGAATATCTTTGGGTTACATTATAATTAAAAATTTTAAATTTTTACTACATCTAAATTCCTTAAATTAGGAATTTCTTTATCCATAATAATTTATTCAACAATAATGGTTGAACTAAATGAAAATATAGAATTATAACTACAACATTAATCTAATTCTAATATAGAATTATAACTACAACATTAATCTAATTCTAATATTAAAGTCTTAATAGAGAGAAAATTTTAATTTTGATCCACTGACTATTGGGGTTGTGTTAATTGCGACACTTGACTTTCAAAAATGTTAATTTAGTACCTTGACTATACAATTTCTATCAATTTTGATCACGCCGGCCAAATCTCACCGGAAAAATTTAATAGGTCAATTTAGTCAGTGAAAATATAGAATTATAACTACAACATTAATCTAATTAACACAACCCCAATAGTCAGTGGACCAAAATTAAAATTTTCTCTCTTAATAGAACTCTAACCACAAATCCTACTGTCGGAATATCCTCAAACGATATTAGTATATATTTAATATTTTATGCTTTAATTTTTATTTGTTCTCCCTTATGTCCCGTATTTGATTTCAACCATACCCATACAATTATTTTATTGACAATTATAATCAATCTTAACTATATTATCTTGCATTTGTAAACTTAGAATTACCAATTTAAATATGCAAATTCAACATTCAATTATTTATACATGAACAATTCCAATATAATCTTGCCTTGATATACTTTAAAATACTTATTTAAGAAAAACATTGGGCATTATCCAATCGCGCAATGCGCGTAAAAAACTAGTATATATATATATATATATATATATATATATATATATATATATATATATATATATATATATATAAATCCATTACCACCTGTTCATCTTTTTCGTTTATATTATACATATGAAGGGTCAAGTTGATTTCATATATATATGATTATATATTTCATTTGTAATTAACAACATAATGTACATATTAAAATTATCAATAAAAGATCATCTCCTTTCTCACCATATTCTCTCTATTGTTTTATTATTTAACAACATTTCAATATTATTATTTCAATGATTTTTTGTTTGCGTCTAAATATGTTGGCTTGTAAACGTCTTTTGTGAAAAGAAAACATGTCCCATGATGATAATAAATTAATAACGAACTTTATCATGACTTTTTCGATATCATTTAACGTTAATAAGAAATCTTAATTTGCGTCCAAAATTATAATCAAAATATCGAGATACGCTCAGAGGTGGTGGCGAATAGTTATGCTGTGCATCTGTATGCACCATGCATGGTGCATACAAATGCAAAAACGACGTCGTTTTATTAAAAACGCGCGTCTCCCCTTTTAAAAAAAAAAATTCAGGTTCGATTCCTAGTAACAACATTATTTTGTTCATTCATTATGGAATTTTAGTTCATGGATTATGGAATTATAGTTCATCGATTATGGAACTATAGTTCATCGATTCTGGAATTATAGTTCATCGATTCTGAAATTTTAGTTTATAGATTCTGGAATTTTAGTTCATTCATTCTGAAAATTTTAGTTCATAGATTAGATTATGGAATTATAGTTCATCAATTATGGAATTATAGTTCATCGATTATGGAATTATAGTTCATCGATTATGGAATTATAATTTCGAACCTAAATTTTTTTTTTTAAAGGGGAGACGCGCGTTTTATAAAAACGACGTCGTTTTTGCATCCGTATGCACCATGCTTGGTGCATACGGATGCACAGCATAATTTGCCGGTGGTGGCTGTGTATGTGATATATAGGCCGGGTAGCTTATATATAGGTAGCATGGGTATCCCTAATTTTGAAGATTTTTATATAGGGATGTTTGGTAAATAACGGTTAGTTGATTGAGTTAGTGGATTTGACTAGTTGATAATATTATTTGATTGTATAAAAGTGTTTAGTAAATTAGTTGTTAGTTGTTAGATGATTATATGGAAAATGGCGTTCTCAAAAAGCTTATCGAAAAAATTACTTTGAACAGTTTTTTTAATTTTAACATTTTTGAACAATAAGTTGTTACAAAAAGTTAATTAATCAAACACTTATATTGATTATTTAACAAAGCCAAACAACTAATAATGGTCAAATAAGTCAAAATTGACTGAAAAGCTAACTATATTACCAAACAGAGCCATAATGTAGGGAAATATATTATATAAATTATACATAAAATAAGTTTGCTCAAGAACAGTTTAAAATTATATGTAACATTTATTCCCTCTTTTATTTACAAAAAAAACTTAGAACTACTATTAAAAATGCACTCTAAGTGAAACTAACATTGAGACCGTAGTCGGCAAAGGGTCACAAGGAGGTAAATCAACTTAAGTTGTCCATATTTAACTGGTTTAAACTAAAAAAACTAATAAGCCACTTCGACTGAGAATCAAACTTAAAACCTTATATTACCTATATCTCATATACAAATAGTAGTTGTGTTCGTTTAGATTGAAATATTGAGACATTAATGAAAATCTCAAATAACTTAACAATGTGAAAGAAATGTCACTCACATGAATTTTATCAAAAATAAATTAAAAACAAAATTTGAAAATCTGACATTTCTTATTGTGACTCAAAAATAAATAATAAATAAAAACAAAGTTTGAGAATTACATGCATTGCTATTACATACATTCCTTTAATTTGAACTAAACAAAAAAAAAATGATATTATAATAACCAAACGTTATTTCCTTAATGTATTGTTAGGGGTATTTATTTATTTTTAATAAATTAATAATGATATTGATGGTTTGGTTAGAATCAGGTTTATTGATCAAGACGTCCAAATAATATAGTAGAAGTATTATTGTTCAAGACGCTAAGCCGCTAAGGTACTAGTCCAAAATGGCAGTCCAAATATAAAGACTATCACTCAAAGAATGAGTTGGAATTAACTATGTTACTGACAAGAGTTGAACCCAGGCGAATGGATTGAGAGTGTAAACCAAAGACCATTAAGTCAGGGTGCCTGTAGTGGTCAAATGATAATGTCTTAGGAGGAGGCAATGCACTCTTATTTATAGCAGAACTCCTTGCCACTGCATTGTCCATGTGTACAGCTCTTAATCTACTTTCCTCACTATCATGCACGTGTCCCACGCACTATGCCATGCTGCATCGCACCACACCTACTGCACTACTCCAACCACCACACCGCACTGCACCGAGGGGGGCGCTTGGTGCCGCACTAGGTGCGCAAGGCACACCCCGTCAGGTGGTAGCCGACAGCACCCATCTGCTTCGTCGCATCGCACCACCCCCAGAAACGGGTGCGTGGGCCCGCCGGTTGGGGCTAGCGCCCCAGCTGATGACCTCCTCCGAGCGACCACTCTTGGCCGGTGTTACCCCCTCCCGGGCTGGCCCCACCACTCTTTCCTTGACCCTCCACCTCCTCTGACTTGTACTGCCAAATCAAGCCTAATATCAAGTCCAGTAAATCTTAACCCATAACCCATATCCTCATCAGATATATATAAATGTTTTGATTTTCTTTATTTATTTTTTTGTTGAACCTTAAAATTATATCTATATATATATATAAAAGTAAAATCCTCCTAGCCAAATTTCCCCCCCAAAACTTAGTGGCATTTTTGCAATATTAAATATTTAGACAAATATGGCATTTCAATAATATTAAAGATTTTACCTTTCTTGAGATCTCTTACCATTTTATAATTTCAATACTAAACCCTTTTGATCTCATCCATTGTGTATAAATACACCTTATATGACCATACACAACCCCAACTAAGGTTAATTATTTCATTGATTTTGCCTAATCATCCTGTGATCTTCCACAGTTGAGGTTGATACGTGATTTGCACGGTGGGGTTTTCATTATCTTAGTTTCTTTTATTTTTTCTTCTTTTTGGGTTTTGTTTTGTTTTTATTTTTTTTGTATTTTCTTATTTTTAAACAACAAAAATGGTTCGTAAGAAAAACATGTTGATATATTCTTTTTTTTTTTGTCTATTTTTGTGGAGAAGATACGGATCTAGAAAGATTGATCGGGAAGCAATAGACTTCTAATCATCATGTGATCTTCCACAGTTGAGGTTGATACGTGATTTGCATTGGTGAGGTTTTCATCATCTTAGTTTCTTTTATTTTTTCTTCTTTTTGGGTTTTGTTTTTTTTTTTTTGTATTTTATGGTTTTTAAACAACAAAAGTGGTTCATAAGAAAAAATGTTGATATATATTTTTTTTGTCTATTTTTGTGGAGAAGATACGGATCTAGAAAGATTGATCGGGAAGCAATAGAGTTCCTTGCTCATCAAGATGATAAAGTTTTGTGATCGAGGGATGAATTATGTCTATATGTAAATAGATATAGACTTACAGAAGGAAGCATACTAAGAATACAATAAAAACCAAAATGAAATTAAAAGCATTTTTTAGTTGTCAATATATCAAAGCGTTGGACTTTGTTTCGATTCAATTTCTCCGTCTTTAAACTGTACATTTTTTGTAATAAGAGAGTAGTTTGTCTCTCCCTTCAAGACGTTTTTCTTGTCATTAAATTTTTTTTTTTTTTAGGAAAAAAATGATTAAGTATTGTGGCTTTTTTTTCAATAGAGTATTATTTTGATTTTATTCTTCATCTGACATTCCTTGATATAAAATCACTTTACTAATGTAAAATAATGTTATTGACTTACCATGTTTGCTTCGATATGCTAAGCCATTTAAAATTTAATACGTAGTAAAATTTATAATTGTAATACTTCCGTAATAATATTGAATAAATATTAATCATATGTTTAGATTTAATAATATATTATATTAAAACAATTATATATTAATTTAATATAAGGATGGTTAATACGGGTAAACCATATATAAGCAATATTGTACCTTAAGAATATTATACCTTAATTATAAAAATTCTACCTAATAATTTTAGTATTAAATGTCATACAATAATTACCATAAACAATGTTTAATAATTGCCAAATTCTATTATGTAATAAAAAATACTATTATAAAATCTTTTTTAATATTAACACATTATTTTTAATTATTTCGATTTAATAATATTATATCTTATGTATAAAAATTCAAATAATACTTTTAGTACTATTGAATATTGATTGACTAACAATTATTTTAATTATTAAGGCAATTAATAGATATTTCAATTTAAAAAGTTTTCAAATATATGAATTATACATAGTAGCATGGAATCAATTAGTAAGACAATTATATTAGGTAATCTAATAAATAATTTACTTTTTAAATTATATCCCCTCTTTAATAAATTATACTTACCTTAATAATTAATTATTAATATTATTACCTAATAATTATATATTGTTACCTTTTTTGGTGTAATTATTATGGTAATTTATATACATATATATTTTTATACTTAATGTATAATATTATTTGCATGAAATAAATTATACTTACCTTAATATATAATTAATTTTTAATATAATTACCTTATTTTTATTAAAGGTAATTATTATGATAATTTTTCTTTCATTATTTTGTGTGATTATTATGGTAATGTATTTAAATTTTGGAAGAGATTATTACAAATATTATAATTAATATAAGTAATATAATTAATGAAATTATTATGGTAATTGCCACAATATTTGGTAATTATAATTAATATAATTAAAGAAATTGAGAAATATAAGATTTCTTCCCTAGAAATATTTGTGACAATTTCATTAAATTACAATTAATAAAATATGAAATATAATTAAATAAATGAAATTATTAAATTAACAAAACATGAATATTTCTAATTATACATACACTTATGCACTATAATAATCATGCAAAATTTAAATGCAACTTTTTAAATTTTTAAATGTAATTTTTTAATTATAAATCTATCAATATAAATTATAGTTAATGAAATTATATTATAGAACTTTTCTATATACATATTAATAAATATTATGTGTATATACAATGAATTATACAATCATATAAGGAAATGCGTCGGATTAGAGTTTAAATTTATTCATACAAAATTTAGAATTTACATTTTTTTTATAAAACTAATCAAATGTTAATGTTAATAATAATAAGAAGAAGAATTTTAAAATCAGAATTATAAATTAAGTATTAAGGTAATAATTAATCTATATATATTATATATTATATTGTATTATATTGTTATTATTATTATTATTATATTATTATTATTATTATTATTATTATTATTATTATTATATAAAAACAAAATCATTCCTTTTCAAAAAAAAAAAAAAAAAAAAAAAAAAAAAACAACAACAACAAAATCATCCTATTTCATTTTCCCGCCCAAACTTTTGTAGTAAAGCTTATTTGGTAAGTAAATGTCAAATGAAAATTAAATAAAATCTATTAATTAGTAATATTTCATAATTGATAACATTATGTATGTCCTATGTAATAATGTAATAATAATAAAATAAAATTAAAATTAAAATAATAACAATAACAATAACATAATAATAATAATAATAATAATAATAATAATAATAATAATAATAATAATAATAATAATAATAATAATAATAATAATAACAACAACAACAACAACAACAACAAATGTAATAATCCAAACAAAACTATATACAAAATAAATTTAAAATTAAAAAAAAAAAAAAAGGAAGAAGACAAAGGTGGCTCCCATTTGTAAATGATGTGGGATCATTTTGATTCCACATTGGAAATGTTTGGAAAGATGAGCTCTTAAACTCCTCTATATAAGAGGGGCATTTACAAACATATAATTGCTTGCCCATCAATATGGGCAAGTATTGAGAAGTCCAAAGACTTTTTTTATTTTTTTATTTTTTTTAGTACTATTAACCTGACAAATTATGTTGTGGATATGTGTCCACCTTGCAATGTAGACACATTTCAAAAATTGTTCATAATTATTAATATATAGTTCAAAAATTATGAACATATAGTTCTATAATTATGAACATAGTGTTGTGAACATAATTATGAACATATAGTTATGTAATTATGAATATAGAGATTCAATAATTGTGAATATGAAGTTAAAAATTATGCATATATATCTTTATAATTATGAACATATAGTTCAGTAACTATGAACATAGAGTTCTGTAATTATAAATATATAATTAAATACATACTTATGAATATGAAGTTCAAAAATTATGAATATATAGCTTTATAATAATGAACATATAGTTTAGTAATTATAAACATAGAACTATGTCCACCTTGCAAGGTGGACACGGTTCCACAACATAACTATTCGATTGACCCTGTAACATGTAAACTTTTTCAACTTATTGAAGCCCTACGTATCAAAAGGCTCTTATTTAAGAAACCTTATCTTAATGGTTTCTTATTTTAGTTTTTTTTTTTTAAATTTATTAGGGGGTTTGAGAAAGATTAACCCAAAATGTATATGAGTTGTTTTAGTTTTTAGCAGTTTGGAGCAAATTGCTAAGTTATTAAATAATATTTTTGGTGTTTTGATTAAATATAAAATGTTAACAGACGAATTTGTTAAAATTTTGACGAATTTGCCAAATAATCAAATTACAACAACAACAACAACAACAACAATAATAATAATAATCCAAAAAAAACTATATACAAAATAAAATTAAAATTAACCAAAAAAAAAAAAAAAAAAAAAAGACAAAGGCGAGCCACCGGCTCCCTTTGTAAATGATGTGGGATCATTTTGATCCCACATTTACAATGTTTGAAAAGAGAGAGCTCCTCTATATAAGAGGAGCAATGAGACTCTTATAAACATAATTGGGGTTGTGGAAGATTAACCCAAAATGTATGTGTTGTATTAGTTCTTAGCAGTTTGGAGCAAATTATTGTGTTATTATATATTATATTTTGGTGTTTTGATTAAAGTTAAAATGTTAAAATTACGAATTTATTATAATTTTGGCGAATTTATCAATAATCAAATTAATAATAATAATAATAATAATAATAATAATAATAATAATAATAATAATAATAATAATAATAATAATAATAATCCAAACAAAACGATATACAAAATAAAATTAAATTTAAAATTAAAAATAATAAGAAGAAGACAAAAGGGAGCCACGGGCTCCATTTATAAATAATGCTGGATCATTTTGATCCCACATTGAAAATGTTTGGAAAGAGGAGCTCTTGAGCTCCTCGATATAGGAGGAGCAATGCTCCTCTTACAAACATAATAATTGTTTGACCATCAATGTGGGCAAGTATTGAGAAGTCCAAATGCTCATATTTTATTTTTGAGTACTATTGACCCGACAAATTATGATGTGAAACTGTGTCCACCTTGCATGACTATATAGCTTTATAATTATGAACATATAATTAAGTAATTATGAACATATAGTTTTGTAATTGTGAATATAGAGTTCATAATTATGAATATGAAGTTCAAAGATTAGGAATATATAGCTTTATAATTATGAACATATAGTTCAGTAATTATTAACATAGAATTGTGTCCACCTTGCAAGGTGGACACGTTTCCACAGCATAACTATTCAATTGATCTGTTACATATAATATCTGTTCACCTATTGAAGCGCAACGAGTCAAAAGGCTCTTATTTAATAAACATTATCTTAGTGGCTTCTTATTTTAATTTTTTTTTAAATTTTTTTAATTTTTTTTTTAATTTATTAGGAGGTTTGGGAAAGATTAACCCAAAATGTAGATGTATTGATTTAGTTTTTAGTAGTTTGGAGCAAATTGCTAAGTTATCAAATAATATGTTTGGTGTTTTGATTAAATATAAAATGTTAAACATTTGAATTTGTTAAAATTTTGTCGAATTTGCCAAATAATCAAATTACAACAACAATAACAACAACAACACAACAACAACAACAATAATAATAATAATAATAATAATAATAATAATAATAATAATAATAATAATAATAATAATAATAATAATAATAATAATCCAAATAAAACTATATATAAAATTAAATTAAAATTAACAACAAAAAAAAAAAAAAAAAAAAAGACAAAGGGGAGCCCGTCCCTTTGTAAATGATATTGGATTATTTTGATCCCACATTGAAAATGTTTGAAAAGATAAGCTCTTGAGTTCCTCTATATAAGAGGTACAAACATAATTATTTGTCCATCAATGTTGCAAGTATTGAGAAGTTAAAAGGTTCTTATTTAAGAAACCTTAATTTTTTCTTCTTATTTTAGTTTTTATTTATTTATTCATTATTTATTATTTATTTATTTATTTATTATTAGTGGGTTGGGAAAGATTAACCCAAAATGTATATATTGTTTTAGTTTTTAGCAGTTTAGAGCAAATTACTAAGTTATTAAATAATATTTTTGATGTTTTGATTAAAGATAAATTGTTAAAATGATGAATTTGTTAAAATTTTGGTGAATTTTTCAATCTCAATTTTTTAAAATTGTCAATAATAATAATAATAATAATAATAATAATAATAATAATAATAATCATCATCATCATCATCCAAACAAAAAGATATACAAAATAAAATTAAAATTAGAAAAAAAAAATAAAGAATGATGTGAGATCATTTTAATCTCACATTGAAAATGTTTGGAAAGAGGAGCTCTTGAAAATGTTTACAAACATAATTGCTTGCCATCAATGTGGGCAAGTAGTGAGAAGTCCAAATATTTTTTTGTTTCCTTTTTGTTTAGAAGTAAAGGAATATTAAAAATAGAAAAAAATATTTCAATAATAATATTTCACATCATCAAGGAGTGAATGCATATTTTTAAAAATAGTAAATGTAAATTAAAAATGGAACGAAAATATTTCATTAATAATATTCTACATCATCAAATTAAAATGTAACGGAAATTAGGTAAAAGTATCAATACATCTATATTCTAATTGACTAATTCACTGAAAATAAAAAAATAATAATTGACTGAAAATGAATCTAATATTACTAATTGACTGAAAATAAAAAAATAATAATTGACTGAAAATGAATCTAATATTACTAATTGACTGAAAATTTTAAAAGGAAACGAATATTAATAATTGACTGCAAATAAAAAAATGCTCCATAATTGACTAAAAAAAGAAGAAGAAATGACCAGATCATTGCATTTTAATTAAAAATAGAATGAAAATTAAAAATTGGAGAAAAGTATTTCAATAATAATATTCTACATTATTAATAGTAAATGCATATTTTAAACAATAGTAAAGGTAAATTAAAAATGAAACGGAAATATTTCAATAATAATATCTACATCATTAATTAAAAATGGAACGAAAATTAGGTAAAAATATCACTACATTTGATATTCTAATTGGTTAATTGACTAAAAATAAAAAAAGAATAATTGGTTGAAAATGAATCTGATATCACTAATTGATTAAAAATATAAAAGGATAACTAATTGAGTTGAATAGGATTGTGTTGTCACAACCAATGTCGTATACAAAGAGGTTTTAATAATGTGTAAATATAATCGTTGATATTAAGTTTTTTTTTAATGAATAAATTGTTATATATCTAGACAAAAAAATATATCTTCCATACAAATGAATAAGGATACCAATTCATTTCTATAACCGAGTTGTTAGAGAACGAGCACATTTTCCTAATTTATGAAAATTCTAAACAATGATAAATAAAATCTTCAAAGTTATAGCACTGTATGCGTACATCTAGACATTAGCTATTAATTTGAGAAATTATTTGCACAAATTCAAGCAATGATAACATCAAAATATATAAACGATCCAAACCATATATTTAATTACACTATATAATATTTGATGTTCTAATTTAAATAATTATATATCGATTCATATATTCTTAATATATTACAACAAATCCATTCCGTGCATCGCACGGGTGCAAATACTAGTAAACATAAATAATAAAATATACAGAATACATTTTATTATATTATTATTTACAAGGCAAGGACCTTGTGGTCTAGTAGCACCATAGATACTCATTGTAGCAGAGCTCAGTAGTACTAAAAAAAAATTATATTATTATTTTACAGAAAAATTATAATTAAGCTTGCATTTTATAATAAAAATAAAGAAGAGATTGGTATATAGAGAAAAATCCAAGTGTACAGCCAACTCGGCCGGCATGCCAATAAACCGGTAAAATTCAAAGTCAAGCGTTCCTTTCCGAGTCGGTTTCCAGTCACCTTCTAGAACTCTGGCTTCACCAGATATGCTTTGTTTCATCAAGTTATTATAAACAGCGTCGCGCTTCCAACTTGACTGCGTATTATCAATGAAATTACACCGTTTTGAATCATTCACACCTGTACATATACGCGTCATTTTAAAAACAATGTCTTGTTCATGTTATTATGTATGGAAAATAATTCCAATAAATTTAATAAAGTCCTAATATAAAGTTTTTTTTTTTTTTTTTCTTTTTTGTGCGCACACGCATTGGGTAAATCCCGCATTGTAATTCTAACGAGTAAAGGATCAATTAGCTTAAGTTGTTGGTAGCTAACTGATTCAAATCAAGAATGCCAATAGCTCATTCTTAGTAAGAGTTAAATTTATAACTTTGTAGTTATCAAACAATTCGTCTTACTAGATTTATAACTTTGTGGTTATCAAGCCAATAGTAGGACTAACTTGACTGGATTGTCTTTGCTAATATAAGGTTGTATATTATATTGTTGGTCGCATTTAATTTAAATTATGTAACAGGCGCAACTAAATTGATTGGTTAGTTAACTCGGTAATTGATTGGCTTTACTCAGAACACGGATCAACATTAAATTTCATTCTTTCTTACATTACCTTTTAATATTCTATTCTGACTTTCCTGCATGACTAGCTCAATTGGTTCAACTAATCACTTGTAAGTCTTATTCTAACAACAGTATAAGGGTTTAATCTCACTAAAAACTTAGAAAGATCATTGAAAATCTTGATCAATCAAAGATGATGATGACGGACAACTTGCGATTTACCATCTCCAAAATATTCTAATTTTGTCATTACCAATTACGGATTCGAGAGTGTGGTACGTGGACCCCATATGGCTGTTCTTTACCGGGAGTTTCAACTTACAGTACCGACTGTATCCTGGCAGTTAGGCATAAACCAGCTTTGTGGTCTCACCCTATAAATCATCGTTAACATCGTATAACGTTAATAATAATGATCACAGCTTACAAGTTACAACCCTATATCCCTCTCTCTCTCTCTCTCTCTCTCTAAGGCGGTCACCTTGCATTTGCGACACACACCAGACTACAATCAACATTTACTGGCAAATATGAAGGGAAGAAGTGGTGTTTCCATGGAGAGCTTGCTGGGACTTCTCAGAATCCGCATATACAGAGGCGTCAACCTGGCGATTCGAGATGTCCTAAGTAGCGATCCGTACGTTATTGTTCGCATGGGCAAACAGGTAATTAAATCCCCTGCCTCTTCAATTCTGGAAGTCCTAGAACACAGAGGTTTCCATTTTTCTCTGTTTTCCGCGGCGGAAAATCGCCACAGAGACTCACTAGTCTCTGTCGATATGCCCTAGAAATTTGAGGTTTTTTTTTTTTTTTTTTTTTTTTTTGGATAACTGAGGTCTCAATTTTTAAAGAGGAACAGCAAAAATAAGGAAGATTGGTGTAGTTAGTTTAATTGTGTGGGTTAATTATGACTTGCGTAATTGGAAATCTGAGTTAGCTTAATTATCTACTTTTTGTGGATTACTTAGAATTATTAGTGGTAATGTTTCTTGTTTTGCTAATTCTTAAAACATTTTTTGTCGCAGAAACTGAAGACCAGCGTGGTGAAGAGGAATGTTAATCCTGAATGGAATGAAGACTTAACGTTGTCTATTTCTGACCCAAATCTTCCTATCACGCTGGTAAGAATTAAGATCCTTCGCTTTGTTTTCCTTTGTGGGACCAGCCCACCAAGAATTTTACATTAAGGTAATTAGGTAGAATATGAAACCATTGACTATAACAATTGTATGGGGGTATGTTTGAACACAAGAAGTTTCTTGATTCCATGTCATCTCCACAAGAGATAAACTATGCATGTGGGTCTGGCTCAGATACCAAATTGAAGCACTTGCTTCATCTCAACTAAAAACCTAAGCTGATAATTGGATTGCACATGGCTATATCCTCACAGGAACAACATTAGTATGTGTAGTACATGTATTATGATCCTTATGGGGAAATTTGTTTCGATGTCATTGCAGCAAGTGTATGACAAGGATAGATTCAGTTTCGATGACAAAATGGGCGATGCAGAGTTCGACATCGTGACATTTGTAGAAGCCGTAAGGATGCACTTCCAGAACATCCCTAGCGGAACTATCATCACCAAGATCAAACCGAGCCGGGTGAACTGCCTGGCCGAAGAAAGCAGTATCGTCTGGGAAGATGGCAAGGTAGTCCAGAACATGGTTCTGAGGTTACGAAACGTCGAGTGTGGCGAACTGGAGCTCCAGTTGCAGTGGATAGACATTCCAGGTTCCAGAGGGCTGTAGCTTATATAAGGAATGGCTATGATATATACTGTATAAGTATAACACAGGTGCAAGATGATGATGCTGTACATAATGGTTCTTAGTATTAGTATACTTTCCTATGACTATTTATGTATGGACCATAAGACTCTCGATGATAAATATAAGACAAATGATTAATGTTGTACTCATATAGTCATATGAACTGCTTCAACACAAAAATCATGTATGTAGTATGATCAATTATATATAAATACGGTTTTACATGTGACTGTTTATGCTTTGCAATATAAAAATGTGTTTATGGTTTACAGTTTATTACAGATTTTTGGATAATACCATATCAACAGGGTATTCTTAGTAAAAGTTTCTTCATTGTTATAGTTACTTGAATTCCCTCATGGTATATACTTGTCCTGCTCCTAGGGTGTTTGTGTTTGTGTCTATTGTCATCATGGATAAATGAAAGTTCAGTCCCAATAAAGTAACCAAAGATCAATGAGGAAAATGTCTAAATCATGCCAGAGATGTTGGGAAAAATGCAAGCCACGAAAAGTTTTGTGGTCCATAACTTACTCATGGTTTAATATTTACCATAAATTAATGAGAGGTTAAGATTCTTTAAATAGTATGTGGCCTCAATTCGTTGGACCTACACTATTTAAACAGAGTTTTGCCTTGAATTTAGGAGACAGGGATTGTTGTGTTAACCTTCAAGAGACAGAGATGGTTTAATCCTCGGTGACAAAGAACATAAAATCCTCTCCTATTCAACAGCTATCCTATCTCGTCGGAAAAATACAACGCCATCAGCCTCGCCGAAGGTTTCCCTGATTTTCCGGCCATATTTTACGCAGATTTCTTTCATCCTCAACATACGTTTCTTCATCTCCTTCATGGTTCAATACATGTTTGGGAAAATGTTGTGTTGATCAAGATAAAGACGGGCCACATGATGATAATAAATACAAAGTTGCAGTTCCAGGGTGATCATTTGTCTTCCTTCATTGCCAGGCCAACCCCTTCGCCGTCACCTTAGGACCACAATTGGATGTTTAATTCAATGTCTCTTCCTTGAGCTAAGTCTAATCATGCTTTAATTTGAATAATAATGTGTGATTATTCATTTATATTGGTGCCAGCAATGCATGCATGCATAATCTCTAAACTTCATATTTTGATTCTTTTGGGTGTGTGCTATTAACTTAAATAACTTTTTAAATAAGGTTCAAATTGGCCCCTGAACGTAACTTAAAAATACAATTATGCCAATGAATGAAAAAAAAAAAGTAGACCTGCTACGTAACAGTTGAGTTAGCATTCTAATAATTTTTAATAAATTTTAATAATAATTTTTTTAATTTTTTTTTTTAAAAAAATTATTAATTTTTTTTAAATGACGGGTCCCCTTCCTTTTTTTTTTTTTTTAATTTTTTTTAATTTTTTTAAATTTATTAAAAATTATTTAAAATGCCAACTCACCTACCATCTAAGCAGGTAGCCACCATCTAAGCAGGTAGCCAGGTAACCTGCTATCCGGTGAAATTGTATACATATGGAGTGTTTAGTGGTCTAATTGCACATTTTTTGAGTGTTGAGTGACCTAATTACAATTTTTTTTTTTTTGTTCCGTGGCCTAATTACATTTTCAGATTACATTCAGTGACCAATTTGAACCTTATTCTTAACCTTTTAAATAAGGTTGTAGAATGGTATTGACATAACTAAGAAGTGTGTATTTCTTGAACTTAGAACTTAAAAAATTCATATACGGTGTTCTTTGCAATTTGAGATTAAAAAAAGTGTATATATGATTTTCCAATATATACCCTCTGTTCAATCTTATGTGGGTATATGTATGTGTGTGTATATAATATGTGTGTGTATACATTGCATGGGTAGATTACGTTGGAGCTCATCTGAGTTGATGAACCTCTTGGTTTTTTAACAAAATTGGAGTTTGGGTCTCTCAATCCATTTTTCAAATTGTTTATGAGTTAGATTTGAGGAACACAAATTTATTATACCCATGATTAATTTATTAGTAGGGGTTATTTGTTCTTTCAAAATTGAATATGGTATGCATATATGTTGTTGTCGCATGATATTTGAATGATGAAAATTGTATTAGATGAACTGTAGAAGCAATTGTACAGCAGGGCCGGTCCTATCATTTTATGGGCCCGGGGCAAGACAAAAAAAAAATGGGCCCCAATTAATATATATTTCATGCCTAAAATTTAAATTAAATAAGGAAAAATTATTAATATCAATAAGTTTAAATAAGATTAACAAGTTTTTAACAATTTTCATACACAATAATAATCATTGAAAAAAAATTCTAGGTGCTTTCCTTAATGCAAAATAATAAATAATCGTATAAGTGCCTTCATAGATAAATAATTATTATAGTTTATAATATGAATAAATAATTTAAAATCGAGTAAACTTATAAATAATAATATTTTTATCATAATAAATAATAAATTAATTATTATTAAAAATATATAAAACAATAATTACAAACATATGTGAAGCTAAAATTTTTTTTGACTAGGAGTAAGAAATTAAAATATTTTAAAACGCAATAAAAAATGTAAAAAGATATGAAACATAATTATGTAGATAAAATAGTTTGAACATAAAGCATATTATAATCACACATCTTTTATATTATTTATATGAATTTTATAAATACTTTTTCTTTTAAATACATAAATTTCAAGCTTTTTTAGAATAATTTGAATACAATGACACATGATAGAAGCTTATATATTACATTGATTAGATATTCATACAAAGGTACGGAGTAAATTATCTTTTATTTTTTTTACGTGTCTTGTTTAGTTAACATGAGTTGATTGAACTTTATTTAATTCAATTTTTTATAATATGTTTAGTATATTTATATAAAACTTTATAAATTTAGAAGCTGCATTAAAATTTAATATAAAAATTTATATATTTAATATAAAAAATTTTCAAACACAAAAATTAATAAAATAATTTTTTAAAAGATACATTAGAATATAAGCAAAGAAGTAAAGTTGAGGAATTCTAATCTAAAATGTGAAGGGAAGGATTGGATCACGGGCCTTTGATTAAATGAGGTTAAAATTCAAGTATCTTACCAACCAAACTAATTCACCTTATTGTAAAACATTTGTATATAAATTACTTATACTCAATACATATATACTGTATATAAGAAATAGGATGAGGCCCTTCCCCAAGCATGGGCCCTGGGCAAGGGCCCAGCCTGCCCTTGCCCCAGGGCCGGCCCTGTTGTACAGACTAGGGAAATATATACATACAAGAAATATATACATACAAGAGGAATTATATGAGGAATATATACAAGAGGAATTATAGAGAGACTAGGACAGGGAGTCACACTATGACTCAAATACAAAAGAGTCCTAATACTAGTCCTAATACTCCCCTCAAGCACATGGTATACTAGTAGCTTGTCTCTAAGAAAAGAAAACCTAGGACTAGGCAAAGCTTTAATAAATATATCTGCAAGTTGATCTTTTGTTGAGATAAAATTAACTTGAATGTCTCCAGCAACAACTTTATCTCGTACAAAATGATAGTCTATCTCTACATGTTTGGTGCGAGCATGAAAAATAGGATTTACACACATATACATAGCCCCAAGATTGTCACATCATAATTTAGGGACAGAGATACCTAAAATCTTGATTTCTCGCAGAAGTGACATAATTCAGATTACCTCAGCACAGACACATCTGCTAGAGCTTTATATTCAGCCTAAGGTCTAGCAACAGTTCTTTGTTTCTTGCAGACCCAGGACACAAGATTAGTGCCAAGAAACACAACAAAGCCACATGTAGGAACTGTTTTAATTGTTAAAGGAACTGTTTCTTTGATTCTGACATAGCTCAAAACTCGTTTTAATTGTTCCCAACGAGAAACTGTAGGAGCATGCATATGCGGACACAACTGATTGACTGCAAAGGAAAGATCAGGACGAGTGATAGTTAAATACTATAATACACCAGCCAGACTCCTGTAAAGTGTAGGATCATATTACAAGCCTGTATCGATGATCACGGGTTTCAAAGTAGAAATAGGAGTAGATAGTTCTTTACATTCTGCCATTATAGCATGTTTTAGAATGTCATTCATGTATCTCTGTTGTGAAAGTAAAATTCCATCTATCATTGCATTTAACTGTCTCAATTCCAAAAAAAAATCCAGGTTCACCAAGATCTCTAATTTTAAATGCAGTGGAAAGTTTTGTCACTAGCTGAGTAATTAGATCTTGATCACTCCCCATCATATAAGTATAACATCCACATAAACTAACAGATATACACGATCAGATCCTTGTGAGTAGTAAAACAAGGATTCATCCGTTTTTTATGCCTAAAAACCAACGGATATGAAGTTGTGCAAACGATTAAACCAAGCCCTAGTTAGGTATCTGTTTTAACCCTCAGAGAGACCTTTTCAGTAAGCAAATATGATTTGGATACTGAGCATCAATATAACCAGGTGGTTGCTTCATGTACACAATTTCAAATAAATTTTCATTTAAAAAGGCATTATAAACATCAAGTTGCAGCCTAATAGTCCACCCAGATGATAAAGCTAGAGAAAAAAGTAACATGACAGCCCATCAAGTGGGCCGCGCTGCCTTCTCACCGGAGAAGGCAACCCAGTTGCCTAAGGCAATGGGCATGCCTTCTCACCGGAGAAGGAAACTAGGTTGAAGCAACCCACTTGATGAGCTGTCTTCTCACCGGAGAAGGCAGCCCCTCGCCTTATCACCGAAGAGGAGAGGGGTTTAGTTGTTGTTGTTATTGTTGTTGTTTTTTTGTTTTTTTTTTTTTTTAATAATTTGGTTATTAAATAAAAATAAATAATTAACATTTAATGTTTGACTACATTTAAGGTGGTACACTTTTCTATGTGCACAACCTATAAAGTTATTATTCCTATTAAATCATTAAATGAGTAGTGTAAATAGCAATATATATCCCAGGCTTGCAGCTGCGGAATACAATTATACAAAGCCTACGCTAAATCTCAGCAGTCGACAGAGTGCGTTCGAACAAAGCTTGAAGCAAGTAGCGACAAACTCAATAACTCAAAGTATACAAAACCTACCCTAAATCCCTAATCTAGCGGTAGAGCGCAGACAGAGAGACTACCTATGTAATTGAAACAATTGTAATATTAAATTTGAGTTGTTGTAGTGCTAGATTAGGATTTTTTTTTTTTTTTAATTGCTAGATTAGGATTTTTTTTTTTTAATTGCTAGATTAGGATTTAGGTAAATTAAATTTGGATATTATCAAATTTCAATTGTATTTTTTACTGTTTGATTTTATTTTTTTTATTTTTATTTATTTATTTATTTTTTTTTGTATTCTTTGCTGACTTGCTATAGTAATGAGATGTGTAATAATGTGTTTTTTATTCAAATTATTTTATCGAATTAATTATGTTTTATATTTTGTTATGAATATTTTTATAAAGTTTTGATGTTGTGTAATTTATAATGTGTTTTTTAATTATTTTATCGAATTAATTATGTTTTATATTTTGTTATGAATATTTTTATAAAGTTTTTTTTTTTTTTTTTTTTTTTTTTTTTGCATATATCCAACAATATTTATGACTATACTTATGAATGTTTTATTTTATTTTTTTTCTTAAACTATCTATTTTGTTTTAATGCGTTTCGCTCACACTGAACAAAGTTTCTGGATTCGCCCCCAACTTACAATAATGAATTTTATGAACTAAGTGTATGTATCTAAAATAATATTTTATATACCAATAGATTTATTTACAAGATTTTTAAAAATATAATATTAATGTGAACTAAGTCGGGGACGTGACTCTCGGGTGCCTCTCATCTTCCCCAACGATTTTGTGAGATAGACATGACTCCCAATCAAAACGTCTGGTGGTGGAGGGCTAGTAGAATACGGAGTATTATTTTATAAGATAATAAGAGTTCTACTATATGAATTTTTAAATATTCTTAATGATGGATATATTATACCCACGACGTGACACGGGGTAACAACATGGATTTGGAGCATTTTGGTGGAGCCCAAGAGCAGCACGGACTCGGGGGACAACGGAGGTGTCCAAGAGCAACACGGACCCGGGGGACTACGGAGGTGCCCAAGCGCAACGCAAACCCAGAGCACCATGGAGGTGCCCCGACCCGAGCCGATCTACGTGGAGCTCGGTCCTACCCGAGCTCGGGACCCGACCCGACCCGGTCCACTCGGGCCGGTCAAAGCTGAGATCTAACCACCCCCCGATTTAGGGGGAGGCGGTTGGGGGGTTAACTTGTATAAAAACCCCCCTCCTTGTCCTAACAAAGGGCGATTCATTACATATTCTACACTTATTACACACTTTGTCCTATCGGATCTTTGTAATAGCCAAATACTACGGCAATTAATATAATATACGGTCCCCAGCGACCTTCACGACATCGTTCTATATTATTCGCTTATTATTCTTATTATATTACATTCTTATCCGGATTTATTGATTCGGGCACTCCCCCGGGTTAATTAAATCCATCACTTAAATTTCTCCTTGATGTGGTGATTGGTGAGGATTGATAAACCCTATTTTTTCATATGAATGATAAATCCCTATACAAATGTTTATATCAAGATTTTGTGTGTAGAAATAAAAATTGGGAATAGAAAATAGGAATACTCATAGTATTTTCCATTCTATAATTATTATGAACGGACTGTTAATAACACAGCGATTTTGTGAGATTGACATGACTACCAATCAAAACGTGTGATGGGGGTGGAGGGCTAGTGGAATAGTGTATGGAGTAAATTCTATAATTGTTATGAACTGTGGCTATTAATAACACAGCAGTGACAGCATTTGTCTAGAATGTTCATGCGAACTGAATGCATATTGGTTTTACTACTGTTTTCTAAAACAAAAGTCTTGGGGAGCATTAATTAGGATTTTGTTTGCTAGAGGAGACACAAACGCCCACATTTAAAGACCATGAAATTACAAATCAGACCCACATGGGCAGCTCAACTGGTCACAGAGGTGAAACTTTGAAAGAATGACTAGGGATCGAGTCTCACCAGTGACAGTGTGGAAGCAACCTCTCAAAGTGGGCTCTCAAAGTGAGGGGGGTTCCTTGTGCGCAGTGAGCACTGGTCTAGCCTTTGTGGTTCATGTTCTGTTGAGTTACCTCCTAAATGCTCTGTCGGGTGTGGGGGACCCTTAGGGTTGTCATTGGCAACTGTAACTGTTAATAACACAGCAGTGACAGGCTGCAGATAGCATTTGCCGAGGATGTTGATGCGGACTGATTGCATATTGGTTTTACTGTTTTTTGAAACAAAAATCTTGTGCAGCATTAATTAGGATTTTGTTTGCTAGAGGAGACACAAATGCCTACATTTAAAGCCCATGAAATTACAAATCAATAGTTATATGGTCAATCTAGGCAAATTATTGTGTGGGTCGATTCATTGTCTACATAGTCGTGTAGAACATAACAAAAAAATACATTTTTAATATACTAAAAATATATTATTATTATTATTTTTAAAAGTACATTATTCCTGTTTTAAGTTTAAGGATCTTAGTTTTCATATTTGTATCTTAGTTGACAAGGAAAGATTTCTAGGGTTTGGTTGCACTATATGTAGTCTAAAGTTCTTATAAGAAAGGTGTCAACATTATCTTGTCTAAGACGTATAAGAGGGTTGACGACTGATCATATACTATGCCATTATATATATATATATATATATATATATATATATATATATATATATATATATATATATATATATATATATATATATAGGGAAGGGATCAGGTGCATTTGTTGCTTTCCGTGCGGTTGTGCGTGAGGTTTATACTTAATGTGCGTGAGTGTTGTGCTTAATATGCATGAGATTTGTACTTAATGTGCGTCATGTTAATATGCGTGAGTTTTGTACTTAATGTGCCTGAGTATAGTGCTTAATATGCATGAGATTTGTGCTTAATGTGCGTGAGTAGTTCCCGAAAATAATACTCCAAAACGCTCCATTCAAAAGACGGTGCCCAGATTGGGTTTCCATGGTGGTATTCACTATTCAAGGCACTTACAAAATCATTATATTGTGTTTGGGGCGGTTATCATGGTGGTGGTTGAATTGAAACGAAAAGTACAGTGGGTTTGGAGAGTAGAAAACAATGATTTCGGCCGGGAAATTGGGTGGTGGTGGACGGGAACCTTTCAACTGCACGAAAACATGGATCATCATCATCAGGGATGGGGCAATGGCTACTGGGGATGGGAAGAAGCTGATATCCATATTTTCTGCTGCATTTTACACATTCGCGCACATTAAGTACAAATCTCAGACACATTAGACATAACACTCACGCACATTGAGTACAAATCTCACGCACATTAATAACCGCACAACCGCACGGGAACCTTTCACTATATATATATATATATATATATATATATATATATATATATATATATATATATATTTGTAATTAAATAAGACCACATCTTCTCATGAAATCGTGAGACTTGTATATATATATCATATATACACACAATCTTTTACATGAATGCATACAATTTAAAATTCTAGCCACACAATGCATAAAATCTAACCTGAAATAGTTTATGTGCATTCATGTTGGGTATCATGGGAAGAGGTGGTCGAGCTCATTGAAACACCACACACACATATTGTTGGTACAAAAATTATTATTTAATTTTAGTAATAATGTATTTTGATCATGAACCAAAACAAATTATGGTGAAATGGGAGTACAAAATAAATGGGAACATGATGGGTTTATAATGTTGTGCTTAATGCATGATTATAGGAAAATGGAGGAGGTGATGTGTAGTGGGTTGGAGAAATGGGGAAAATGCAAAGCAATGAACACGTGGGCTTATGCATGGAAAAATAAACAAAGCAATTTTTGCACTACTCTACGTGGGAACATGCTACATAATTAGAAAATGGGAAATGCTGCCATCACTCAATATCATGCGTAAATGGGAAAAATGAATATGTGAATTGATTAGGTAGGTGCATTTTGTATAACTGTGACATTAGTACAAAGTTGCATCTTGTAAACTTTTTCATAAAATTACTATACAACGTTGGCGTGATTTTTCAGGAAAAAAAAAAAAAAAAAAGAAGTTGGCGAGAGAAACATATCAGATTCGGAGGATTTTCCGCGGCTCCTTCATTGGAGAAGGTGCATCGGGAAAATTAAATAATAAAATAATAATAAACTTTTCAAGGCACCCTCTCTACGAGGGTAACTCGAAAAGTTTATTAAATATTTTATTGTTAAATTTCCTGTGGCACCCCTGAGAGAGGGTGCCTCGGAAAGTTAAATAATATTTTATTATTTAATTTTTCGCGGCACCATTTTTTTGGAGGTGCCACGAAAAATCCAAAAATATTTTTAATTTCTTTTTTTTAATCGAAATTATTTTTCACTACACCTTTAAAATAAAGGTGTAGTGTATTCTTATTTGTTTCTACTATTCACTACACCTATATTAAGAGGTGTAGTGTAAAGCATACTTATATGTTCATTTTTGTAGTAGTGGTTTAAAGTGACATTCAGACTGTAGTTAACATATTATCATGGACGGAGCTAGTATGGGGGCAATAGGAGCAGCTGCGTGCCTCCACTCACCTCATCCCACCCCTTTATATATATGTATATATATATACATATATAGCATTAAATGTTATATAAATTCTATATTTATATTTAAAATGCTTGTTGTTTGAGTAGTGTAATTAGTTGAATTTTAAATTTGAAACTAAAAAAAATACAAATCTTAGGTTCAAATCTCATTAACAATATTTTTTCTTATCCCAATTTGAGACGGTCCCTCATTTTCCCCAACAATTTTGTGAGATTGACATAACTCCCAATCAATTGTTAACGTGTGGTGGATGCAATGGCTAGTGGAATAGTACGGAGTATTAATCTATAATTGTTTTTTTTTAAGTATTATTCTAATCTATAATTGTTTTTTTTTTATTTAAGTATTATTCTATAATTGTTATTAACTGTGACTATTGTTCTAGTACTACTGACTCAGTTACAATGTAATATATGTTCATAACTATTTTCTTAATCCACTGAACACAAATAGTCAATATCACATCTACTGGAGTTCGAACCTAAAACCTCCCATATGAGAGAGCAACTTGGTGCTATTAGATTACAAGGCTATTGAAAAGTGTAACTGTGAATAACACTACAGTGACAGGCTGATAGCATTTGCCGAGGATGTTGATGCGGACTGATTGCATATTGGTTTTACTGTTTTTTGAAACAAAAATCTTGCGCAGCATTAATTAGGATTTTGTTTGCTAGAGGAGACACAAATGCCTACATTTAAAGCCCATGAAATTACAAATCAATAGTTATATAGTCAATCTAGGCAAATTATTGTGTAGGCAAATTATGGTGTGTCTACACCGTGCTGTGTAAAATATAACAAAAAAAATATTTTTAATATACTAAAAGTAAATTATTCATGTTTAAGGATATAAGTTTTCATATTTGTATCTTAGTTGACAAGGAAAGATTTCTAGGGTTTGATTGCAGTATATATAGTCTAAAGTTCTTCTAAGAAAGGTGTCAACATTATCTTGTCTAAGACGTAGAAGGGGGTTGACGACTGATCATTCAAGGACTGATCATATACTATGCCATTATATATATTAGTGATTAGATGAGACCACACCTTCTTGTTAAATTGTGAGACTTGAATATATATAATATATGCACATAATCTTCTACATGAATGTATACAATTTAAAATTTTAGCCACACAATGCAAACAATCTAACCTGAAATAGTTTATGTGCATCCATGTTGGGTATCACGGGAAGAGGTGGTCACACACACATACACACACGCGGTTGTGCGGGTGGATGCACATTAAGCATTAAACTGACGCACTTTAAGTACACAACACACGCACATTAAGCACACAAACAAAACACCTTAAGAACACAAACCCACGCACCTAAAGCACAAAACTCACGCACCTTAAAGCTAAGTTTCAACAACTACTCATCACATTAAGAACAAACTCACGCACTTTAAGTACAAAACTCACGCACCTTAAGCACAAAACTCATACACTTTAAGTTTCAACACTACTGACATTAAGTACACACCCACGCACCTTAAGCACAAAACTCACTCATCTTAAGCACAAACTCACGCACCTTACGTACGAAACTCACGCACATTACTCACCACACAACCACACGGGAGACACTTACCCGCACTGGAACTTAATTTTATATATATATATATATATATATATATATATATATATATATATATATATATATATATATATATATATATATATATATATATATATATATATGGAAGGGATCAGGTGCATTTGTGGCTTCCCGTGCGGTTGTGCGGTTGATTAATGTGCGTGAATTTTGTACTTAATGTGCGTGAGTAGTTCAGAATTACAAGCTCAGAAGGAAGCAGAACAGGAAATTTTCACAGTTTCCTTCTTTTTCACAATCTTTGAAGCTCTAATTAACAGCTTCGCTCTCATTAGCAGCCCCTCAGTATGCAAAACAAAACAAGATAAAATTCATTCCTCCACCACTTCGAAACAAAAACAAGAAGATGCAGCAGTGGATGCACATAATTTTCACAGCAGTGAATGAAAAACACACTCACGCATATTAAGCACACAACTCACGCACCTTAGGCACAAGACTCGCGCACCTTAAGTACAAAACTCACGCACATTAACATTACACATTCACGCATATTAAGTACAAATCTCAGGCACATTAAACACGATACTAACGCACATTGAGTACAAATCTCACACACATTAATCAACCGCACAATCGCACGGGAAGCATTCAACCGCACAGGAACCTTTCAATATATATATATATATATATAGGAGGAGGTGATGGGTGTGTACTGTGTAGTGGGTTGGAGAAATGGGGAAAATTCAAAGCAATGAACACGTGGGCTTATGCATGGAAAAATAAATTAAACAAAGCAATTTTTGCACAGCTCTACGTGGGAACATGCAACATTAGAAAATGGGAAATGCTGCCATCAGTCAAGATCATGCGTAAATGGGAAAAATTAATATGTGAATTGATTAGGTAGGTGCATTTTGTATAACTGTGACATTAGTACAAAGTTGCATCTCGTAAACTTTTTCATAAAATTGTTATACAAGGTTGATGTATGAATAGGTGGTAGACCTAGTTCAATAAATGATTTGAATTTTGTATTTATAAAAATAACGATTGATCTTTTATATTTGTCAAATAGAGAAAAGCGTGACCGAGATTAAATAAAATTTTAAATGTAATTTTTATACAATATTTACATTTTGAATTTTTGACACAACTTTTTAAACAAATATTATTTATATATACAAATTACTTGAAAAAAGAGCCCAATTTAAGATACCGCACAAGACCCTATTTTTATTGGAACAACCCTGCATTTATTATTAAATAAATAATAAGCACACCCTTACAAGATCATTAAAATATCTAAAATATGTTATTATGATTACATTCTCAAATTTAATCCTACAATTTTAATTTGATTATATTGCATCCTTGAACTTTTTTTTTTTTTTTTTTGGTGGCAATAGAATTCAAATCAAGAATACAATATAAGTAATTAAAATAGTAAGATTAAATTAAATATAAAAATGACACTAAAGTGAAATTTAACGCTTAGCTTAACAGTTCCGACAGGTCTATATCAGTTGGAAACTCACTCCAACTGAATTGTCCTTCGTCACTGAGTTCCTTGTCGGAGAGTATATCTTCCCACCACGTCACATTGTCGACTTTGTCGTGTGGCGTTGTTTCTAATAATACTGACGGCAAAGTGGTGGTTGAGTTGTTTTGTTGGACATTTTCCATTAGCAAGTCCGACGTTGTTTCCGGTTGTGTCGTAATATTATGTCCTTGGAGTTGACCATCATAGGCAACCGTGGTAGCATTTCCGGTAAATAGCGTCGTCGGAGATGATGAGGCGGCGTTTAAGAATCTCCGAGGTCGAGGCCTAACGACGGTGTTTTCCGTGATTTCTGGGGCTTTGCCCTTCCAATTATCTTGCCTTGGAGAAGCCATAGCCATGGCAGACACCTTCTTCTGAAGATGGGTGTTCCAGAAATTCTTCACATCGTTTGCTGTTCTTCCCGGAATTCTTCCAGCAATAAGCGTCCACCTAAACACATGTTTGCGTACAAGGATTTACTACTATGATGGATCTCAACCCAGCAATATGCTTAGTTGAGCAAATACAAATTTTGGTGGCACGAGTATTAACAAAATGACACTTTTGATCCACATTTTAAATTATATTCCTACTAATTTTTATCCATGACTACTGTTTTAGTGCTAAAATTTATCACGCCGGTTACCCCTTCATTTAAGACATGCCCAAATATAAAATTATTAAGGGTATTTTCATTATTTTCAAATTAAGATCTCAATTTCAGCATGAATAAAATGATTTAAGCATTAAGATCTATCTCAATTCACAGTTCTACTCATCAAATTAAGGTAGGATGAGGAGCAGAACTGCGAATTGAGATTGATCTTATAGCTTAAATCTCTTTATTTATGCTCAAATTGGATTCCTAAGTTGAAAAATGACAAAAATGTCCTTAAATTTTTTAGATTTCGGCATGTCTTAAATGTAGGGTTGACCAACGTGATGAATTTTGGTACTAAAATAATAGTCGTGGATGAAAATTGGTACTAAAATAATAGTTAATAGTTAATTGATGAAATTAATATTGATAGGAATTAAACATGTAGACCAAGACTATGTGATCTAATGGTACCCGGGTTGGACTTTCATTTGGAAGATTACGAGTTCGAGTCTCAGTGGAGGCGTTATTTGTTCTTTGTGTTACAGTAGGTTGAGAAAGTATAAACTATCATTTTGCTACACGTGGGGCTAAAATTGGTATTTACTCATTCTTAGTTCCAAGTAGGTCAACTATGCACAGTTAATCCCAAAATTTTTTCATATCTTTCTTAAAACTAATGGTTATAAATAGGTGAACATTAATCATTTAACTACATCTATTCATGGTAAGCAACAACGCCACAATTTCATAGCACTAAACTCAACCCTCCGAGCCCCAATCTCAACATAGTACTATTATATTAAACACAAAATATTAACTTTAAAAATAACTACACAGCAAAACCTAGCCTCATCCTAGGTTTATCCCTTCCTTTTAGATCCAAAAAACAGCAAAACCTAGCTCGCTACAGTACATGTGTACTGTTGAATTGAACTTGCCTGTTGCCTAAGAGCTTATGGAGGCGGAGAATGAGATCAACTTCATCAGGACTGAAGTCGCCTCTCTTTATATCAGGATGGAGATAATTCAACCATCTTAATCTGCAACTTTTTCTGCACCTATTCAATCCTGCAATTGTCACAAATACGCGATTACATATTGAGTCAGTAAAAATAATAGTAATATATTCATGCATGAAGTGATAATAGAAATGTTTTAATTTATGATATATTCAGGTTACATTATATTACCAGCTCTAAGGGGAATTAGATGCCATTTTCCTTCACCATATTTCTGAATGCACTCTCTCAAAAGATGGTCTTCTTCTTCGGACCAAGCACCTTTTCTCACTCTCGAAGACGATCCCGACAATACAGATGAAATAACCATTATATTGAGGGGTGTCGGAAATTCGATCTTAGCTAAGGTTGTTATAGCACCAATAGGCCGAAAAAAGAAAATAATAAAAAGATCGAGAAACCTTGAGCAATATATATAATAGAAGACAGCATTAAATTATTGGTATAAGCATGCCAGGCCTGCAATATAATATAGTTAGCAGAGCTACTATATATACCAGTGATATGCAATACAGTTAGCAGAGCTATAATGTATACCAGTGATGGCAATATAGTTAGCAGGAGCTATAATATATACCAGTGATGATTTCGGGACATGCCCCCGGCCAGTTTGTGTATAATAGTAATCAAACTAGTGATATATGGATTTTGATTGCTATAAATTATTGATGAGGATACGTATGTATATATATATATATATATATATATATATATATATATATATATATATATATATATATATATATATATTTGGGCACGCTCTAATGAGAACAAGCGCCCAGGAGAGAAATAAGAACCATTTACAGCTATTCACATGTCCATATCAACGAATCAGATATAATTTTAAACAAACGACGTGGTGACATTTTTGTAAATAACTCGAACATTGGTGAAAGTAAATGTGTTATAAGTACATGTAGCTGGTGCACCTTTTTTAATAAAAAAGGGGGATACCCACTTTATTTAACAAACTTAATGGTTTATGTTATACACCTAGCGCCAAGCTGGGATGCCATATAAATCATCCTCAATAAGTAGGGATGGTCAGTGGCGGATTCAGGAATTTTTTTCAGTGAGGTCAAAAAATTAAAATAAAAGAGAAAGTTTGAAAAAAAAATGAAACACTTTAAGAAGTATAACAATAAATATTGTTGGATATAGCGAAAAATAAAACATATTAAAACTTTATAAAAATATTTATAACAAAATATGAAACATAATTAATTTGATAAAACAATTCGAATATAAAACACATTATAAATTACACATTCCATTATTAATATAAAGAAAGTTATATATACATCTCATTATTAATATAAAGAAAGTTATTGTTGGAAAAAATAGCATGTTAAGTGGCTATTTTGTGGTACAATTATTAGTGGGGTCCACTACCGATTTGGGTCGGGTTAAAGTGGATTCGGATTCTTCGTAGTGAGACGAAGAGATCGATATATTGTACGCTCAAAACGGATAATGGGTGAATGAGATATTCAAAGTAGACCCATTTGAGTTGGAAAATGAAGGGAAAAAGTGTGCTTTTGTCCCACATTGCTTTGGAATGAAGATTTCCCCCCCTTATATACAAGAGCTCTTTTGAAGCTTGTAGAATTGTATAGCATAGAGGCTCTCTCGCGCGCGCGCGCGGGGGGGGGGGGTGTAAATCAAATTCCAACTAGCAGAGATTGAAAAAGGCTTGACACAAGCCCGAGCTCGTGTGCGCCGGCACCTGGGGGCACGAATGTCGTCCGGAAATGGAACCCGAAAGTTCTGACTGCTTTAATGTCATTTTTAATTGCCATAATAAAGACTATTGGCTCCTTCAACCCTATATAAGAGAGAGTAGAGGCAGTAGAGTTTTTAACACACAGCAATAGAACACGAAAGTTCGTTTTTCCAGCTTCAAAACCTCTCTGCTTCTACTCCTCTTCTTAGCCATACTGTGTTCATAACCACGTCTTGCTCGCCGGATTCTTTGTTTGAATGCTCAAACACTGAATCATAGCAAGTTTTATCCTGGGAAGCCTAGGCCACAACGCTCCTAGCATCTTTTGGGAGGTGTCAAATAAGGTTTTAAGGAAAGAGTGCTCACTCGACTCTTGCAAAAACCCAACACCAAACACTGGCCAAATTTTTCATCTTTTCTTCCCTTCTTCCCAGAAAAATAATAGTCAATTTTTATTTGATTATTATTTGTTTTCTACCAACGGTACCAACAGTTATATATACATGTTGAGCAAAAATGTGAAGAAGATTGAGACAATGTCAATGCAAGCAATCAACCCCAAGCCATTTTGAAACCTAAACGCGTTTCTTACCACCTTGTCTACCAAAGTTTTTGTTTACAAAATCTGTTTTATAATACTTATACTAATAATGTACTATACATATTATATACAAAGCTATATATAGGGTAGGGGTGGGGTGAGGGAGGGCAGGTGCCCCCCTGCCCCCCTTTGGCTCCGTCCCTGAGTACAACATCAGGGGGGATTTTCCAGTACATGCAAACCTTTGGGAAAATGCTTGGCTTGTTTGGAAATTGCATCTGCGACACTATTTGTCTATTTTGCTCAAGAACAATCTCGACCACCTGCCAGAATTTGAACCTGCGCAGCTCTTTTTTGCATGCCTCCAGGATGTTATATGCTGCGATAGAAGGGTATGAATCACCATTGACAAACTTGACAATCATCATAGAATCATTTTCAAAAACTACTTTCTTAAAACCCATTTTAACTGCTAATTGAATGCCTTTGAGTAAAGCCCAGGCTTCGGCTTCACAATAGTTATGTTGTGCAACCGAATGCACCATGCGCATGGTGCATACGATGTAAAACGACGTCGTTTTGACTAAAAACGCGCGTTCCACTTAAAAAAAAAAATTCAGGTTCGATTCTCGGCAATAGCATTATTGTGGATATATAATTATGAATTTTTGGATATTTAGTTCATTCATTGTAGATATTTACTTCATTCATTCACTGTGGATATATAGTTATGAATTTATGGATATATAGTTATGAATTTCTGGATATATAGTTATAAATTTTTGGATATATAGTTATGAATTTATGGATATTTAGTTCATTCATTGTGGATATTTAGTTCAATCATTGTGGATATTTAGTTCATTCATTGTGGATTTTTACTTCATTCATTCACTGTGGATATATAGTTATGAATTTGTGGATATATAGTTATGAATTTATGGATATATAAAAATGTTATTGCTGGGAATCGAACCTGATTTCTTTTTTAAGTGGGACGCGCGTTTTTTAACCAAAACGACGTCGTTTTGCATTGTATGCACCATGCGCATGGTGCATTCGGTTGCACAACAAAATTTGCGTCGGCTTCAAGAGGAGAACAATTTCCAATATTAAAGACAAATCCTTGTTTCCACTAGCCCATGTGATCGCGTAACACCCCTCCGCACGAAGCTTTATTCGACTGTAAATCTACAGAGCCTTCAACATTCACCTTAATGACTTCTTCGACTAATTTAGACCAAGCAAGTTGCTTCCATTCTCCAGAATTTACATTAGTCAAGGGGATATCGGCTTTTGAAAAAGCTCTGATTATCTCATCACACTGGGATGTAATCCATAACTGGTGCATCATTGCAAGTAAAAAGTGTAAATAAAATCACTTACAAGTGCACCTATTTTCACTTACAAGTGCAAGTAATTTACCTTGTTAACATTCGTGCACCTATATGCAACTAATTATAACGTTAGGTGCAACTGGTTATAATGTTAGGTGCACTTAGTATTGATGCTCAGTGTAAATTTTACTTGTACCTGTAATACATTTTACTTGCATTTATAATACGTCTTACTGACACTTAGGTGCACTATATGAAACTGCTACTTGCACTTGTAATACATTTCACTTGCACTATGATGTTCAATTATTTACGAATTGAAAATGCCACCACATTTTTTTTAAAAACTCGGTGCTTCTCATCCGTTAGATTTGTAAACGTGGACAGATGTCATGCGTTCTGAGTTATCTCCTGAGGGTTCAAGTGCGGGTGATGCTTCCCGTGCGGTCAACGCACCTTAAGCATTAACATGGCGCATATTAAGTACACAAATCACCATGCACCTTAAGCATACAAACAAAGCACCTTAAGAAACACAAATCACTCACATTAAGTACATAAATCACGCACCTTAAGCACATAACAAAGCATATTAAGCACAAAGCCAACGCACTTAAGATTTTAAAATGGCTCACATTAAGCACAAACTCACGCACATTAAACACATAAACCACTCACCTTAAGCACAAATATCACGCGCCTTAAGCACAAAACCCACGCACTTTAAGTTTTACCAACTACTCACATTAAGCACAAAACACACGCACCTTAAGCACAAAATCACGCACATTAAGCACAAATCTCACGCACCTTAAGCACAAATCTCATGCACCTTAAGCACAAAACTAACGAACTTTAAGTTTTAACAACTACTCAGATTAAGCACAAAACTCACGCACCTTAAACACAAACTCACGCACATTAAGCACAAAACTCACGCACATTAAGCACAAAACTCACGCACCTTAAGCACAAAACTTACGCACCTTCAATTTGACTTAATTAGATGCAAAAATTACCAAATTGTCACAGCGTTTTTTTTTTTTTTTTTTTTTGGTAATCCTCGAACTTGATTTAAGCAAGATCAATAGCTCAGATTAAACCTCACACCCACACTTGAGGCGCCCACCCGCACCATAACCGACTTCTATATATATATATATATATATATATATATATATATATATATATATATATATATATATATATATATATGACTTTGTGGTTCAATGGTACCAAGTTAAACTTCCACATGGGAGGTTGTAGGTTTGAACTTCAATAGAGTATCTAACAGACACTCCATTATAATAGATATAATACTATTCAAATATATATGTATATATATACAGTTGAAGTGCCCTCATCAATTATATATATAACTATGATGTTAGCGGGTCAAATCTTATTTTTTTTAAAGTATAATTATTTTATATAAAAATATTAATAATAAAAATTCAGGGTCGGCCTAGTCCAGGATCGGCCCACGAGAGGCACGGGCCCAGGCCCTAGATAATTCAGGGTCGGTCCCAATCTGTGCTAGTCTAGGCCTAGGATCGGTCCGGTCCCGGACTTTGTCCACTCTAGTGTTTAGCACTTATTGAACAAACAAGAGGCTCAACGAGAACAAATAGGGGTGAAAACATATGTAAGGATAGGCTTGAAAGGCTCGGGCTAAACAAAACTGGTCTATATCATTTCAAAACATGAAAATTTTAAACTTCACTTGGAGAGTAATTAGGCAAGTTCTAGCAAATCAACTAACATTGAAATCTCACATAAACCTTCACTAGTACTATGATGTGGTTAACAAGGCTATTGGCAACAGAACTCGTTCACTTATTAAGTGGTTAACATGCAAATCTTAGACTTCACATGCACAACACACTAGATCAAGAATTAATTCACTTATTAAGTGGTTAACACGACTATTGGCAAGAAAATAGATCAATCATGTGTTACACCTTGACTCATCAATCACAAGTTGAATTGCAACAAGTTCCACCAAAACAGACCACACTTGATGCATTGAAAAGATGTCGAGACTACAACAATGGTGCAATTAATTAGGCAAATTGAGAAAGTGAAGAAATTTTAAAATAGCCACCGTTGCTGCATTCATTGATCCTGTATGTAAAATACTTATTGTGCATTCATTAAATATATTAGAACTAATATAAATTTACAATTCATTTCATCTTCTAGACTCAGCCTACTTGGATTAGAGGCAAAATCAACGTCAACGCTGACAACAAAAACACTTGGTATATAGAATGTAGCCATTATTTTTTTTTTTAAAAAAAAGGTTTATACACAAAGTGACAAACAATTTAACTCGAAGGTTAGTATCAATTAAAAAGACACACACACACAAAATCAAGTACTACACTCATTCATACTAATTCAAAAAATATGAACTTGAAAATGAACATGTGTAAAATGGATGTGTGAATTGTTGATGAAACTGGACACGTTGCAGTATCAATATTCGAACTACTTGCAGACTTATTGTTGTTCCTATTAAATAAACAAGTTATGAAAATAGAACAAGAGGTATTACTCATGAATCTTTTATCTCAAAAACTTTTCCAACATTCTTCCTAAAAACTTAAGTGATCTACTTCGTTAA
The DNA here is from genome assembly GCF_001879475.1 of Ipomoea nil. Classification (NCBI taxonomy): domain Eukaryota; kingdom Viridiplantae; phylum Streptophyta; class Magnoliopsida; order Solanales; family Convolvulaceae; genus Ipomoea; species Ipomoea nil. The sequence continues at coordinate 2,780,006 of NW_017617233.1, read as the reverse complement.
AGTTCATTACACAACATATTTCAATGTTCAAATAATTTCTTAATAACCATTGTACCATTAGAAAGTTAAGCGCTCCTAACATCCTATGTTACAGTGTACACTGATTAATCCCTTTATACATACCCGTAATTTTTGAAAATACTTTTTAATTAAAACTCCCATTGTGTGTAAATTTGAAGAAATCATTTTTGTTAACTTTTTTTTTTTTTGGAAACTAGTTTTCGAATATAATAAAAAGTTAAAAACTCTTATGGAAATCAGTAATGGCCTCCATGGAAATTCATATCGTCCAATGGTATCAAGTTGAACTCCTACATGGGAGGTTGTGGGTCTGAGTCTTAGTGGAGGCGCTATTGACTCTCTGTGCCACTAGTTTGAGAAAGTAGTTATGAACAGATACTGCATTGTAAATTTGTAATAGAGTCAATAGTATTAAAAAAATTAACAAACTTTAATCTTATTCCAGAATAGTATCTTACCCTACAGATTTTGTCACTTTTTAATAATTGTAGAAGTGTATAAAAATATGAATAAATACTTAAATAGTGATTTAATTTAAACTTTATTGTTATATCCAAATGATATTAAGCATTAAATTTTCATTGGATGAGCATGAGATAAGATACCTATTTTATCTTATCTCATTTAGGCAATTGTAGAGCTTATGCTAGGCACTTGTTAAGTTTTTAGGTAATGTGTATTGTCGCTATTTTTTTTTGGTAAAGGTATTATCGCTATTAATAAATACTCAATAGTTCACTCAGACAACGACAGCTGCGCCGTGAGGTGCTTTAAATTTTTTAGGCACATTTAACTTGCAAACTTATGTTCAAAAAAACTTGCAAACTTAATTTTTAAAAGAGGAAATTCTCAAAATGGTACTCGATCTTTTCTCAAATTAGTCATACGATTTTTAATTGAACCCAAATTGATTTGCTAATTATTAGATTTTAAGTTAAATTGATCATTTGCTAGTTAGGCGTGAACTTGACCGGTAAATTATAGGGCTAAACATGAAATTTATATTGTATAATATTTAGACTACCAACGCCATTGATTTTTCTCCCAAATTAGCGAACGAATTGTACAATTTACTGAGGGTAAAATAAAATTTAGAGAAAATTCACAATTTACAATTTACTTAGGGTTCTTCAAGTTTCAACAATTCGTTCGCTAATTTGGGAGAAAATTAAAAGAGTTGGTAGTCTAAACATTATACAATGTAAATTTCATGTTTTGCCCTCTAATTTGATGGCCAAGTTCACGCCCAACAAACGGATGATCAATTTGGCTTCAAATCTAATAGTTAGAGGACCAGTTTGGTTCAATTAAAAGTCATAGGACCAATTTGAAAAATGTCATAGTCGGAGTATCATTTTCGAAATTTTTTCTTTTTAAAATTAATTAAATTTTACAAAATTGGTCAATTCAATTTCATTTCACAAGTTCACAGAATTCAATTTCTTTTGAACAAAAAATTATAATTAAAGACACCTATAGATTGATTGTCACTTTTTAATACATTTTTTTTTGAAAGTCAACCATTGGGCTGTATTTATAGATAAATCACAATAGAGTCAGGGGGGACACTGTCCCAGTACATAGGTAATGTGTAGCTAAAAGCAGTTGCCGCTAACGTATGAGCTAAAGTATTATGCAATCTAGGAATAAAATTAATCGAACAATAATCAAACATATTTAAAAAGGTCCTGCAGTCATCGAGGACGTAGCCCAGGTATGATCTTGGGCGAGTAGTAGTTGACGTCAAATACGTGAGTAATGTCTGGCAATCCGTGTAGAGATTAACCGATTGCTCTCCCCTATCCTTGAGCCACGACAGCACTTCCTTGCATGCCATCGCCTCGGCCATGAGTGGTGAAAAACAGTTTTGCGGTGGAGTACAAAAAGCGGATATATAATTGCCAGTGTGGGTGAACAGTATCGCTCCAACAGTGGCCGTCATGGACGACGGCACATAGCTGGCGTCGATGTAGCATTGCCTCGGCTGTGTTGAAGAGCCCGTAGCAGGCTGCGGCATAATGGCTTGCGGATGTTGCGGCAATAATCCTGGGGCGTTGGCCAGTGGTACAATTTGGTGTGTTACGGCGTGGGGCTGAATGCCATGGGGCGGTGCGACATGAGGCGAACCCATGGACTGCTGGGCAGTTTGATCGGCTGTGGCAGCCCTCATAGCGGCAGTAGCGTGTACTTGCTGCCATGCTTTTACGGTTGCTAAGGCCGTTGCAACAATCTTTTTCGGCATTGATAAATAACCATTCCACACCGCTTCGTTTCGGGCTCTCCAAATATTGTATAGGATTGCAGCTGCAAAGAATATTTCATCAGAATTTAGAACATCCAATAATGTTTCAAACCAATCATAAAAAACATTTGTCACAATTTGGGGGATTGGAAGGCTAGATTGGCTCCAAATGGCTTTTGCATAGTCACACACTACCAATGAATGCACTATATCTTCATTTACTAGGCCACACATTGCACATAACGGATCAATATCCACTCTCTTCATAAGTAAATTAGTGGTAGTGGGTAATATATTGCTCATTGCTCTCCATAAAAATATTTTCCATTTCGGTGGTATTTTGAGATGCCATAGGGTATTCCATCTATCAAATCCCATGTTTGTATCATAATTGCCCACTATACTTCTGTACCCATTCTTGACGGAGTAGCATCCATTCGGATCCCCGTGCCAGTACCAAGTGTCCTCATAATCCGGGGAGATGGGGATCTTTAAAATTCTAGTTACATCATTTGGTTGGAAAATATCAGCTAGAATATGGGGGTCCCACATCCCAGTTGTTTGATCAATCAATCCTGCAACCTTAGCATCTGCCAACTGTACTGGCATCTCAGTCTGAATCATAGGATCTAATTCGTCCTGGAGCCATGGGTCTTTCCATATTAGAGTCGACTCACCATTTCCAATCCGTTGTCGCACCCCACTGGTAATTAATTCTTTTGCAGCCATAATACTCCTCCAACAGTAGCTAGGATTATTGCCTATACTTGCTTCTGAAAAAGTTAGTTTAGGATAATACCTAGCTTTATACACACGGGATACCAATGAGTCGGTATTTGTTAGGAACCGCCAAGCTTGCTTCCCCAACATAGCCAAATTAAATGCCTTCATCTCTACATTTCTTCATCTTTCTTCAATAAACAACTTATTTTTATTTTCATATAGAATACTGGAACTAGCTCCTCTCCCTCTCTCTCTCTCTCTCTCTCTCTCTCTCTCTATATATATATATATATATATATATATATATATATAGGTCCGTGAGCCATGGCGGTACTATTCTTCGCATTCAAACATTCAATGAAGTTCCGTCTGCGGAAGAATTCGCCTCCCATATCGAACTAAAGAACGTCCCAGCTATATCGTCTCCTACTAAGAACTTAATTTACTGCACTAGCTTAAAAAATCCAAAAATGAACTCGCAACTTTATATTTTTATTTTGGGAAAAAGGTTAAAAAATAAAAAATAAAAAATAAAAAAATACAAGCAAACAAACTGGGAAGTGGGAATACAAGAATATGGAGTGCTACTTGCATCTTCAAGTCCAGTGAACAAATTTTCTTTGCATTTACCATAACTAAGGCTCAAATGCTTGGAGTGAAATTGTAATTATAAGTACTGGTTTAGTATTCAATCTATAGATACAACATTTCTAAGGCATAAACTTACATGTCCATCATTGAATTTCAAGCATTTCGGATATTGCAGATTAACTCAAAAATGATTCATCTCAAAAAAAAAACAAAAAAAAACAAAAAAACAAAAAAAACAAAAAACATTTAGCAATGCATATATAGATCGATGCCTATGCATTTTTTGTTAATTTGATTAACAAACAATCAAACAAAAAGATGAAAAATAGAAAGGGAGATGGAGTGTTTGCAACTTATAGTAAAGAAAAAAAAATATGGGGGGTGGGGGGATAAGAAGATTAAAAATGGAGTTCTACTACATGCCGTGGCGGATCCAATAAACTTTTTCAGTGGGGGGAGGGGGGGAGAACGCATTAAAACAAAAGAGATAGTTTGATAAAAAATAAAACACTTAAAAGTATAGCCATAAATATTGTTGGGTGTGGATGAAAAATAAAACACCTCAAAACTTTATAAAATATACATAACAAAATATGAAACATAATTAATTTGATAAAATAATTAAAATAAAAAATAAATTATAGACACATCTCATTATTAATATAAAAAAAATTTATATATATGTGTGTGTAAATCTCACAATTAATTAATACAGAGTATTTAAAAATCATAAATAAATTGTGTCAGCACACACATTGCATTCAAACTCTGGCCTTCTTAAAAAGCCATAGCATATTCATTTAGAGGATTCAAATCATGGCACTCTACAAAGGTAACACGCATGCCTTGCCACTTGATGTATTCATCTCTTGTTAACCCTTCTCTATTTTGTAATACTTATCCTACAACTCGTACTATATATACATACAGTTTATATATAGGGTAGGGGTGGGGGGAAGGGGGCAGCTGCCCCCACTACCTCCATGTTGGGTCCGCCCCTGATTACATGTACTCCTAAATCTTGTGAAGCATATCAGGGGACTAGATCAAATCAAAAATTTATTTTTTAATGAAATTGAAGTGATAACAAGAGAAAGCATGGATCACGCCAATTATTTTCGGAATTCATTTCGCACTTGGAAGCATGAATTTATTTCGACACGATGTTATTATAAGACAGCTTGCCAGTTTTTATTTTGGGAATCTAGCCATTTTGCGCTGGATTCGATTAGACTGATAATGAGGGAGGATCTCTCGTTCTCTCTTAAGAGCATCCACATCAGTGGATATTATGGAGATAATGTCAGATGAATTATCTTGGGTGGGGATAATAACAAATGTGGGGTGGGGTTATTTATCAAAATATTTGTTCTGCAAAATTGGGGAGAATGCAGAAAAAGAAGAAAAGGAAAGAGAAGAAAAAGGAGGCTGCTGTGCGCGTTTCGCGCACAGCAGCCTCCCACACGGGCGCGTCAGGCGCGCCTGACCCTTTACTTTTTTTTTTTTTTTTAATTTTTGATTTTGATTTTTTGATTTTTTTATTTTTTATTTCCTCCCCTTTCCACATTCTCTCTCCTAATCACTTTTACATTATCTCCCAATTCTCCCCAACCATTGTGGATGCTCAATGGATTTGGGTTTGCTCATTTAATTTTGCCAGCTGATTTTTGGACTTTTACTACTGTGTCTGCACGGTAAAATTAAAGAGTAAAACATGAATATGCACACACATCTTGGTAAAATAGTTACTTTATCTGTAAATTTTGACTTATTTGATCACTATTAGCTGTTTGACTTGGTTAAACAATCAATATGAGTGTTTGATTAATTAATTTTTTATAACAACTTATTGCTTCAAAATGCTAAAATTAAAAAAGTTGCTCAAAGTAACTTTTTTTCGATCAATTTTTTAGGAAAGTCATTTTGTATGTAATCAGCTAATAACTAACAGCTAATTTACCAAACACTTTTTTACAATCCGCTAATGCTATCAATTAGTCAAACCCACTAACTCAATCAGCTAACAACCATTTACCAAATACCCCCATAATATTTCGGAATCTAGCATATAATGCTAGCTAGTCCTAGTGAAGAGTTCCTTGAAAGCATTAAGGAAATTTAATATTATGGGGGTGTTTATTAAATAGTTGTTAGCTGATTGAGTTTGACTAGTTGATAATATTAGTTGATTGTAGAAAAGTGTTTGGTTAATTAGTTGTTAGTTGTTAGGTGATTAAATGTAAAATTACTTTTTGAAAAGAATTAAAATTTGAGGTACTTAACAAGAATTCGTTAAATAGATCATAAGTTTTTATCAAATGGTACCCGGGTTGGACTTCCATTTGGAAGGTTGTGAGTTCAAGCCTCAATGGAGGCGTTATTGATTCTTTGTGTTTCAGTAGATTGAGAAAGTATATGAACATATACTACATTGTAATAGAGCCAGTAACATTCAAAAAACAAGAATTCGTTAAATAGATCATAAGTTTTAATCAAATGTTGATGTATATATATATTGTGGCTATTAGCTAATTAAGTGGAATCACTTTTTAAATATGTTTGGTATTGTGTGAGATTGTTTTATATGAGCCGTGTAAATATTTTTATTTTTATTTTTATAAAATGTTTTGTGTCAAACACTATTATATTTTCACTAATATTATGAAGGAACGAATTAATAATATTTAATGTTAGGATCGAAACGGGTTTACAACACCAAATTTACAATAGCAACTTGGACTGGAAATATTGAGAATAAATTCCAGTGTAAGATTTAAAATAAATCATACACAAAGCAAAACAAATTGAAGAAGAATTTTTTCTGTATTGGCAAAAGGATAATACAATAGGAATTACAAATATAACTCTCTATTTTCTCTCTACAGAATTTACTATGCTACTGGAAATATTCGGATGGGATGGGATGATCCAAATGAAAGGAGGATGTTGCCTATTTATAGCACCAAAAGAGTCTAGAGAATTCTTAAGCATTTAATATTATATTAAATGCCTAGAAACTTGCAATGCAAGAAAAACTTCTCCTGCAAATTTTCTCAAAACATAGCAGCAAATCTAGCCCCATGCTTTTCTAGTTTTCCTCTTAGACAAACCTCCTCCCAAGTTCCTTAGGAAATCTACTCCTAAATTCCTTAAAAAATCTCCTCCCAGATTCCTTTAAAAAATCTCCTCCAAAATCATCTCAGACAAACTTCTGTCCATTCCACATTCTGACTTTAATATTTACTTTTAATAATATTTTTAATAAAAAGATAATACTTTTTTATGCTTAAAAAACGGTATACATTTTTTTTTTAAAAAAATGTATTTTATATATTTTGAAATCTGTCACAGGTTCCAAAGTCTTAATTACGGGAGCTTTTGGAGTTCTTAATGACAGATACCCCTGTAGAAAGCTAGTATCTCCGGGACTCCGGAGTCTCTCCCTCCCTTTGATATAAAAAAATGTTAATAATAATAGTATAAAATAATAAGTAAGCCGTCTTATTATTATTATTTTAAATTTTCAGTTACAAATCTTATTATATTTCATATCTATTCCATTCTCATAATTTTTTTTTTTTAATGTTATTGGCTCTGTTACAATGTAGTATCTGTCTATATACTTTCTCAACCTACTAAAATACAAAGAACAACATTTCAAATGGAAATTCAACCCGAGTACCATTAAACCACATAATCTTGATCCATTCTCATGAAATAATATTCTTAATTTCTTAAAATTCATTTTTTGAACGAAACATGCAGTAAAAGATTACGAAATCAAAAGGAATATAAATATATTCCCATTCATTTGGTCCGTACTAAAGACTTGTGTCTTTCCATCACAATATTTGGTGAAATTTTTAATCTATCAATCATTATGCTCATAGAATTTGGTCCACAATATAACATCGTCCAATCAAAATATTTTGGTAAAATCGTTAATCCATAAATCATTATTCTTATTACAGTATTATTTTATAGTACTAGAATTTAACACGACGTTAGAGTATCGGACAACTTGACAGCTTTTATTTTCAGAACGACTCTTCCCATTTTTCTTCTCCAAAACATGAATCTCCATCCAGACAGAGCACGTGGGAAGATGTAAATCACAGTGACTCAATAGTTCAGTAGACAGGACTAAATGCTGGTGCACACAAAGAATCTGCCAACTTTGAACATAATTCTCACACTGCCGCCGTCGAGATTTAAATCTTGATCTCTTCTCCTAAATACTATCCACTAAACCATTGAGCTAAACCCATGGACTACTGACTTGTTACCAACCACTCTTCCCATTTTTCTTTTGGTAGATTACAATGTACCGAAAATGAGGCCTTCTCCAATCTCCTCGCTAGATCTGGATTTCCTCATTTAATGTTGTCAATCGATGTTTTAGACTTGTACAACTATCTACTGTATCTGTAGGGCAGAGTAAAACATGAGCCGTCAGATCTGTAACCACAAAAGATTACTTTTTTTTTTTTTTTTTTTTTTTAGATATAAAAGTGAAATACACCCTCCAATGTATTAGTGTTAGGCCGCAGCTTAAAGAATCAAATCCAACATTATATCATCCAAATGACGCGAATTGCTACAAAAATATAAATAAATAAAATTGATTTTTTGGTGTAATGTGTCAAATTAATAAAATTTGACGTGGGAATATGCTAAGAATATTTCTTTTGATGTGATATATAGTGAAAATTTTGATATTTTGGTGTAAGGTGGATTGAAGATATTCTTAATTGAATTAAACACATTTTGGGAAAAGAAAGTATAAAACGATGTTTTCTTTAAACTTGGAATTCTATTACTATATGTACTTCCAAATTTTACCCTTCACTTTTACTCCCTGATATGACAAATCGGGATCAACTACTTTTATCATGTGGGTCCCAGAGAATATGTCTACATCGACTCTGTTTGGCAAATCTAACTGAAAAGCTATAAGTTAAGAGCTGAAAACTTAAGAGCTGTTAAGCTAGCTGTTATAGTTAAAAGTGTTTGGTAAAATTAGTTTTTTGATAAGTTAATAAATGTAAAAAGACTAAAAAAGACATCTTCAAAAAATTTAAAATAATTTATTTACATATTAAAATTTAACATTTTGAAATAAAACTATTAGTATAATCACGATCTAGCATCTCATAACATCTTTATCCTATTCATCATATGTATTAGATAATCAATCTTATAATAATAATAATAAAACAATAAATGTGCGGCTAAAAGATTTGTCGTGAAAATTGCAGATAAATGAAGTAAAGGGTTTTTAATTGGGAAAGGTAAATGATGTTATTTCTTTAAAATAATAAGGATAAAAATGAAAAAAAGTTAGAAAGCTCCTAACTTATTTTGAAACGCTATTTAAGGTAGCGTTTCAAAATAAGCTCTTATTTTAAGCTAGGAGCTTATTTGGGGAACATTACCAAACAGAGCTTATAGTTTATTAGTAGCTTAAAATAAGCTATAAGCTCCTAAATAAACTTTGCCAAACAGAATCATCAAGAATATATGAGATGGAGTAAAAATTGAGAGTAAGAAATGAGAATGCATGTAATATTTTCATTAAACTTGTGGTCATACGGATGTGCACGTCAGAAGATATGGCTTCATTGATGAGACCAGGAATTATTTAGTAATCATTGTATGGCTTCATTCAGGAGACCAGAATTTATATAGAAATCATTGCTGGTGTACGTACACAGGCTACCAACCTTCCACGTGGTAATGATTAAAAGTAATAAAATTACATATGCTTATTTTTCTTCCTTACAAAAAAGGTATATTCTATATAATATTTGTGTATATATAGTAGCTCTGCTCACTAGGTCGTAGTGCTAAGAGATTAGCTTGTTCTATTGTTAAGGTTTCGCTTTTCTTTTCTCTGCATTTTGGTGCTATCCACGTAGATTACGTATAACAAAGTTTACGATACCCTGCCATGGCTAATTCATCTGCATGGTCGGGAGTGAGAAAAGGTGCATGGTCTGAAGAAGAAGATAATCTTTTGAGGAAGTGCATTCAGGAATATGGTGAAGGAAAATGACATCTTATTCCCATTAGAGCTGGTAATTAATGTAACCTTAATGGCATCTTAAACATCTATATATATATATATATATATATATATATATATATATATATATATATATATCCCTCTATATATACAATGTATATAGAGGTTTAGTTTCAAATGTAAATTATAATGTTATCATGTGAACCTATGTATCATTATGCACCGTTGATCTTGCTCGATCTCATGATTTTGACCTAGCAAATATACATCACTACATTACTGCACAATTGCACGTACAACTGCACAATTGCACCAGATGCATCACTCCTCAGATCTTGACTGTCCAATCTCACATCTCAACGGTGCGTGAGGTTTACAGGTTCACATAATAGCAATATTAATGGTTCACACTTGAAAAGGAAGTTTAGTTTCAAATGTGAACCAATGCTATCATGTGAACCTATGTACCATTATGGACCGTTAATCTTACTGGATGTTGTAGTTTATAATGATTTTTACCTAGTAAATATACATCAATGCACCAATGTACAACATCACTGCACAACTGCACCGGATGCACTGCATCCCTATCTAGATCTTGACCGTCCAATCTCACATCTCAATGGCGCGTGAGTTTACAGATTCACATGATAGCAATGGTTCACACCTGAAATAGACTATATATATATGTATGTACTTATGTAGTCAGATGTGTGTAATAATTACAGGGTTGAATAGGTGCCGGAAAAGTTGCAGATTAAGATGGCTGAACTATCTCCGTCCAGATATAAAGAGAGGCGACTTCAAATTGGATGAAGTGGATCTAATTATGCGTCTCCATAAGCTCTTAGGCAACAGGCAAGTTCACAAATACAGCTGACAAAAACTAAGTCAAAAGTAATTCAAACATTTTACTTACGTCGTCGAAAATGTTTTAATTATTTTCATGTTTTAATCATCAGTTTTTAATTCATTGTTTTCTTACGTGTTTTAGGTGGTCGCTTATTGCCGGCAGAATTCCGGGAAGAACAGCGAACGATGTGAAGAATTACTGGAATACTCATATTCAGAAAAAGGTATTTGCCATGGCATCTAGCATGCAAGATAATTGGAAGGGCAAAGCCCCCGAAATGAGGGAAAACAACGTTGTTAGGCCTCGACCTCGGAGATTATTCTTAAACACTACCTCATCATTATTATCTGGGACGCCGCCATTGACCGGAAAAGCTACCGCCGTTACCTTTGATGCTCAAATCCAAGGACATAATAAGATACCGCAGCCGGAAGCAACATCGGAGTTGGTAACGAAAAATTTGCAAGAAAACAACACAATAATCACGGCGTCAGAATTAGAGACAACAACGTCAAACGACAGAGTGCAGTGGTGGGAGGATTTTCTGTTCGACAATGCAGGAAGCACGTGCATGAACCAAGGACAAGTCGATTGGCCTAACTTTCCAACTGATATGGACCTTTCGGAACTTTTAAGCTAATAAAGTCTACATGGAATCTTTAGATGAATTTTACTTTTAAATTAGCTACTTGTTATACTGTACTCTTTTTTTTTTTTTTTTTTTTTTTTTTTTTTTTTTTTAACGTTTAGTCTTACTGTTTTAGTTAACTGTACTATTTGCTTTCTTGACTTGATTTCTATTATTATCATATAAAAAATAGGAGTAATAATGTATATCATATTGAAAACCTAAAAACTCAAAAATTTTCAATCAATTTTTTTTTTTTCTTTCATATCTTGTTCTTGAGTAGAAGATCTATTTTTCTCACTTAATTCAGATTCAAAACTCTCTTTTTCTCTGTCTACATGGGAAATTTGGAGTTCAAAGCATTCTTCTTCTTCTTCTTCTTCTTCTTCTTCTTCTTCTTCTTCTTCTTCTTTTCCTCTCCCACCATTTAATTAATTTGTTCCCAGGCTTCTTCTTCCCTTAAATATATTGTGAATGTTTCTCAGCATTACAAACTTTAATTTATTCTTAGCTACTTCACAACATCTATAATACAAACTTCCTCTACAATTTCAATGTCTCTACCCTATCCAGCTTCTCACCCATCCATCTAGGTTGATCAACAACTGAAAAATAAGAAAAAGAGAGAGAGAGAAATGAGGTAAACTAATTAAATAAGTCTAAATATACCACTATTCTACGCTAAAATGTTTTGTAAAAAATGAGCATATTAATTTTTTCATACAAGAAATACACTAGCATATTATTTTAAATTCACAGGGTATTGATCTAGTGGATGGGGGTTTATCCCAATTAGGAATATTGGAGGTCTAAGTTTGAGTTAGACTCTTTGTGCACTAAAAAATACAATCAGATGTTGAGCTTGAAAGCTAGAAAAACATTATTATTTCTAAATGAAGGATCACCGACCACTAGTACAAAATAGGTCATTTGTGTTTGTTGTACGAAGTAATAGACATTTGTTGTACAGCAGACGCCTATGAGCCAGACGCTAATGGTCATGACTTTAGGCGTCGGTGGTTCACTGTCGCCTAATGTTGACTATATGTGTTCGTTCTTTGTGATGAACATACACCTATAGTTAAATTATTATTTTTTTTTTGAAAACAAACGAAACAAACTGCATTAATAACTAACAAAACATAAATAGAGACGGGCGGGGAAGAGACCCACGAACCCAGAACAGACAAAGAACCAGTTGCTCGTGCAAGCACATGAGCCACATGATTCGCTGACCTCTTGACATGGCAAACGGAAACATTCTCAATGTCCATAGCAATAGTAAGACATTGCTTAACAACTTAACCAACATACGAAAAGTCTAGAGTACGGGAATTAAAAGCAAGACAAAAATTTAAACAGTCTGATTCTACTATAATATTATTAAACCCAAGCTCATTTATCCAAGCCAAAGCTTCCTTCACCACCAACGCTTCTGCCAATAAGGGATCACGATCGCACCCAGATGGTCGCTCTTGGTTGCCATGAACCGGCCCTGATGATCCCGAACCACCGCTCCATAACCTGCACCATCATCAAAGACCGCTACATCAATATTACACTTAAGAGAGCCTTGGGGGGGGGGGGGGGGGGGAGGGACCAAGCTGCAGGGATTTTTTTTAAAAGAACAATAGGCGTCAATTCTTTGTGAGGAATAGACACTTATTGTCACCACTATAGACGAATTATAGTGGTTTTAGGCGTCTGTTCCTTGTAAGGTGTTTGCTCACGCCGCTATGACATCCCCGCTACAACTTCTTGGTGGATGTTTCCCTTCTTCGTCACGTCGCTGCTCAACCACATCATCATCGAAGATGCTTTCTCAAACTATGGTCGACGTCGCTGTCAGTCTGCTCACACCTAGTCAACGTCGCTGTCGCTGTGCTGCTTCTTCGTTGTCACCACCGCTGCTCAAGCTCTTCGTTGTCGTTGCGGTTTTCTTTGATGGTTGCCAAGGCTCAAGAGATGGTTAGGGTTGCGCTAGCAACATATGAATGCTATTCTTTTTTAATATCATATGAACAATAGGCGACTATTCACAATGGCCTATTGTCAATGAAATTTAAAAAATAAAAATAAAAATTGGCGACACTTTTCGCGCTCGTGTATTTCATAACAGAAGCGAAAAGGGCCACAAAATTTAAAATTTTGGTTACTTTTCGACTCCGTTGTGTTTAGAACGGGCGCAAGGCACTAATTAATTAAAATTGCACTTTTAGCATCTGTTCTTTTCATACAACATATGCTAATTATATTGTTTAAAATATTACAAAAATTTCACAGCTCCGTGTTTTAGTATTTCTGTTGGTCCCGATAGAATGAGATGAGAGTCTAGAGGGGGGGGGGGGGGGGGGTGAATAGACTCTTTTCGTTAGAAGCCCTAAACTTCACCTTTCGGTGTCTTGGCGCAGCGGATAAGATAGATTTGTTTTAGATGCTTTGCACGAGTTTGCGTATTTAGACAAAATTTCGGTAACGATGATAAATGAAAGATACGAAAGCAAAAAGCGTAAGTAAAGAGATAGAGAGGACACGAGATTTTATAGTGGTTCAGCCAATGATGCCTACTCCACTCTTCTTCCACAACTGTTGGAAGGATTGCACTATCACTCTTAGTAAAAATACACAAAGACTTCCTTGATCACTAAGCCGGACAGCCTTCGTAGGTTTTTCAACTCCTCGAGTTTACTCCGCCTCTATCAACTTCTTCTCCTGAGTTGAGATTGGTAGAAAATGATTTCTGGTATTTTCCAACGATGAGGTCTTGACTCTGAGATATGATTACTTCAACCAATTGCCAAGACTTCCTTGAGGTGTAAGAAGATTCTTCAAGTAACTTAACACCTCAAAACTGGTTCACAAAAGCTTTTAGTAAATTGTAGACTTTTCAGGAGCTTTTGTAAGTGAGTGAATTGAGTGATAATGAACCATCACCTTCTCAGTTGATGAAGGTGAGTTTATATAGGTGATGAAAATTCATCCGTTGGAGGGAGATGAAATTTTCGAACCTTTTAACCAGTGGACAAGGACCGGGGAGCTTCATGCATTAAATGCTCCATTAATGAGGTTGTGCCATGTAGCCGTTGTAGGTATGGGAAGCATAGGGATTTCGTCCTTTAGCTGCAAGAGGTGGTACATCTTCATTTAATGCTTCTTGAAAAGTGTGTCCCATAAGGTGAAGTCCTTATTGTCCTAGGATGTTGTCAAATCAGACAGGTGACTCATTCTTGTCGTTGTTGAAGAGAGGTAAAGCTTGATAAGGATCGTCTTTCACCAACACTGTCCTTTCGTGCTTGTTGACAACTCCTGTTTGATTCTTGTTGCTGTTCTCGTGTCTTCTTTTCGCCTTGGAGACCCTAACATCTAGTCATAACTCATTTTCGTGTGTTTGTCTAGCTTAACACGAATTTCAAGGGAGTTATGGCAACTTTCGTCTAGGACGAAAGCAGCAATTGAAAAAGCTAATGGTTAGGGGTTTACTTTTCTACATTACATTGGTATCATCAAAATCCTAATACAATGTTCCTAACAATTTCTTTTTCAAACAACATATGCTAATAGTCTAATATTTATTGTCAAGTTTGTACTAATGGACCACCTTCCTCAAACCGTGGACATATATGATCCATTATTTTAGCTAGCATAATGTTGGAAGGTAATTGTTGCATGATTTTTTCCCTTTTTTTAAAAGAAAAAATACATTTAGTTTTAGGAATATAAAATTTGTATTATTTTCATTTTTTAAAGAATGAATGACAGAATGACCAATGATATTGCAACATTATATTTTTGCATGGTAGAACTTCTTAACTCTTTCTTCAGTTTTTATAAGTTTTAATTTGTTACTTATGAAGTTTTGTGTTTAATAATAAATTTCGTCTCTCAACTTAAGAGTGACGAGAAAATTTCAAAAATTTCAAAGAAAAAATATCTATATATACATAAAAAAATTTCAAAGTTCTTATGAAATTCATACAAACTAACCTTTAATTTTAATTACTTACGTACAAGATTACAATCTTTTGAATAATTTTATAAGTATTCCTCAACAAAATATCAAAGTTTTTTATTAGTTTATAAACTACGTGTCTTGATAATGACAAGCGAGCTATTGAGTGTCGGTTGCAAAACATAAAAAGGCAAAGTTTCATTATAATTTTGACTTCATCACATGTTCATTGTACTACAACTCAAGAATTTGCTTGGGTGATTCATGAAGTAACTTCTCTAAGGATTCTTAGACAAGAGTTTTGAGAATTAAAATTAATCTAATGTATTGAGTATATGATAATAATTGCATGTTATGTATATCTTCGGATCCTCCCCACGTCTCAACACTCAATTCTTGATGGGTGTCATGTTAATGATTTTCAGTGGGGTCCAAGCATTTGCCATTCCAGTTCTTCAGGGTGACAAGTGACAACGACTTGGGAGAAGAAAAGTACTAATTATAATCACGAGAGTGAAAGCACATACTTCCTATTTTAATGTAAAAGGGAAAAAAATGATTTTTTGTATTTCTCAATTGTTTCTTCTTAATTGTTTTAGTTCATAATTTTTTTTTTTCCGATTACAATGTTCATAACAGATAATGTACTTGAGGAGAAGTGGAGACGACCCGAAAGATGACCTAGACTGGGGCAGCCTCAATCCGGGGTGGCCTCGGCTTGGGCGGCCTCGATCCGGGGTGGCCTTGGCCAGGGTGCTCATGAGCTCCAACCTCCCATCCTATTCTCATTGGGGCGTTTAGGAGGAAGGTTAGTATAAAATGCCTCATTATTATCTTGTTTATAACAACTTATCACATGTTCTATTATTACAACTGTTTGTAATATTCCTACAACACTATATTAATACAAGAATTGTCTCCGCGACATATATTCATTGTATTTTCCCTTTTATTTATTAACTATTATTATGAGTTTAGTAATTTGGGCTGCCCTGGGCTAATTAAATCATGTTAGTAATATTATTATTTCTGTATTGTATTTTTTATAATTGTAGTTAATAATTATGTGGTGATAGGTTAGTTGACTATAGCTAACCTATTATGTAGGAGTGATTATAATTGTAATCTCTATCTTTGATCTGAATAGATTTGAATTATCTCTCTCTCATCTGGTAGTTAGCGTTAGGTCAGATCCTCCTAATTTCTCTCCCCTCACGCAAAACACCATGTCGACAAATTCATCTTAGTGTACGGTGACTGCCGCCGCGGTCTCTGCTCCGGCCACCACCCCAAACCTCCTCTCCTCCGTCCACCACTTTGTGCCCATAAAATTCACATGACATGATTTTTGTCAAGTCCGCATGTTCCTTGGCTGGTCCAAAACGCGCTTCGTCATATTCAAGGTTTATTGGTTTCGTGGTCATTATCTATGTCTCATATCTATTGTGAGGCGAACCAGGTAGCCGATACTCTAACTGCTTTTAGTTTAAGACGATCCTCGCCTTCTATGTTTTTTGATTTTTTTGTCTTTTCTGGCTTCTGTGCAAGAAGTTTTTATGTATGATTTCTAGGGCTTTGCTGTCCATCGTCTTTTAAATCATCAATAAAGCTCCCTTTGTATAAAAAAAAATAAAAATAAAAATACATGATTTTAACAAATCATGTTCGTGTAGTGAAAATAAGAACAATGTAACACAATTGAAGAGGAAAACATTTACGGAAAAAAGTTAATTATGAAGAATAAATAAAGATAATAAGCTTTTTAAATACACATGTACAAATTAAAGTAAAATTTTACTAGAATTTCATAGTTTTGTTGCTTTAGGAGTTAAAACTACAACCCTTTTAAAGAGTTAGGGAACTATATTACAATTGATGTCGGGTGATTCCCACAAAAATGTACAAGTATTATTGAGGTCGGACGCGGTTTAGGTCCTTTCATAGTCTGCTTGTTGGTATGAGCTCATGGACTTAGAGAGATGACGTGAGGTCAGAGAGTCCCGAGCTGATTAAGGTTTTGTAGAATTTTTCAAAAGTCCCTCCACCTCGCATTTAATACGGTATTTATAGGAGGAGCGAAGGGACACGGCCCTCGGCATGTGTGACACATGGAGCTCATGCATAAGGGGAAGGTTGGAGGCCTTGCTAGCCTCTCCACATGCCTTAAGATTGTTCTCGGGCTAACCGGTATTAAATTTGGCTAAAAGAACTAGCTTAAGGCCGTAAGTACCATAGGTCGGCTCCGACCTAATATGGTCGGGGTGAAGTAATGAGAATTTAGGCTTTAATGGAGATAGAAACTACATTCAGTTTGCGATCTAGGTCGGGTCACCGTGCTGCTAAGTCGGTCATGCTCGGATATGGCTCCACTCGGTAGGTAGCCCTGATACCGACCAGGTATACACTTTAGTACGATTCGGAATAATCGCTATCAACAATGACGATAAAAAGTTAAGGACTAAAATAACTTATTACGTTAATGAATAATTGAGGGAGGGAGTAAAAATGCATTATTGTCACATTTATATAATAATTTATTTAATATTATTAGATAGTGAACATGATAATTTTTTATTAACTTACTAGGATTAACTGTTTAAGTTGTTTTTTTTTTTTAAAATAAAAGACTAATTCATTAATCATAAACAGAAATGTTCACAGTACAGATCGTTAGAATGACATTGCATTCTTTACCGTCAGACATAGAAACAAATTTCCTAGCAATGTTATAGAAAACTTGGATCGCGGACTGTTTTATAAATTTGAAGCCGAAGTTGTTTGATGAACTCGGTGCTTTTTCACAGATCTGGTCAAACATAGCTAAGTCTGACTCTAATGTGACCATTTTATCATTCCACGCTTATGAGGAGAACTCACCAATGAAACGAGAGGAAAACTCGCCAAAGAAACGAGAGGGAAACACTCGCCAGAGAGACGAGAGAAAACAAACTAGTCAAAGGAACAAAGGGATAACATAGAACCAAAAGAAAACAAAATAAATGGAAAAGATGATAGAAAACCTGTCAGATCTGGAGAGTCTCTGACGCCTTCTATGAAAAAACGATCGGAGATAATCTGAGATTTAACGCTTATTCCTAAAACAGCCAGATGATGGAGTCTACTAATTACATTACCGGCTCAACCTTCCATTAGAGCGTCAGCCGGCAGCTGGAGGATGGAGTCGCAGGGCCTTTACATATGAAAAAGAGAGAGAAAGCAGTTGTTTGGAGAGAAACAGTCAAATTATTTTAAAAAAAAAAAAAAAAAAAAAAAAACAGCCAAAGCCATTTAAGTTGTTTTTTTTTTTTCTTTTTTTCTTTTGGTAATGTAACATTACTGTCACCTACCAAATTAAATTAGGTTGAGTGAATATATGTAAAGTGATTATCTATCTTTTTAATTTAGGTATTATACAATAATATAACTTTGGATGTGTTTGGTTTAAATTATTTAAAAAAACAAAAGGTTTTATTTGCTTGATTATATAATCTTTATGTGTTTAGTTCAAGTTATCTCATTTTTTCAAGGTAATACAACTTCACCTTCACATCATATTTTACCCATTTCCAAGGGAATGCGATAACCTTTGCCAATTTAACCATTATTTTATCTTCTAACAATGTCATTTTGGCTTTATCTTTAACGGTTGTAACCATAATTTTGAAGTTTTTTGAAATATATAAAAATATGGCAATGGTATTAAATTAAAATGACCACTATACATAAAAGATAACCCCTCAACCAAATATATTTGTATTACATATCTCAATTTTAACAAAACATATAAAAATAAATAAAATGATCTGACATTTTTACAATCTAATGGTAATCTGACATTTATTGAACCAAATGACCCAGGTGACCCAGGTATTTAGTTCACCGAATATAAAATTACCTTGGGTAATATGGATACTTTCTAAAAGATAATGTTAAATTACAAAAAATTAAGATTACTTTATGTGTTTAGTTTGATTTGTGGGGATGTAAAATATTTCAGTTGATGTTATATTTTAGATTGTGTTGTATAATTTACTTAAATGACATCAATACAAACAAGTAAATAAATAAATAATATATATACACGCATACATACATGATCGTATACATATATACAAATATATTTATTATTATTAGTATTATTATTTATTTATTTATTTAGTTAGTATATGTACGTAAGGGGTAGTGAGTAAGAACAATATAATAGTGAAATATTGAAAAGTAATGTCAGATTACCTAACAAGATGGAGGTAATCGCATTAACTTAAAAAATCTTATGTGGCGGTAAATTGGTAATATATGATAATCAGGGTATTCTCATAACTTGAATCAAATAAAATTATATAATATGATCATACTCACATTATATATGTAATGATATATTGTTAATAATTGTCCTAGGGCGGGGACAACCCTAGCCATGTTGATTAGAACGTTAACTTGATAACTACAAGATTACAAGTTCGACTCCCAGAGGTTTACTCAATACACACCATCGGTTAGTGGTTGTGGGTTTCCCTCATCACTTAAAAAATTGTCCTAGCCTGTGTTTAGTTCAAGTTATATAACATATTTTAGATTGTTGTTGTGGTATTTAATGCTATAAATCAATTTAAGCTAATGACCTTGTGGTCTAGTGGTGGCACAAAGTGACTTTCTCAAATAGGAAGTCATGGGTTCAAGCCTTATTGGGGGTAGTATTAACTTTTTATGCTTCAGTAAGTTGAGAAAGTAGTTATGAACAGATACTATATTGTAACAGAGGCAGTGATACTAAAAAAAAAAACAGATAAATAATTCAAATTCAATTAATTCTCGTGATTTACTCCTAAATGATGAAATGAAATTCTTGAAAATTTACAACAATGCCATCGTATTTTTGGGTATTCTATGAATCAAAAATTTTGTCAGTATCTTAGATACGTGTTTTTTTTTTTTTTTTAAATGAAATGTGTGAAATAAATTAATCTTTTATTTTTAACTTTAGTTTGTATGATCCACAATGAAAAAAAAAAAAAATTAAGAAGGGAAAATATAAGACTTTAATATGTAGATCTTGATTATATTCACAATATAACTACAGTAAAAATATTTGGTGAAAATTTTAATTCATCAATCATTATTGTTATGGTACTAGAATTGGATATGACATTAGTATTGTACGACTTGCAAATTTTAATTCATCAATCATTTTTGGTTTTCGGATTCTTGCCATATTTATGTAATTTGCTGTATTAGACAATACAAATCTTACACGACTGAATCTAAAGATTCAATGTAGGCTTAGCTTAAAAGTTCCGAAAGGTCCATATCAGTTGGAAAGTTAGCCCAACTGACTTGTCCTGACAAATTATTGTCTGGACCACACAGCTGTGTAGACTACGATCTAAAATATTGTCGTGAATATTATAAGTAAAAATAATGTATATTATGTTCTAGAATAATGTATATTATGTGTTAGAATAATATACATTATGTGTTAAAATAATATACATTACAATGATTGCATGTTAAAATAATGAAATATCTGGAATAATATAATGTACATTAAGATTTTAAATAATGTACATTATGCTTTAGAATAATGTACATTATGTGCTTAAGGAGTGTTCCACTTTTTTCTCCCAAAAACTTCCACTTACAAGAGAAAAAACTTTCAAAAAATTCCACCTCAACTGTGAAAAAGTGAAAAACCCATTCCTAGATTTTTTTTTTTTTTTTTTTTTGTCAGTAAAAAACCGTCCCAAACACTATTAATATAAGGGAAAATAACACTTTTTCCTTTGAGTTAAATATTTATAGCACTTTTTTCTCCTAAATTATTTAAGTTGCTATTTTTCTCTTTGAAATGTTAAATAGACATATTTACCCTTAAAATAAATATTTCATTTATTTTTCTTCTCCAACAAATTATGACCGTGATTCAGTTCAAACCGAACAGACACTATAACAACTAAACTGAAATATTTCAATTACAATTTAGAATCGAAACCTGATATTTAGAGTTTATTAAAATCGCGAACTGGAACGGCCGGTTCATGTTCCGAACTGAAAAAAAATAAAATACATTTATTGTTGAATTTAGACTATTTTAAAAATAAAAAATAAAATTTTAAAATAAAAACAGTTCAAAATCGCGAACCGGATCCGGAACCGCCGGTTCACGATTCAGGATCCAACTTTTTCGATTCATAATTGTAATAAACTGAAATCCTAATATTAGGTTCTGGAACTGAATCATAACTGGAAACTTTCAATTCGATTGCTATAGTGTCCGGTTCAATTTGAACGGAACCGTGGTCATCCCTACGTATAAGCAACAATTTTTTCGGAGAAGAAAAATAAATAAAATGTTTATTTTAAGCGTAAAAATGTCAATTTAATATATCAGGTGACAAAACTGCTATTTTTAAAATAATTGAGGGGACTAATGTACTTATATGAATAACTCGGAAGAAAAATATGCTATAAACATATAATTCAAAAAGAAAAAGTGCTATTTTCCCTTAATATTAATGCTCTTTGTTGACACATCATCCATTAATTGCCAACTCGATCAATGGACATGTTTATTTGCAAGATTCAACTTATTTGACAAATTAATTGCATTTTTTTTTCATTTTGTGGTTCAATTGTATTTTTATGTGTAATTTAGTAATAAATTTATGTACATAGAATAGTGAATTTTTGTACTTATAATAATGACTTTATGTATCTACACTAATAAATTTGGGTACTTACAATAATGAATTCTATGAACTAAGTATATGTACCTAAAATAATATTTTATATACCAATAGATTTATTTATAAGATTTTTAAAAATATAATATTAATATGAGCGTAATTTAAATAATCTCAATATATATATATATATATATATATATATATATATATATATATATATATATATATATATACTAATAATTCACCCGCGCGATGCACGGAAAAAAATTATGTTATTATAAATATAAATAAAAAATAGAAAAACTAAAATATTTTAAATTATTTAATATTGTTAGTAATGTTATATTTCACATTTATTTGTTATGTAATATTAGAGTTGAATTAGTCCTATAACTAATAGCTATTGACTAGGAGTAGTTAGATAGGATTCTAATCTCTGTTATTATCTTTGTAACTCCTCAGAATTTGAATTCACGTTAATCTGTTTCACTCATCTGGTATCAGCAAGCTAGGTGAACCTTTGTTTTCTCTCTCCCAAAATTATGTCGACAAACTCGAGTGAGCGAACGGTGACCGCAGGTACGCCGCCACCTTCCACTACCCCAAACACCCTCAATTCGGCTCACCACTTCATCTCAATGAAATTAACCACGAAAAACTTTCTCTTCTGGCGTACCTAGGGCTGTTAACGAACCGAACATAAACGAACGGAGGTTGTTCGTGTTCGTTTGTTAAGGAATTTGGAGTGTTCGTGTTCGTGTTCGTTTGTTAAGGTTTTTGAAAATCCTGTTCGTGTTCGTTTGTTAAGCGTTTGTTAGTGTTCGTTAACATTCGCGAACACGTTCACGAACGTGTTCGTTAACGTTAACGAACATGTTCGCGAACGTGTTTGTTAACGTTCGTGAACATGTTCGCAAACGTGTTCGTTAACGTTAACAAACACGTTCACAAACATGTTCATTAACAAGCACGTTCACGAACATATTCATTTACGTTCATGAACACTTAATAAACAAACACTTGCACATGTTCATGATCACAATTTGTTCGTGAACAATAAATAATCTACGTTCACGAACAATAATCAAACAAACAACACAACTACAAAACTAATATAATATAATATAATATATATGTTTGTGAACATGTTCGTGAACATTATTAAACGAACACAAACGAGCTTGTTCACGAACATTATTAAACAAACATAAACGAGTTTGTTCACGAACATTAGTAAACGAACACAAACGAACTTGTTCACGATCTCTTAGCAAACGAGCTTAAAACTGTTCAAGCTCTGTTCGTTTATTAACCGAGCTCTAAATTTTGTTCGTTAATGTTTGTTTACCTTAACAAACGAACATAAACAAACGCTTACTGAACACGAACACGAGTAGTTTGCCGAAAGCTCTGTTCGCTAACACCCCTAGGCGTACCCAACTTGTACCATTCCTCCGTGGACAAGGCCTCCTGGGGTATGTCACCGGCGATACTCCTTGTCCACCCGCCACGCTTGAGTCTCCGGCGTCCGGTGAAGCTGCCTCCGGCGCCACAACAACCACCACCACCTCGAACCCGGCTCACGGTCTATGGATACAGCAGGACCAGAGCATACTGTCTCTGCTCGTGTCGTCAATGGCGGACGAGGTACTCTACCTCGCCGTCGGCCGTACAACGTCGCATGAGGTATGGTCTTCGATCACGGCGGCACTGGGTTCTTCGACTAGGGCGAGATGCCTCAATTTGCTGGCTCAATTCCAATCACTCAGGCAAGGTGACAGCACTCCCGCCGAGTATCTCGGCCGTGCGCAGCTGTTAGTGGAGGATCTAGCGTTGGCCGGCCGTCCGGTCTCGCTTGACGAACAGAACCTCTGGGTTTTCCGAAGTCTCCGGCCAGAATTCCGGTCGATGGCTTCATCCCTCGCGGCATCCGGCACATCGGTGTCGATTCCCCAGCTCTCGGACTATCTCCAAACCCAGGAGTTCATTTGGGCGGATGAGTTCTCCACTGCCGGCGCTTCATCCGGCCACACGACCTAATAATATTTTTGAGCTTCCATTGGTCAAGTATTTATTATTTTTATAAAATACAAAATTACAATTATAATTATAATTATAATTATAATTATAATTATAATTTTGTATGGTTAATATAATCTCTAATTATGTGCATATTCAAATAAACTTATAGAGATAATTTACATAATTACATTTGATTTATTCTTAATTGCATTTCATCTATATTATAATTTTCACAATACAAATAATAACTAAGATAATTACATTTGGAAAGCAAATTTCAAATTTTGTATGTGTAATTTAAACTCTAATTGAACACATTTTTTATATGATTATATAATATATAGTTATTTTATTTTTCAAAAGTATATTTTTTATATGATTATATAATATATATAGTTATTTTATTTTTTAAATGTTGTGCTTTTTTTTTTTTATAATAAATGATGTTGTGGCATTAATTGTAACATTAATTATTTCCCAAACCATATAGCTTTATTATATAAAGGATATATATATATATATATATATATATATATATATATATATATATATATATATATATATATATCCTTTATTTATTTATTTATTTATTTATGATACATTACTTTAAGAATTAATTTCACTTTTGGTCCCACGACTTTTGATGTTCTATCACTTTTGGTGCACAACTTTAAAATTTTTTAATTTTGGTGCCTAACTTTGTTATTTTTATCAGTTTTGGTCCTTTCGGCCAAATTGACAGCGAAATGTTGTTGGATTTTATATTTTTAGGGGTAAAATTGTCATCCTAAGGAAGCATCTTCAATATCTAAACAAAATCACTTAAAATCATAACTATAGGTGTTTGATCGATGAGAATAATGGGGAAGACGGGCAGAAACCAGACAGATCTATGAGATTTATAGTTTCGACCATTGGCAAACTCTTTTTTTCCTTTTAATATGATTTGTCTTTTGTTTAAATATTGAAGATCTTTAAATTGGATGACGATTTTGTCCCTAAAATATAAAATCCGGAAATATTTTACCATCAATTTGGCTGGAAGGACCAAAACTGATAAAAATAAAAAAATTAGGCACCAAAAGTGAAAAAATTTAAAGTTGTGCACCAAAAGTGATAAGAACTCAAAAGTCGTGGGACCAAAAGTGAAATTAATTCTTACTTTTATTTGTAAAAACTAAAAGATAAAATGTTGAGGTTAAATTGTTAAATGAGGTTAAGATCTAAAGTAAATCATGATACACAATATTGCCAGCAATTTTGGTGCCCCACCGAAAAGTTGGGGACGTGACCCTCGGGTCCCTCAGCTTCCCCAACGATTTTGTGATATTGACATGACTCCCACTCAAATCGTGTGGTGGTGGAGAGTTTTTTTTTGGCTTTGATGATAATTTCAAATTTAGTTTTAGAATATCGTATTTGTCATTTAACATTCTAAATTATTATTTTTCAGATATTTTTAGTTATTCTCATGACTTTTCTTATTTTTAGTAAGGACATTTTTTGTCTTTTCATATTTTTCTTACGTATTTTTCCTATTTCAACAGATTTAATTGGTTTAGAACTTTACTAAAAATTGGTTGAAAAATATGATTATTAAAAATCAAAAGTTACCTAAAGTACTAAACCGGTTAAAATTGAAAAAAAAAAAAAAACAATAAAAAATATTAAAAGACAAAAATACTCTTATTAACAATAAAAAGAAGTCATGAGAATTCTTAAAATATCCAAAAAAAATAATAGTTTAAATGACAAAAACGATAGTTTAAAACTAAATTTAGAATTATCATCAAATTAGAGACAAGGAACCTCGTGTGAAATTAACTCTATTCTATAATTGTTTTTTTTTTTTTTTTTGAAACAATTATTCTATAATTATTATGAACAGTGACTGTCGATAACACAGCAGTGACAGCACAGTAGAAATTATGAAATTTGTCGAGAATGTTGATGCGGACTGTTTTCCGAAACAAATGTTGAATGCATATTGGTTTTACTGTTTTCTGAAACAAAAGTCTTGCGCAGCATTAATTAGGATTTTGTTTGCTAGTGGAGACACTAACGCCCACATTTAAAGCCCAAGAAATTAAAAATCAGTACTTATATGGGGCAAATTATGCTGTACATCGGTGTGCACCTGGTGCATACAGATACAAAAATGACATTATTTTAACTAAAAATGCATGTTCAACTTAAAAAAAAAAAAAATCGATTCCCGTCAATTCTAGATGTATAGTTATGAAATTATGGATGTATAGTTATGCAATTCTGATTTTTTTTTTTAAGTTGACGTCAAAACGACGTCGTTTTTGCATCCGTGTGCACCATGCATGGTGCAAATGGTGCACACGGATGCACAACATAATGACTCGTTATATGGTCAACCAAGACAAATTACAATCATTATACCATGTACCCTGATCCTAAATCATGTAGTTTTGAATTTTAATTTTGACTGCAACCGTTTGTTGTTACGTTCAATTCACGTTATAAGTTTTTTATTTTTATTTTATTTTTTTATGCTGTAAATTGAAGCATGTGTATGTGTCTTATGTTATGCGTTTTTGTGTCTCATGTTATGCAATTTTGTACCTTAAGCATATGGATTCGGTACCTGAAATAAAGTAAATATAACATGCGCTTTTGTGTCTTGTGCTATGCATTTTTGTGTCTTGTGTTATGCGTTTTTGTGTCTTATGTTATGCAATTCTTTACCTTAAGAATATTGATTATGTACCTGAACTAAAGTAAATATAAAACATGTGTGTGTGTCTTGTGTTACATGTTTTTATGTCTCATGTTATGCAATTCTGTATCTTAAGCGTATGGATTCTGTACCTGAAATAGATTAGTAGTTATGTAACACACAACATATTGTGTGTCTTATTTTACGAATTTATGTCTTGTATTATAAAATTATGTGCCCATAGAACATATATTTTCTACATAAATAAGATTTGAGAATAAGTAAATATATAACATGTGTATGTGTCTTGTGTTTTGAGTTTTTGTGTCTCGTATTATGAAATTCTGTACGTTAAGAGCATTGATTGTGTACCTATAATAAATTAAAATTTGTGTTGAAACATGAGAAACGAGAAACTACAGAACCTGTTAAACCTTAAATATCAAAACGACGTCGTTTTGATCCAGGGTTCACAATAATGCTATGTGGATCTTAGTCCACGATTTAAATTGTTGGCAAATTCTATGTAGACATAGTTTCAGGGTCCGTTTGGAAAACATGAAAATGACTTCTGCAAAATAACTCATTTTTCGAAAACATTTTCCTTTCCGGTGTTTGTCACTAAAATACTGAAAATTAGTGGCAAAATTGGTGTCACTAAAATAAGTTGAAATAGTGTCAGTTTTGTCAATCTTAATGTTTCTATAAGTGACCATTACTTGGTCACCATTTTTTTTCTTCAAATAATACTAGCCAAATGCACACAATAATATAAACTTATTTATTTCAAAATCTTGTCATAATTAAATGTTTTAATTTAATTATTATGTGGAATAAAATAATTCATTCAACAGATGTTACTCGTCAAATTAAAATATATATAACAGAAATGCCTCATTCTCTAACAAATATACGTTGTAAGAAATACAACAGAATCAAATAATTTTTTTTTTTAAAATAAAATGTCTTGATTATTCTTTCACTTGAGGTACTTGATGGAGATGCATTGCTTAGCATATTTCGAAGCCCTTGATTTCTTGCTAAGTGAGCAAAAATTTTCTTGATTTCAACAACTTGTTTCTCTAAAGCTGCTTCTGCGATTTCTTTAAAATTTGCAACTCCTTCTTCTAAATTCTTTTTACACTTCTTTGAAGTTCTATCTCTGCTTGAAGAAGAATCTCCTCTTGGACCTTAAATGTTCATCTCTAAGTGAGTAGAAATCACATCACCTATCAACCAATAACATGTTCTTCTACTCTAGCTAGGTGCAATGTTTGAAGTTTCAATTATTCCTTTGAGTTGTTGATTAGAAACCTCATTGTTTTGAGGCTCACCCACCACATGAGAATTATGCTTATAAGTTGAACTTGTTAATGATATCAGTCTTTTAAGATTAATATGACAAATTAGTAAAATAAGTGATAGTGAACTTATTTGTCACATAAGAACGTTTACAAATGAGTGATTAAGTGAAAGATATTGTTACTCTGCAGAAATTATTACTATGATTATTCACAATGCAATACACAAAGGTATCAACTATGGCTGGAGTTTTGCTTGATCATTACGCTTCTGCAAAGAGGTTAGATCATTACAAGTATTTGATTGTATATTTATTCTAACAATATATATATATATATATATATATAAACATAATAAGTGTGAATGAAAGTTATACCCCTGATTTATGTCCGTTTTTTCCGTTAAGTTTTTTTGTACATTATGCTATGAAGGTTGTACATTAAAATATTTTGGACAAACATACCCCTACCGTTATAACTTCCGTTATCTTTTCCACTATTGTTACCATGCACATGCATCCACCATATATTTTCTTATCTTCTTTATTAATAATAATATATACACATTAAATATTTGAGTTATATGTTACTTATTACATAAATGTAAATATAAAAATGATTTACATTATTATTATTATTTAGAATAATTTAAATATCTAAAATCTAAATAAATTTAAAATTTTAATATAATGTATTAATATTGGGCACATATTTTTTGCGCATCGCGCATAAAAAAATACTAGTGTATATATATATATATATATATATATATATATATATATGTATGTATGTATGTATGTATGTATGTATGTATGCATGCATGCATGCATGCATATATATATATATATATATATATATATATATATATATGCACACACACACACACACACACACACACATATATATATATATATATGTGTGTGTGTGTGTGTGTGTGGATGAGATTAGGTGCGTAGAAGCTCTCAGGTAAATAATGAGGTGAGATATATATGAGCCATTGATCTGGATAAAATATGCGGATACCATTCATCTTCGTGCGAACACTCTAATATCGCATCCAAAATTACGTAAACATCATTTCATCAAATAATTGAACGGACATTCTGTAGTTCCCATTATATGCCTAATTTTATTGACTCTTATTAGTATAGCAAAATTTACATTTTGAGGAGCTAGATTTATAATAGGACAAACAATTAAGGGATTGCATTGATTGTAATTGAAAATAAGGGTGTGTTTGGTTCATGTGTTTACACACTAGAGCATTATATCCCTGCTATAATCAGAAAGTAATTTTTCTAGTGAAAATTTGATGGAGATTTTACCGGAAGAACCATTCGCACTAAAAAATTGATACTCGTGAATTAATTATACAAGTTTTGAATATTATGGATTAAATTTATTACTGCCACAATACTCGTAGACCAAAAGTGCAAAAACAAAATAATAATAATAATAATAATAATAATAATAATAATAATAATAATAATAATAATAATAATAATAATAATAATAATAATAATAATAATAATAATAATAAATAAATAAATAAATAAATAAATAAATAAATAAAGTAAATAAAAAAAAATACCCTATCCAAATTATGTTAAGTATTAAATTTTCATTGGATGAGCATGAGATAAGATACCTATATTATCTTATCTCATTTAGGCAATTGTAGAGCTTATGCTCGCACGTGTTAAGTTTTTAGGTAATGTGTATTATCGCTGTTAATTCAATACTCAATAGTTCACTCAGACAACGACAGATGTGCCGAGTTGTGCTTTTTTAGGCACGTTTAACTTGCAAACTTAATTTTTAAAATTTATTAAAATTTACAAAATTGGTCAATTCAATTTCATTTCACAAGTGCACTAATTCAATTTCTTTTGAACAAAAAATAATAATTAAAGACACCTACAGGTAGATTGTCACTTTTTAATACATTTTTAATCTTCAAAATTACATTTAAAAACTCAATATTTATAATTTAATATTTAATTATTTAATTATCAGTGAATAAAATTTATAAATTTAGAAATTGTATCAAGAGTTTCTTAGGTTTTTGGTCCCTTAGTTTGCAGATATGTATATTTAATTTCTAAGTTATTAGTCATGTAAATTTACAAATTTAGCTTTTGAATTATTATCAAAGTGGTCCCTTAGTTGTTGACAATTATATATATAGTTTAACATCTTACAGCACGTTTGGTTCACAAAATGAATTTTGAAGTAATAGGAATGCTATTCCATAAGGAATGGAATAGAAGAATATGAATTGTATTCTATTATTTGGTTCGCGGAAGGAATAGACTTTAGAAATTATATTACACTGTTTGGTTGGTTTAAGGAATAGAATGAAATATGTTGGTGTTGGTGTTGGTGGTGGTGGTGGCGGTGACGGTGGTGGTGGCGGTCGCGGTGGCGACGGTGGTTGTGGCGGCGGCGGTGGTTGTGGTGGCGGTAGAGGTGGTAGCGGTGGTAGCAGTGGCGACGGTGGTTGTGGTGGCGGTGGGCGATGGAGGTGGCGGCGGCGGTGGTTGTGGGTTGGTGGTGGTGGAGAAGGCGGTGCAGTAGCAATGGTGGCAGTTGTAGGGTATTTTTGGTATTATAGTACTAAAGCTATTCTCAAATACTTGGGAATAGTTAATACCAGGGGATCCCCTAGGAATGGCTATTCCCTCTGCAAAGGGAATATCTCATTCCCGGAATGCTATTCCCTTGAAAAAAAAAGACAAAACAAACAATGGAATAGGTCTATTCCCAGGAATGGTATTCCATTCCCGACCTATTCCATGAACCAAACACGCCATTAGGGTGTGTTTGGTTCGCACATGAGAATCAAATACTTGGTAATAATAATGAGTTTTGGTGAAAGTATTTTGCATATTTGATAGTAGGGTGGAATTAGAATAATTACTAATATTAATGTTTGGTTGTGTATGACCATATATAATGAGAATAAATGTTTTAAGAATACAAAAACAAAAAATCAAAGGCAATTGATCTTAATATATATAATGACATCCAAAGTATCAATATGAATAAAAAAAAATCAAAACAAAAATCTAAAAGTACTAATTCAAACTTAAAAATTGGATTACAAATAAGATGGAATGAAACTCCTTTTTAATTAGGGAATCTTAATTGATGAGGTAATCAAATTCCATAGTTGTGTTTTAAAAAATTATCAACCAAATACTAACTATAATTTTGATTCACATTCCTAGTGTGTAAACTCATGAACCGAACACACACTTATTTTCAATTACAATCAATGTAATCCCTTAATTGTTTGACCTATTATAAATCTAGCTCCTGAAAATGTAAATCTAATATATATTTTTAGAGTTGCTCAAAGCATACACAGTGAGTGTATGAAAGTGCAGAGACATATGGATCAAAGTAAAACAAAAACTACTGCAACTCCAACCAAAATGATAAAAATAAATTGACTTAATAATCACAATTTATCAAGGTTGTAAGTTCGACTATTTATAAAATATATCTATTGACTTCATTAGTTTTAGCTTGTTAAACGTGCGATGCACGGACTATTATTAATTTAACAAATGAGCAAATTACATTTTTAATCTATAGGAGGCGTGTTAATTTCGCTCCATGATTTTTAAAACTAACAATTTAGTCCTTTAACTATGCTTTTTAGCAGATTTGGTCCTTCCGGCCAAATCACCGGTGAAAATTGACCGAAAAAACTTAAACCATTTAAAAATTTTTATTCATGAGAGCAAAATAGTCTTTTTACGTAAACTGTTTCTTCTTCTTCGCATTCATGAGCTACCGCTAACAGTTGTCTCTGCTTCCAAGAAAGAACAGCTCCAAGAATCGAAGTCCCAGGTTCAGAAGCAAGGTATGATTTTTATCCTTAGCTTTTTCTTCATGCATGTCTACTGCACATTTCTTGATTCCTCTTCCCCAGATCGCACGGTATAAAGCTATATAAGAGATCTAAACTCGCAGAAATATTCTTCTCCCTATTCTAGCCACAACCATTCACCCAATTCCAGCCACGACCAAAACATAATTGTAGTATTGGTTGTGGTCCTGTGAATAATGGTTTGTTTATAGTGTTGAAGTAGGTGTATATGTTCATGTAAATATTGATTCTGAATTCTAAATTTATCTCCAACCAATTAATGTTAGAAACATAACATAATTATTGCAATGTTAATTCTCAATTATGGGTCAACAATTATTACTCAAATTAATTTTGTGAATTACTCTCCTATCCACTTAAATCTTTTTGCTTATTATTCACTTTGATTTTCTTTTCATCGTTATTTAATTATTTATGATGATTATGATTAGGGAAAATTTTTCCCTAATCATTTTGCTTTAATATATATATATATATATATATATATATATATATATATATATATATATATATATATATATATAGAGAGAGAGAGAGAGAGAGAGAGAGAGAGAGAGAGAGAAGATATAAGAGTTTTATATATATAGGGATAGAGAAGAGAAGAGAAGAGAAGATAAGATAAGAGAAGAGAAGAGATAGAGATATAATATATAATATATAATATATGCAATATTTTATAAATTAATGATATAGGCATGTTATGTTAGACTAATTTAATAATTATATTGGTGTTGATATGATTTGTAATTAAAATTACATGAATTTATAAAGTAATGTGAATATAATAAATGCTTTCACACGTTTGAGAGAAAAAAATTTCTCTAATCATTTTACTTTAATATATATAGAGATAGAGATTATGAACAACTTAATTAAGTTGATTTACTATTTATGACCTTGTAATTTTTTACTCCGTATTAATTAGAGTCGAAGTAAATTTCACCCAAAAGTACATTTTGAATAGCGGCACGTATAGCTCACGTCTGTCTAGTGATTGCTAAATATTGCAAAAGTTCCATCCACAACACGATGATAGCTAGTAGAATCTACTAGGGAAGAGCTATTATCTACATAGAAATCTTGACAAGCTGTAAGATTTTCCCTAATAATATATATTAAGGTCTTAATTTAAGTGGTGTAAGTTGACTAGACTTATTAAGTAGTCTACGTAGATTGAATAATTAGAAGTTGTTAGTCAACCAAACTCTGTACATAATGTAATCCTTCCCCCAAAAGGTTGAATCCCCAACCTTAAGGGCCCTTCACACTCCGCCTAATATAAACCTGGATTGATGGGATACAGGTTTATGGATTAGATAGCACATCCAGTTACGATACTACTCAGTAGATAGTGTATACCAATACACTATCTAGAATTCTGAGTCTAGTCTGAGGCAAAACATGGTTAACGGTCTATCATTAAGAGGCAACACAACAGAAATATCAACTGTGGCCGAAGATCAACACAGCTATTGCTTCCGCTCATACAATCTCAGATCTCTCATATACTAATATTCAATATAGTTAGATTATTTACATCTAATACAAGCAAGACTGCAAGAGTGTGAACAATCTTTGCCTCATCCGTTTGGCATTGCTTGAAAATATATAACATATTGAGATTGTAACAAGAACAACCCAGAAGAAGTAGAAACCACCTCAACACAAAGAAAATGGCAAACTATACCGTGGACCAGGTCCACATTGCATTATATATCTTGATTTAAATTATGTATTTGTAGTTAATAAATGATGTGTCTGTAAATAATTGTAGACACATAATATGTTAACTATAGGAGTGACTCTCCTGTAAGACCGTCAGTAAAACAGGTCAGGTCAAAATGAAAATATAATACTTATACTGAAAAATATAATACTAATCAGAAATAAACTGTTTGTTACTTATAAGACAGGAAAATTATAATACTTTTGAGAGAAAATGTAGTAATTTTAAATCAAAATATAAAAGTATTACATTAGTATTTCACTTCCTCTTATAAGTCGTAAAAACAAAATCATATTTGGAAAATATTTCCTATTATGCAAATGTTTAACATAACGGACAAAAAAAAATCCATACATGGGCCTCTTTGAGAATTGAGAGCGACCAAACTTCAGTCTCTTCAATCGTTATGCTAGGGACCCGTGTTCAGTATACATTGTGGATACGGATTGAAACGGCGACGTTTCAATGTAATGCATTAACGGTGCTGTAACGGTGTCCACCAATCATCTTTTATTATTATTACTAGCATTTTGTACGCGCGAAAACGTATGCCCAATATTAAAATATTTGTAAGTAACAAAATTTAAAAAATTAGTTAAAATTATGTTTTACAATTTCTTAAAGCGATGATACTTTTGAATTATCATATATTTGAATAATATAGTGATCAAAAAAAAAATTATATAATAATAATTTACAAATAGTACTAAGCTAAGACTCACATATATGATATATTGATATGGATACACAAATAATATTAATATATATATATATATATATATATATATATATATATATATGATACACATATATAATTTAACATTCATATAAATATTTAATTAAAATATAATTTATAATTAAATTAATTGTTATATGATAATTTTAATAAAATGATAATTAAAAATAGAAAAAAGATATGATAGATGTAGGTGTATGATAAGATTGGTAGATATATTAAAATCTAACGGTGTTATAACGGTGTAAGGGTGATTTTGTCCAATGCAAATGAATGTACAACAATTAAAGTAAAATGTATATATTTATTTGCATATAAAAAAGGGACAAAAATCAAGGGCATAACTTGTATTGACACTTATTATGTTTTTAGATTTATTATTATTATTATTATTATTATTATTATTATTATTATTATTATTATTATTATTATTATTATTATTATTATTATTATTATTATTATTATTATTTAAATTTCAAAACCCGACTTTCGTCACGATTAAGCATCCATTCTCTCAGGTTTCCTGTCGATCAAGCTTCCATTTCTTCTTCGCAAAAAGTTCTCTTCAACGCTCATTCTTCCATTTTCACCATTCTCTCTGTTTTTCGTC
The DNA here is from genome assembly GCF_001879475.1 of Ipomoea nil. NCBI lineage: Eukaryota > Viridiplantae > Streptophyta > Magnoliopsida > Solanales > Convolvulaceae > Ipomoea > Ipomoea nil. Next base: position 2,745,312 of record NW_017617233.1, on the reverse strand, counting down.
AACACAGACTCCATCGCCCATTCTCATAGTCAAAAGCTTCACCGTCGTTCGCACGCCAAGTCTCCATCGTCTACTCTACTTTAGTTCGTCGCCATATAGGTATTATGTCACTGACATTCTTAAACAAGGATTTATAGAACATAAACATGTACATTCTGTATACATTTTGTGAATATAGAGTTATAAGCTTATGAATGTAGAGTTATAACATTATGAACATATAGTTCAGACATTATGAATGTGGAACTTTGTAATTTGCAAATTGTGAAAATAGAGATATAAGATTATGAATGTAGAGTTATAACATTATGAACATACAGTTCAAACATTATGAATTTACAGTTAAAAAATTATGAATGTACAATTATGAAATTATGAATGTACAGTTATGGGATTATGAATGTACAGTTATAGAATTATGAACACAGAGCTATGCCTGCCAAACGAACGAATAACATCGTTAACGACGAAACAAAATCAATTTCTTTTTTTTTTTTAATTAGAATGTCGTTGTTTCCCTTAAAACAACGACGTTTTGGACTGGTGTCCACAATGCATGGTGGACACGAGTCCACTGCATAATTTGCCCAGTCTCTTGCAGGCTTATTGAATATCCAAACAAGAAACAAATAAATGAAAAATGATTAATCCCGTGAGTGGTGGGATTGGACTTCACGTTATCCACCATATAATTTGGTGTTGGCATTTGGGTGTTCCCTAGGCTAGAGGTTGTACCCAACAAATCCTTATTAATGCAGCGAAAGACTTTTATCGCAGAAAACAGTGGAGACCAATAATTGAAGCAATCTGCCTGTAATCACAGCAGCAGCTGTCGCCATTGCTGTCTTCCCTGAAATTTGTTCCGTTCTAAACAGTCACCTGTAGCCTCCCCACCATCCCAACACGTCATGATTAGATCGCTTCTGGCGAGTCGTTGTTTGACGTCGTGAGACTTCCACGAGGTCCCAGCCCAATTAAAGCTTCGTTGTTTAATTTGCAGATGTCTCGAAATGTTTGGTCTAAGCTTGGAGGTTGAGATTTGAGAAGGAATCGGTGGGGAAGAGGGTGAAGATCAGATCACATCAGATGTACTAATTATATATACTTACAAGACCAATCATATACCATTCCTTTGGCTACGTGACTTTTGTCGATTACAAAAACAAAAAAGACCAAAACCTAGAAATCTATTGAACTTCCCATTCTTTATTCTTGCACGCTTATCAAAATGGCAGATTCGGCTAAGTATCAACTTACTCCAATTAGCCCAAATTTCAGTCATAATAGCATGTAAATATCCAACTCATTTTGGAGATATATCTTCCATACTATTTAACTTGCACAGAATATATTTATATATCACATTGATTAGCATTTGGTATTTTGGCTTCAAGCCAGATTTAGTTCCAGAAAGATTTGGTTCAATGGGTGCTTCTCCATTACGAATTTCTGCCCAGTACGGTCATACACATGCATGTCAAGGTCTAGAACTGGTTGTTCTGGATTAGACATGAGCCGTCCAAAAGTTGAATGTAACTCATTTTCACCAATGGAATTGAGAGTTCCTCTAACAATGGACTCAATGGTCCAATCATTTACTCATGAGTTACCATAATTTACAATCTCTCAAATATTCTATTGGGTCGGGGTGTGAAGCGCTTAGGGTTCGGATTCAATCTTTTAGAAGAAAAAAGAGAAATCCTGAAAAGAAGAATGCATGAGTGAGTACGTTGAGAATATATATAATAATTTTCGTACATGAAAAATCGAAATGAGTCACTTCTAAACACAATACATGTAACCAAGGCATCTTAGCCCTTAGCCTCAGCAGTATATATATATATATAGTCAGGTTCCTGTGAGAACAGGTCTTTTCGTGCGGTCAGTGTGGCATACACCATTAGGTATGTATAAATGCACCACACAGTGTTCGAAAATACACTATTACGTGTGGTGTATTTTATTTTTTTTTGTGATGCATTTTTTGACATTTCATTCTGGTGTATTCTCGAACACTGTATGGTGCATATATGCATACCTAATAGTGTATGCCTCACTGACCGCACGAGAAGACCTGTTCTCATTGTAACCAATATATATATATATATATATATATATATATATATATATATATATATGAATACAACTTTTTTTATTTTAAGAAATAGCGCACCCATTATGAGCAACTGCCCTAGGTGCACATGATCCGATTGTTATGAATCAGGTTCACTTTGCAGTGTAAATCCTAATTTAAAAATTATATATCTACACATAATATGTTAACTGCAGCTTATATATGTTAACTATAAGCACATGTATTTAATATATTATGTTTGTAGCTAACAAATTATGTGTTTTCAATTTATTTACATGCACATAATCAATTAACGGTAGGTACATAATATGTTAACATAATTTGAATGTTATTTTGGACCACGATTCATAATGTGGTAAATTTTACTGTGGACCATTGTCCACATAGCAACGTGGACCGGGTTGAAAAACGATATAATTTGAAGTTTGTTCTCTTAAAAATTGAAGCCGGTAAATTTTATTATGATCCATGTAAGAACCTTTCTCATTATTCGATTTCATTTTATGAATACGGTAGTTTCATTACAACACCACTACAGTATCATTCTAATTCAAATACATACAGTTTCATTTGACAATATACACTCAATATGTGAGACCGGCTATTCAGTTCCATTTTATACATACTGTAGTTTCATTATTGCACCACTAAACTATTATTATTATTATTATTATTATTATTATTATTATTATTATTATTATTATTATTATTACTTCA
>NW_017617233.1:0-5000 GCF_001879475.1 Ipomoea nil | reverse complement strand
ATCACCCGATCAGTCCTATCGCTTCCTTCAAACAATCTTCTCCAAAACTTCTCTTTCACTTCGGTCCTCATTGGACTACTTGTTACTGTTTCTAGCGATTCCTTAGTGGTCTTCAAGTCCTTTTAAGGGCATCTAAAACTCGGCTAATACTCTGGGAGGTGGTGGGCAAAGCAGAGCTTCGCCCTCGGTCCAGTGTTTCCCTCAGTGAAGTCCAGTTGAGTCCGGTTTCTGTTCTTGATAAGTTAGGGGCAGGGCTTAGTAATAATTGAATTCTCTTTAAGGCTCTTCCCCCATGGTTTATCATTGTGAATATGAATGGAACTCCCTCTATACCCGTTTATTGAGCCTTAAAGGCCTGTTTAAACCTCCTTTAATGGTATCTATCATGAGGTTGTTCAAAACGTTAGTTTTGTATTACTGAATTTGAAGTATTAACAATACGTATTCAGATTAAGGTCTGCCCCTTACTAAATTCCTTGAAGGAATTTTGGGGCAGGGAAGGAAGGCCGCAGAGAAGGATCGTTACCCCCTTCAATTCCCCCCCGGGCGGCTCCTTGAAGACTCCAAACTATTTACCCCTCCAACCCGGAGACCGCCCTTCTGCCGCTTTCCCCGCTCCCTAAGTCTGATTGAAGCTCTCGAGCCCGTTCCGAAGTGGAGGATTGGATTAAGCTTCCTGTTTGGTTGGCGTTCAGTCTTTCTGGATATTTTTCTGAGAATGAAAAGAATAAATAAATGCTGCGAGGCATGGTTTGGTTTACCCTACGAGGCTAAGCTCTAGTCTCTTTTGACACCGGTCCCGTATTCACCACGGTTATCTTATTTTATTACCACAAAGTTATCTGATTCTAAAAAAGACAAGCAAAAAGAAATACGGGATTTTATGCGAGGAAAGTCAGTCCCTCTGCACTCTAAAGACCGACGGATTCTCTCTCTTCTGCGTACGGCCTACGGCTATTCACTCCTTCCATCTCCTTCGGGCAAGCAACCAAGGAAGAGAAAAAGCCAAACATGAAAGTTAGCTGCTGGGAAAGTGGGGAGTCAACCTACGAGCACGGAAGAGCGTGGTACCGCTACCCCTCTCTAAGTAAAGGTAAGATTCTTAGCCCTGTTGATGACTCCATCTAAAATACAATAGGGACAGCCGTTTCCGGCTGCTCGTTTCGTATCTTGAAGAAAGAGTAGGCTTAAGTAATAGGGGTCAGGTCAATAATAGCTATGCTATTGCCCTACTGATTTCAGGCCTCCGCCCGATCCCGAGGATAGGAAGAGTCAGATGATACCTTTTAGTTAGGCTCAATACCGATGAAAGAGGGATCTTTAGGAACAAAGCGTGCCGAAGCAAGAGGAATGAGCTACCTTTGATACGGACGGATTATCCCCCACCGATGAAAAAGAAAGAATAGGCTAATTAGAATACTAGAACAAGAAATGACAAATAAAAACAGATTCTTACTATCTATAAAAAATAGGTGAGTGTCAAGTGTACAATTCATAATCTACTTTTAAAGCTTGTGGAGTTGCTTGTACAATGATAAATCTGAAATAACGTATTAACGGATTTCAGATTTATCTACGCGATGTGGTGGTTTATTTCTGATTTCTCCTTGGACATCTTCTAGCCGTACATTATTTGATCTGGCTTTAGCCGTTGTTTGTTGCTCTACGAGCCGTTGATAGTTGCCCTGGCTCTAACGAGCCGTTGCTTGTACGTTATTTAGATTTGGGGGATTTTGTATTTTGTAATTGTCATTGGCCTTGGCCTTGGCCATTGGCTTTGCCTTAGCCCTGGCCTTGGGTTTCCCAATCCTGGTATTGGCATTGGCTTGTCTTTCTAGTGGACTGAGAGAGCGAGCTCTAATCTAAATTCTAAAAAAAGACTCACATACTTCATTCTTAATTGAATGTACGATCTTAGAATGGATGCACAGAATCCACGATAAGAAATGTCCCTTAGACTCTAATCGTCTTCTTTCGTTCTTCTTAACCGAAAGGATATCTCATTCATTCTATTCGGATTCGGGATCTTTAGTAAGGTAAACAAAAGGGCTAAGGACTGGAATAGGCTTTCAACCTACGACCGAAGTAAAGGACTTCCCTCTGTAAGAGTCGAGCTTTCCCTTTCCCCTCCATACACTACTTTTTAAGCATATGGGAGACCAAAAGCCATATCTACTACCTACTCAATATCTCATCTCCCCTCTTTGGCTTATGATATAGAGCTGGTTTATTTGATACTGCTCCTTTACCTTTCAATGAAATGCTTTCAATACTCCTATTCTCATAAGAGTGCTTGACAGAGACAGGGCTGTCTGTAACCTTTCTCCCAAGGGCTGAAGTGCAAGATAACTCCCAAGATAAGGCCTATATGGGCTCGCCGGAGGAGTAGAAGGAGAATTTTCGTAGGGAGAATTTCACTATGAACTCCTCGGACAATCCTAAGTAAGGAGCAAATGAACTTAACTTTCAAACTTGGCTTTCTCGCTGGCTTGAGATATGTCCTATGACTACCACTTTTTCGGAATTTTGATTCGGACATCTTTTGAATTGAATTCAGAAGCATTTAATGCCAGATCTTCGACTAAGGATTTTTTGAAAAAACCCAAAACCTACCGGCTTTGACAGTGGCCGGAGGCCATCGGAACAGATCTCTCACTGGTATACCGAAAAGCACAAAAAAAAGAATTCATCCGAAGCGGCAGGTTCTCCCCTTTCTCAGTAGGGCCCGAAATCCAGAAGTGTTTTGATGTTCGGAGAAGCCTTTGCGTCCATATATTGAGATGGATGAAGGGCTTCCGGCAAAGCACCAGGGGGTAGCTCCCGCACCCGTTCCTGTTCACATACACATGTCGGCGTAGGTAGCTGTGTCACGCTAAGTAACTGATAGATTCTCTCTCAATTGAATTACTCCCCTATGGTGTCTCTTTGCAAAGAGGTTTGTTTCGGGCTTCAATGATTAGTACTTGGATCTTAGTTCTACATGATGCCGGAATTGGATCTACTATTAAGGATTGTTAAAGGACAACTGGCGCAAGTCTGCAAGATGATTAAGAGCTTGCGTGAGTGTTATGCCGGTCTCTCAGCCCGTTCATAGAGAATCCTTTTCCGAATCTTTCAACCATTGTGACCCCCTGGAGAAGGAGGATTCCCACTTCCATAGTGAAGGCATAGTATGAGGTACTGCCCGGTTCTCTTCTACCCTATCCACACCGCCCATCTATGCTGATCGAGAGCCCGACCCATGGCTGTGCGCTAGTTCCAGGAGCTATAAACTAAAAAAATATGGGAAAGAGTACAACGGGCCCCTTCATTGATAAAGTAGGCTCGCCTAGAGAGGATAGCTTATCTAGGAAAGGAATGAAAAGGCAAATGGTTTCCTAGGAAGGAGATTGGTGGTTGGTCGACTAAAGGTTTAGAGTTAGCGGCTAAGTCGAAGGCAGCACATAAGCGCTATTCATTCTCGTTTCCTCTGTTTGTTGCGAGAGAGCTAATCGAACGGGAGGGCACTAAACCTTATGTGTGTGAGGAAGGGCGAGTGACGAAGAAAGAAGTGCCATGAGCAAGCAAAATGAGAAGTATGATTGAAAGTTGTTGCCCTTTACCTTAACCGCTTATATACCAGAGCAAGCAATAAATCTTCTATTTCTGGGCGGAAGTCAGGCAAGGCGTTTGAAACCCTCCTGATCGCTCTTATCGGTTGCACTCATTCCCATCCTCCCTACGTCTTCATCTTCAAGACGAGCTTCTTCCTGTTTTTAGTTTGACGAGTGAAGGCTCCCAGAGATCTTCCTTCAATGAGGCATTCTCAAACTCCTTTATTTCATTTCTCATACCGGCACTTTAGAAAGTCCTAAAAAGCGTGGAATGAATATGGTAGAGTGCAAGCGCGACACATAGCAGGTGCCTGCAGATTGGATTTCATTGGCAGGGGCAACTTACCTTATTAGATAGGGGGGGAAAGCGAGAGCTTCAAGAACAAGGCGCGATTGGAAAGGAGCGACATTCGTATACATATATAACCAACCTCACAGATCCAACTCAATCTTTTACACCGATGTATGTACTCTCGCGACCAGGTCATCAATAAAAAACTGCTAATCTTTCCGAAGTGAGAGAAGGAGGGAAGACGCGCTACAACTAACATAACAGCGCTGAAAAGTTGCTAGCTAGGCTAGCGCGCAAATGGCTTTCTCTGATAGGGGCCTTCGCTTCTTCAAGCTCCGCCCAACCATACAAGGTGCTGCTCGCTTTCTCTCAGCCACTAGTGCTTATGTATGGTCGGCATTTCTACGTGCTCCTCCTTAGCCCCCTACTTAAGAATCCAAAGTTACTTTGATGTTGTCGTGACGCCTTTGGTTACAAAGGTTACCGGGGTCTAGTTTATGGATGGATTCAGTCAGCGAAAGTCCCTCCAACTCAATCAATATCAACAACATGTCGTGACCGGTTAGGCTTGGTTATTTTTTCATAAAATAAAGTAGTTTTCGGGGCTTCATTGATTAGTAACTCAGGTGCTGGTAAGGTGGGACCGTGGTCGCCCGTCTCCGGTTTGCCGGCCGATAAGATCTCTGAGATGACCAGCCAGCTGGGTTTGGTTGTGCTATTCTTTTTATTGAAAAGGAGTCAGCTGTGCTGCGAGCGGTCACCTCTTCTAAGGCTCCGCTGGACGACAGCGGATTTTCGTTAAATATAGGCCGGCCGTACTTGTGATGGTTCCCAAGGATCCAATATGACCACTTAGGTCTACGTTGCCGATATTTTTCTATGGAAGCGGGCCGGTTAGAAGTTCGGCCCGGTTTTTTTGGTGTCGTAGGGAGGGGGTTGACCTTTCTAACGCTATTCAGTCGTCGCGGCATGGCCCCCACTGATTTGTTTTCGATCGGAACATCAAGCAGCGCAATCCGGTTCTACTTGACTAAGCCCGTGCTCTCTTCCAGGAGAGAGTATTGCTTTACCCAAACTCTTTTGCGATAACAAGGCAGAAATCCCCCGCCGACACT